>NC_141543.1:109105000-109427500 GCF_021556685.1 Rattus norvegicus
AGGGAAGACTAATTCAACCCCCGATGTGCAAACCAGCAAGAGAACACTGCCCCCCCTCCCCCAACCTGGAGACACCAGGGCCTCGTGTGGCCTTGGACATCTCAGAAGACCCAGAGGGGACCCAGGGAGCCTGCATCCTTCATTCCTTGGGTCTTAGCTCATGATAACACAACCTGTCCTCAGCAAGCTGGGGGAGCCAAAGTGCTGGCCTACTATGCATGAGGCCCTGGGCTTCATTCCCAGCATCCTGGTAGCTCATCCCTGTAATCCCAGAACCCTGGAATCCCAGGAGGTACAAGTAGAAGGATCAGAAGTTCTAAGTCGTCTTTGGTTACATAGTAAATTTTAGGTTAGAGACCCTGCCTCAAAAAGAAAGAAGTGGGGAAGAGGAGGGGGAGAGGGAGGAGGGTAGAAGAATAGGAGGAGGATGAAGAGGAGGAGGGGGAGGAGGGAGAAGGGAGAGGAGGGGGAGGGGGATGAAGGGGGAGAGGGAGGGGAGGAGGCAGCCTCTGGGAAGGAGCATCATAAACAGGCACAATTCCAGGTACTTTCCATGCACTTGTGCCTGCTGCCAGCATGACTCATCCCCTCCAGCTCTGACCAGCTCTGACCAGCTCTGCCCCCTGCCCTTCCCTTCCTGCAGTTTCTAGTCTCCAGCACAATACCTGCCCGTGAACACTCTTCCTTAGAGAGACTGAGAGAGCATGACCAACCAGTGGGGAAAATCCTAGCCAGTTCTGACTCGGGACCAGGGTAGGGGACGTGGACCCTGGCGTCTGTGGAGGAGGACCGATTCGGACATCCAGTTTATCCACCTCACAAAGGATGAGGCCATCCCAGGCTTGATTCGAAGGCTCAAGGCCCTTCCCCTCCTGTGGAGTTGGTGGGTGGGAGTGCGGAGTGTGGGTCTCCGTTGGGAGATGCTGGCTGATAGAGGAAGAATTTGAGCTTTGGAGCTGAAGACCCTCTGTGCCCTTGATCAACCCCTCGAGCCCCCAGTGCCTTTTCCTGTCACCTCTGCAGCTTCTTTTTTAGCTCCCTCCTCACAGAACGACCAGCACTGAAAATGGGGTCGAAAGAAGGGCATTGTTGGCTACACTTGGACTTGGATGCTTGGCCAGATGAACGCTGTCTTGGCCAATGGTGATCTGAGTCCTGGGGCCTTCTGGGGACCAAGGAGGGGGGAGTGTGACACTGATGGGGGCCCCTTCCAGCCTCCGTGTGTAGAAGCAGGTGCTAAGGACCCCACTGAGCCCCTCCTCTGTCCAAGTCTGGCTCAGTGACATGCCACTCCCATCTCTACCCCTCCTTCCTCCTCCCCTTCCCAGGATTGTCCCGGAGAGGGTGGCTCTAAATAGGCCTGTCTACCTCTCCATTATCCACGGTGGGAGAAGCACTTTGTAGATAATCTAAAGCTATTTTTCGCTTCCAGACCAGCATTGCTGCGCCCACAATCCTCCCTACTCCCCCATCCAAACGGGGACGCCCGGAGGAGATGCCTGTTTGTCTGCAATTCAGCCTCGGAAGAAATGCATTTTGCATAGCAAAGCTCAATAAGGATTCTCTGCAAAGGCCTATGGCTGACAGTAGATGGGGCTTCGAGCTCCAACGCATCCCCTGTGCCCCAGAGACTTTCTAAATCACTGTTGTCCTGTGTCTCTGCCAAGCAATCCTGCCCCTGGGAGCTCCCCACAAAGCTCTCCGTTTCAAAGGACAGAGGGGTGATATATATACATAGATACATATACACCATATACATATACATACACATACACATACACACACAGACATACACACACATACACACACATACACACACACATACACACACACACACACACATAGATAGAGGTCTTTCTGTTAGCCAACCCTTATTCCTGTCTCAGTCCAGTGCCACATGATTGGCAGCATCCTCTTGGCAGCACCCTGGATCAAAAACTAGGCAAAAATCTCAATGCCCGTGGTGGTGCATGGTGCATGTTTGTAATCCTAGAGGTAAGGCAAGAGAATCGGAAGTTCAAAGCCATCCTCAGCTACATGAGGCTAGCCTGGGCTGAATGAGACCTTGTTTCCAAAAATAAAAACAAACAACAAACAGAAAGACAACTAATAAAAGGTAAAGGGTTAAAGGTCAACATAGAAAATGGCGCTCTTGCCACACACGGTCTTCTGGGAGAGAATGGAGACTGACAGGGACTGGTAAAGACTGGGGAAGAGGGTCCGAGAGCACTGCAGGTGGGAATGTGGAACACAGCAGCTGTGCAAACCGAACAGAAAAGGAGGGAGCTGGGGTTGGGGATTTGGCTCAGTGGTAGAGCGCTTACCTAGGAAGCGCAAGGCCCTGGGTTCGGTCCCCAGCTCCGAAAAAAAGAACAAAAAAAAAAAAAAAAAAGAAAAAGAAAAGGAGGGAGCTGAAGAGAGGGCTCAACAGGTAAAGGAGCTTGCTGCCAAGCCTGTGGACATGAGTTCAAACCCCAGGTGGAGGAGAGAAACGACTCCCAAAACATGTCAGCTCCCTCTCTCCTTCTCCCTCTCCCTCTCCCTCTCTCCCTCTCCTCCTCCCTCTCCCCTCTCTCTCTTGCACACACACTGAAAATTAACAAAAATCAGAAAATTCTACGTCACGCATGTTTTAGCACAATTAAAAAGCACGGCTCCCACCCTGCCCTAGAAGGAAGAATCAACCCTGGGATTATAAATGTTTACCGCCATAATTCGGAAAGGCCAGCGAAGACCCACGTGAGCAGTCGGACTCCATTTCAGGCCCTCTGTGGAGCCCCGGTGTGGGGAAGCCAAACTGCTACTAATAAAATAATAATAATATCAAACAGCTGTGGGAATAAGATCATCTCTCAGGCTCACACGCGGATAATCGAGGGTTAACTCTTAATAAAATAGTAAACCGTGGGAGCTGTGGGAACGAAGCGTCCCTCTGTCCCTCCGCAGACAACTGCCGGAGACCATGCCCATAAAGTAATGACTCCCTTGTTTTATCCCCTCGTTTTACTGAACAAGACATAACCATAGCCAGGCTGTTCCTGAATGTCTAGGGGACGGTAACTGTCAATCAAGATAAAGCGTGTCATCATCTGTGGGTGTCCCAGCCTGACAAGTGGGTCCATATGGTCTGTGAGTGAGCTCGGGAGGAGGGGCAATGTGGGGGGAGGGCGATGCCGGGGGAGGGGCTATAACCGGGCATCCTTGTTGAGACCCTGAGGACCAGGCTCCCTCAGACAGAGCCCCCCTAGGCCACCCTCTCCTTCAGTTCTAGACAGGCAATGTGCTGGGGATCCTGGAAGGATCCCTTCGGCTGGAGAAAGCCCCAGAGATGGTCATAGTGGGTAACCAGAGCCCAGGAAAGGGAACTGCGTTCTGCCAGTTCTTGCATATTCCCAAAGCCACTGCAACCATAAACCTCCCATCCATGCAAGGATGCTTAGGCCAAAGCTACAGTGGGTGTTAAGCTGCCTTCTCCTTATTATTTCATGTATATGGCTGGTTTTTTTGTTTTTTGATTTTTTTTTTTTTGGTTCTTTTTTTTCGGAGCTGGGGACCGAACCCAGGGCCTTGCGCTTCCTAGGCAAGCGCTCTACCACTGAGCTAAATCCCCAACCCTGTATATGGCTGTTTTACGTGCACGTGTGTTTATGTACCCACCCTGTGTGTGCCCGGTGCTTTCCCAGACTAGAAAAGGCTATTGGATCTCCTAGAACTAATTACAGATGGTGTGAGTCATGGATGCTGGGAATCAAACCTGGTCCTCTACAAGACCACTAACTCTCCAGTCCCTGCCTTTTTTCATTTCATTTTGTTTTTTGTTTTTTTTTTTAATGTAGGGTCTCATGTATCCCAGGCTATCCTCAACCCCCTATGTAGCTGAGGATGACCCCTGACTGAGGATCCTCCTGTTTCAACCTCCTCTGAGTGCTAGGGTCACAGGCTGCTGCTGCCACACCCAGTTCACACGGTGCCAGGGAACAAACCCAGGGCTTCGTGGGGCGAAGCAAGTGTTCTGCCCACCAAGCCACACATTCACTTCTGAGATTCTTCTGGAAACAGGAGGTAAGAGATGCCCTTGAACTTTGACCCAGACAGGACTTGAGGGCTCTGTATCCACCTTATACCAGAAGGGCAGAGTCTGTGGATTCCTCTAACCGATGCCTCTGTAACCAAGGCAGCTTCATGGGTGACAGCCAAGCCCCCACCCAACACCATGCAAAAGCAGGAAACTGGAGGTCACCTTTTCAGGCCCTCGCAGCCCAGCCGCAGAAGATCCTGGGATTAGAAAACCCTTAATGGGCCAGCAAACCTGGCATCCCTGAGTCTCATCTGTGGGATCCACGTGGTGGGAGGAGAAAATCGACTCCCACAAATTGTCCTTTGACCTCCACACATGCCCAGGCACCTGTGTGACCACATACATACATACATACATACATACATACATACATACATACATACATACATACATACACAACACATTAACTAAATTGTACTCAAGTTTTCAAAAATAAAGTCCTTGAAGCAGGCTCACCCTCTCCTATCCCCACCTTCAGATGCCTTTCTTGTTTTGTACCTGGGGCCTCAAAATAACCCAGCCTGGTGTCTGGTGGCAACCCTTCCCCCTCTTCACTCAGCACGCAGCTCTGGCTCCCCCTCATTTGGAGCCACACAGCTACACACAGATGCACATGCATGCACACACATGCACACGGGGATGCTGTTTTAAATAATCTCCATCTGGATGGTACGTCAAGCACACAGTGTGAGTCATTGACTGTGGACAGCGGCCTCTCTCAGTCTCATGCTCTCCCTTGTCCACTGGGGTTGATTTATCCCTTTATGGTATCTGGAGTCTGGGGTGCTTGAGAAATTCCTGAAAATAACAAGAGAGGAAAGAGAAAACCCAACACACCCAGGCACACACGTACACAATCTCCCTCTCTCTCTCTCTCTCTCTCTCTCTCTCTCTCTCTCTCTCTCTCTCTCTCTCTCTCACACACACACACACACACACACACACACACACATGCTCACTCACACACGCTCATGCCCACCCTTCTCTCAGCGAGGCCCCCTCCCTGCACCTGCATCTCACTTCCTCCGGAACTGATAGCTTCGCCCTCTTCCACAACAGCGACCCTCCTTTGTTTCCTCCTCCCTGTGTCCTGAGGATGTCCATTCTGCTTTACTGTCAGTGCTCCTCTGAAACATCTTCCTCACCACTTTAGAGGGTGACCTGACCCCTCTTTGTGACAGTGGATCCATCACACAGAGAAAGCAGAGAAAGGGACAGGCAGGCACAGAGTGCAAGGGAGCTGGGACCAGTCAGGAGACTTGGTATCTAGTCTCCCCACCCCTTCCCTACTGCTGCCCAGACCCTGAGCCGCAAAGCCTCAGCTAATCGGACGTCTCAAATGTACTCCTGAGCCTTCCTAACCTGCAGCCCAGATCACCTCTAAAACAATGTGACCGACAGCAGCTACCTCCAATCTCCGTAGGTAGGTGTGTCTCCTCTCCCCACCTTCCTTCCACTAGGGGAGCAGCCCCTCTCCTTCACAAAGCAGCCTCCCTGGGGGCAAGGGCACAGCCAGGGTGGGCAAGAGACTTAGCTTAGCTCTCTCTCCTCTCCCCTCCCCACTCTGCTTCCCGCTCTCTAGATCTGCTTGTAACTGACATTTTCCATTTGACAGGTCCTGTTTTCCCTGCCTCCGGTTGCCAGGGCAACAAGTGGAGAGGACGGCAGCCAGGGAGACTTTAGCTGCCTTTTCAAGGCGCCCTGGACATAAACAGCACTTTCCATAATGGAGGCCCAGCATCAAGGTTTTAAAGAGCCAGGCAATACAGAGTAGGAGGCTGAGGGGGAAGAAAAGTTGGGGTCACTGGTCAGTGTGAGAGACAGAGAGACAGACACAAAACAGCCTGCTCTCTGAGGGTTCTAATCCTCCGCCTGACCCATGGCTCCAGACCCTGCTGCCCCAATGCCTTCTGTGGCATCAGAGATCTCCAGAGCAATGCCTCTGCCTGGTGCCCATGTCAATGAGGTGCAGGGAACCCTAGCATGACCTCACCCTCTGGATAAAAGACGCTCCCATAATACCAGGGAAATAAATGGCTCGGTGTGTAGAAAGCCTGCCTTGCATGCAAGAGGGTCTGAGTTCTCAGATAAAAGCCTAGGCAGGGTGTGTCAGTCCACAACCTCCAGTCTCAGGAGGATCCTTGCGGCTCACTGGTGGCCAGCCAGTCTAGCTAATCAGTGAGCTCCAGCTCAGTAACTGGAGAGACCCTATTAGTCAAAAGCCTATATCATGAACTCTCGAGAAGCCTCAGATATAAGGATAGAGAATCCTCATGGCTCCCATGGCCCAGTGGCTCAGTGGTTAGGAGCATGCCTTCTTACCCAGGACCTGAGTTCCATTCCCAGAACCCACTTAAAGTGGCTCACAACTGCCTGTAACTTCTGCTCCAGGAACTCTGCCACCACCTTCTGGACGCCATGAGCACCTATACTCAATGCACAGACACACATATACACACATACATAATACACATGTGCATATGAACATACACATATATACATACACACATACACACATACGTAATACACACATATGCATATTAACATATACATATGTAATATGCATATAAACATACACACACATACATGCATATACAAATATACATATATACATATGCACATACATATACACATGTGCATGTATACATATGTACATATATACATATATACTCATACACACATACATAATACACAAATATGCATAAAAACATACACACATATACATATGCACATACATACACAAATATGCATATAAACACACATATATACATATATGTATACATATATACACATGCATGTACACATATGTACATATATACACATATATACTCATACACACATATACATATATACACATACATGCTTACACATATATACACATATATACTCATACACACATACATACACATATACAAATATACATATAAAACACACATATGCATACACTTGTAGACATACACACATATATACACATATACATATATACACATACATATACACACATACATTCATGTACATATATACATGTATACATACATACACATACATATATTCACACATACATTCATGTACATATATACATGTATACATATATACACATACATATATTCACACGCATATATATACACACATATACACATACATATATACACATACATGAATGAAAATGAAATACACATATTTTTAAAAGCTCTGCAGCCCAGCCCTCCCCACCCTTTCCTTCCAGTACTGAGCATTGAACTCAGAGACTCACATACACTGGGCCAGAGCGCTCTGCCACAAGCGAAGTCCCCTGCTCGCTCTCTCATGCTTTGATTCAGAGATTACACGCACCCTGCCAAGCAGAGCTTCAAAGGCAGCTAATTCACCCCTGCGGGTGTAAAGAGATTTTCTGTCTCCTGTCCCAAGGTGATGCATGGGGACTTGTCTGCAGAGTAGGCAGCCATGAAGCCAGCCAGCCAGTGCTGGGTGACACCAGAGAGGGAGGGGGAGGTGAAACAGAGCAGCCAGGGTTGGAGGATGGCCTGGTCCCAGAACAGCAGGCTGGGTATGAGTGTGCAGCAGAAGGCTAAATTGGGAGGAAGGGAGGGTGGGAAGGTGGGAGGGAGGGAGGGAGGAACCTCAGAGCCAGCCAGAAGGGCCAGGCCAGCGCCTGTCTAGCATCCCAGCCAGGGACAGCTGAGAAGGTCTCACCGGTTTCCATCACAGAGGCTGGCAAAGGCACCAGGTGGCTCCAGAGAGAGATGGGTGAGGCAAAACAAGGGTGCATGGGTTCAGGGGACTGCAGTTGGGACTTGGCCTAAATAAATAGATAAACGAATAAATGAATAAGAAATTTAAACATTTTAAACATTCTGCTTTTGGGTTTCCTCCTCCGCTCACTAGCCTGCTTTCCTTGTTCGGAGTGTTTCCTCGTCCTCTGCTTTTAAAAATCTGTGTTTGCATGTATGTGCACTGTGTGAGGGCCTGGTGCCCAAAGAGGTCAGAAGAAGGCGTTAGTTAGATCCCCTGGACCTGGAGTAATGGAAGGCTGTGAGTCACTATGTAGGTTCTAGGAGCTAAGCTTAGGTCGGCTGCAAGAGCAGCCAGTGCCCTTAACCACTGAGCCATCTCTCCAGAAACTGCTTTTCCCTTTCTCAATAGCTATGTCTAACTTAGAAGACCCAGCTTTTTCCTCTAACTCTTAGTTCCTGGTGGCTGCTAGGATTGTTGCCTGCCCTATGTTTTCTCTTAAGTGCTAATAAAGCAGTTCTCGGGCTTAGAATAAAAATGAAAGACACCCCCACCCCCTCGACCGGTGGCTGTGAGGCTGTGGTGAGACGCTGGCGGGTGAAGGAGATAAGAGAAGGATTGGGTAAACATGGGCGCTGGATGGAAGGCTTTGTGAGGGATGGACCAAAGCAAGGCTCTGGGCAGATGCCAGGACAGGAGGACCAGAACAGTACAGGTCACTGTCCACCCAACCCAGGTCCTCATGTCTACCAGGGCCTCCCGTCTTGACTGTGGGACAAATTAGATAGGACCTCACGATCTGCCCTCGGCTCCTGTCTCTTGTCCTACAGAGATGCAGGCCATGGCTCCAGAGATCCTGGCACCATGGACGGAGACAGTATATGCATTTTTAACTTATGGTTTGGGGGTCATCCTTAGAGGCCTCCTGTCCCCGGTAAAGGGAGCCTGGAGGGTCTGGCTTGGATTTGAAGTCCTCTCTCAGCCCAGGCATCCCTGACATCTAGGAAGGGACGACTCATAAGAAGCTTGTTCCCTTGAGCAAGTGCTGGGGGATTCAAGGTGTCCTCCCGGCACCCTAAGAGCACCAAAGCAGTCCAGGGAGGGAGAACAGCTGGGAGTTGATAGGGCAAGGCTCTGGGAAACATGGAACCTTTCCAGAAGCAGAGAAGGCTGAGGAATTAGCATTGGGAACACCAAGGTCATCTAAGGAGACGTCTTGCGGCGGGAGGGGCATTTCATCATCCAGGTGGCCAAATCCCAATGGAGGAGACTGACTGTGCACCTCGCTTGCATCGAGTGTTCGCATTTCCAGAGTACATTCCCTTCCACTTCCTTCACTACAGCCTTGCAAAAGCGGCAGGGAGGGAGGGAGGGAGAGAGAGAAGGAAAGAAGGAGGGAGGGAAGGGCAGAGGTTTGGAGAAAGGGAGGGAGGCTGGGAGAAGGAAGGCAGGGAAGGCAGGGAGGGTGGGTGGGGAAGGGGATGAGAGGAGGGAGGAAAGGAGAGGGGGAACAGAGGGAAGGATGGACAGAGGGAGGGAGGGAGGGGGAGGCACATACCCACCTATCTTCATATACACAGAGCTCAGATCACTGAATGCATTGTGAAATGATTACAAGAGGAAGCCAAGGCTTGGAGGCACTGGATTAGCAGCCCTGCAGGCCAGAGGAAGAAGAGGTTCACAAGGGTGTCCGTACCATCTCAGTCACGGCTTCTCTTAGATAACTCCCCTCTAGATGTCTCCTTGAAATGATGGTCAACTGGGGCAGCACAGACGACGACGGCTTCTATCAGATTCGTGCTCTAGCTGACAGTAGAGCAAAGTTGAAGTGGGAATCAAGGGTTAGTTAGGCTGAGGGGCTGGTGAAATGATTGAGCCATTAAGAGCGCTTGTTCTTGAAGAGGACCCAGGTTCCGTTCCCAGCACCTACACAGGAGCTGGCAATCACATGTAACTCAGCTCCTAGGGGCCTGGCACCTTCTTCGGGTTTCCAAAGGCACTAGGCATATACACAGGCTGTGTGGTCATACGTGTAAAGAAAACACTAATACACATGAAATAAAGTGAAATGAAGTAAAATAAATCTCAATTTTTTTCCCACCATGCTTAAGGGCCTGGGGGGAGGTAGCTAGGTCAGTAGCGTGCTTGCCTACCATGTGCAAGGTCCCGAAGTACCTCATAAACCAGGTGTGCTGACACACATCTGTAATCACAACACTAGGGAGGTGCAGAGAGGAGGACGAGAAGTTACACAGCAGCTTAGAGACCAGGCTAGCTACAGGAAATACTGTCTAAACTAACAAAGACTCCAGCTAAGGAGGATCCCAGACACCAGGATCAGAAGTTTCAACCTTTCCCAGGACTAGTGGGGACTGAAAGCCTCCCTCCAAGACCACTGCGTGCCCACATCTTACCTCCCAGAGCCTGTGAATAGGGTTGGCTTGGAAGCAGTCTGCGGGTGCAGTCTCTCTGCAGAGCAGAAGATGAGAGGAGTTGGTGAACCCTAAACTTCATCTCAAGGGTCCTTGAGAGACACAGGCAGACAGACTTGTGAACACAGAGGTAGAAACTGGAGGGATACAGTCACCAGCCAAGGAACACAGCAACCACCACAGCAGGATGAAACAAGGAAGGGTCCTCTCCTGGACATCCCCCAAGGAACACCTGCCTGCCAGGTTTCAGACTTTGGCAGACACCAGAGCTGCGCTGCACCATCAATATAGCAGCAGAACACAGATGCTGGGATGTGGGGATGCAGGGGTGCAGGGGTGCAGGGGTGCAGGATGTAGGGCTTCAGGGATGCCGAGGTGCAGGATGCAGGGATTCAGGGATAGGCTACATGACGCTGCTGGGCAGGCCTTGATGCATCAGCCCTTCTCCTCCATTCAAGCTCACCTTCATGGACCAAGGATCCAGCCTTGGTCTTGCTGAAGTCACACAGTGAGCGTGAAGGACCAGAGCCCAGGTGTCCTTACCCCAACCAGGCTCTCCTTCCACACACTGTGGAGGATCAGAGACTGTGTCCGACTCTGTGCACTCCAGTCCCTCCCTGCCTTCTACTCCTTTTGTAGACTCTACTCCTGAGTCTACCGATATTTTGACCTGATTTTCACCAGTCAGGGAAAGACCCAGGAGAAACCTCTGAGTTGGTTCAAACAGAATCTGTCTTAAGGAGATAACTCAGGCTGCGAGGTGCGTGCACTGTGAGCGGAAGGACCTGAGTTGATCCACAGTCCCATCCACATGAAAAGCTTGTGCATGGGGGAGTGTAGAAACTCAGCACTGGAGAGATCAAAGACGGGGAGGGTCCCAGGGGCTCTCTGACCAGCCAGACTAGCCAACTCAGGGAGCTCCAGACCAATGAGAGCCTGTGTCAAGGAGGTGGATGGGCTTCCCTGAAGAGGGCATCCGAGATTGCTCTCCGGCCCACATATGTATGAGCACACACATTCCTGTGCATACACAGACACACAGACACACAGATGCACAGACACACTCTTGCATGTGCACACACACACACACGATGTGTGATAAAAACTCTACTTTAAAATAAGTGGGGAGAGTTGAAGAGAAGGTCTCCGACTTAGGAACGCGGCCACATTTTCCGCCCATTGCTCTCCTGAGGTCACGATGCAGGATGTGTGACATGGACACCAGCTCTGAGGTCACCACCAAGGGCCTGAGGGAGAAGAAGGAAGCAGTGCCTGCTGGGAATGCTAAGGGGGAATGGAGTGCAGGAGGCAGACAGTGATGTGGAAGGGGGGAGGAAGGTGGTGGTGAGGACAAGGCTGGAAACTGAGGCCACCAGAGGGAGGGGGCTAAAGATGACGTTGAAGCCAGAGACAGGTGAGCAGGCAGCCACAAGCAAAGCTAAACTCAAGGCCACTGTGACCTGACCACCCTCCACTTTGCATCTCAGCATCTAAACTCAATGACCTCCTTCATATGGAGAAGCCAATTACCCCACCCACAGCCCACAATGCTACCACCCAAGGTGACTCACACTACCACCCAGGGAACGGAAAAGACCCTGTTTTTATTCTTTAAAGTAGGTTAAAAGGAAATTTTCTTTGTATTTGTATTTATATTTTGTGTTTTTGTAAATCCTGCTAGAAGTCGGCCTTTTTTGCTTTTGTTTGGTTTGTTTTGAAACATTGTTTCTCTCTGTAGCCCTGGCAATCCTGGAACTTGCTCTGTAGATCAGGCTGGCCTCGAACTCACAGAGATCCACCTGCCTCTGCCTCCCAAGTGCCTCCCATACCCGGCTAAGGTCAGTTATTAATGACGACAGCAACTTCTACCCCAGCCTCAGAGCATTCTCTGTCCTAGTTCTTACCTTTCTTGTAGCATGACCAAGCTCGTTTCAATCTCAAAAGAGAGATTAAAAAAAAAAAGCATGTTAAAAACAGCTACAAAAAAAAATCTTATTTTGAGCTTTCCAGTAACTTTTTTGCATATCTAGCCGGACTGTAAGTGGTTGGTTTGTGTGCGATCGTCTAAAAACCAAAAATAACATTTTTCTCTTTTTTTCTTCGTCTATGAAACGGCAGGGGTTTTCTTCTGTTTGAAGGCTGTTTGGAGTGTGAAACAACGTCCAACAACAAACTGGAATTTTATTTTGTTGAGTTGTTTTTTTGAAAGAAAGAGAGAGAGAGAGAGAGGAGAGAGAAAGAGGGAGGGAGGGAGGGAGGAAGGAAGGAAAAAAGAAAGGGGATCTGGGTAGGGATCTAAGACCGTCATCTCTTTCAGGATGACTCATCTTTGGAGATGAGGACCAAACCCTTTGGGGATTATTTTTTGTAGTGGTTTCTTCCTAGGGATGCCATAAAGAAAAATAAACAATAAAATAAAGTAAGTAATATATCAAGCAGGCAGGATGTCAGGGTCTCATCCAGATCCCAGTGGAGGAGGACGGTGATGGTGACCACCATGAAGGTAACAGTGACGGTCTTTATGGTGATGCTGGTGAAAGTAAACTGCTTAAGTCCGTGATGATGCCAATAACAATGATAACTGAAGAGCGTGGTGATAATGGCGGTAGTGGTGGTGGTGATGGTGGAGGTGGTGATAGTGATGATGAAGATGGTGGTGGTGATGGTGGTGGTGGTGGTGGAAGAGGTGGTGATGCTGATAATGGTGGTGATGGTGGAGGTGGTGATGGTGATGATGAAGATGGTGGTGGTGATGGTGGAGGTGGTGATGGTGATGATGGTGATGGTGGTGATGGTGGTGGTGGTGGAGGAGGTGGTGATGCTGATAATGGTGGTGATGGTGGAGGTGGTGATAATATCTGTGGTGATGGCTGTGGTGGAGGAGGAGGTGGTGATGCTGATAATGGTGGTGATGGTGGAGGTGGTGATGGTGATGATAAAGATGGTGGTGGTGATGGTGGTGGTGATGGTGGTGGTGGTGATGATATCTGTGGTAATGGCTGTGGTTGAGATGATGTTGGGGGTGATGGTGATGGTGATGTTGATCATGGTGGTTGCGGCACCATATTGAAGAAGCTTGATTTCACTAGGTAGGACTCAGGAAGAATGGGACTTGTTTGGAGCATTGGAGATCCCCCAGGTAAGAGCCCACATTCTGACCTGGCCAGATGAAGCAGAATTAGTGATCACATCAGGACAACACTTACAGTGTCCTCTGTTGGCCACAAGGTCCCCCAAGTCACCTCTCTCCCTGGAGCATGGCCAGCCACCCATCGGCCCTTTCTCTTTCTTCTTCCTGTCTAGCCAGCTCACCCTTGGGATCAGATACAAATAATTTGCCTCTGTTCTGGTGATTGTGCATCTGTCCCCTCTAATTCTCTGTCCTGCAGCAAATTCCCAAGTGTTGCTAAAAAGACAACCATGTGACACACTCGGCTCCTGACACCAGCAAAAGAAAGGGCACACGGTACTGCCTTTCTGCTACTTTGAGTCAAGTTAGAGTGCACTGGATGAGCGGAGAGCGAACTTGCACCCAGCTGCAGAAGGAAAGGTGTTTGGATCCAGGTAACACATAAGAGGCCACTCACATCACTGCACAGACTTTATGCCCTCTGGGCATCTCAGGGAAGGTAGATGTCAGCCGTGTTGTGAGTCTTTAATAACCCACCTCTGCCCACTCACTGGAGCATCAAGGCCAGATGTTCACCAGTTGCCCTGGCTCTCTTCAGCTTGGCACCAGCAGATGCTGGACACTACAGGACAGATCCAGGCTCTGTGAGAGTGAACAAGCATAGGCCACAAGGCAGCATCTCCTGACAGTGAAGAGATGAGCTTCAGCTTCCTGAGCATCCAAACAGCATCACCAACCACCTCAGCGGGCAGATGTACCCCATCATCAGCCAATCAGCAGTGTAGAAGCAGCCCAGTTGGTAGAACTGTTTGGAAAGGATTAGGAGGTGTGGCCTTGTTGGAGAGGATGTGTCACTGGGGATGAGCTTTGAGGCTACTTTTTTTTTTTAAGATTTATTTACTCATTTTATGTATGTGAATACAGGGTCACTATCTTTTGACATGCCACAAGAGTACATCGGATCCCATTACAGATGGTTGCGAGCCACCACGTGGTTGCTGGGATTTGAACCCAGGACCTCTAGAAGAGTAGTCCATTCTCTAAACCACTGAGCCATCTCTGCAGCCCGAGCTTTGAGGTTTCGGAGAGCCATTGCTAGTTGGCTCTCTCTCACCTGGCTGTTGTTTGAGCGTGTAAGCTCTCAGCTGCTGCCCCAGCACCATGCCTGCGTGCCACCATGCTCCCCACTGTGGTGGCCATGGACTCACCCCTCTGAAGCCGTACACCCCTAATAAACTCTTGCCTCAGTCATGGTATCTCTCCTAGAAAGTCACTAGGATATTTACTTCATCCCAGAACCCTGCTGGTCTCCTCTCACCCTCCATCTACTGAAGGGATAACACAGGTGAGGAAGGAGGAGACTAGAGCTAGAGCTGTGTCCCATATAAGATGAGGAGGGGGGGTTGGGGATTTAGCTCAGTGGTAGAGCGCTTGCCTAGGAAGCGCAAGGCCCTGGGTTCGGTCCCCAGCTCCGAAAAAGAAAAAAAAAAAAAGAAGATGAGGAGGGGCCTCCAGAGGTTCCATGGGAAATTCGCTTCAGCTGCAGCCAAGGCTGGATAGCCATAAACACCATAAACACCTTCTCACAAACTGTCTGCTCCCTAGACTCACAGCCTCCCTATGCATTGCCCTGCCCAGCTTCCATGAGCATACAGGGCAGGTGGGAGGTGGGGGGGGGGGTGAGGGAGAGTGAGGGGGTGGAGAAAGGCTGAGTACCAAGTGAGACCCAATCACAATAGCAGTGAAATCTCCAGGCTCAGCATGGTCCACCAGGCATTGTTCATCCATTCTGTGTCTAAGTGACTGTCTCAGTCAGGGTTTCTAATCCTGCACAAAATATCATGACCAAGAAGCAAGTTGGGGAGGAAGGGGTTTATTCAGCTCACACTTCCACACTGCTGTTCATCACCAAAGGAAGTCAGGACTGGAACTCAAGCAGGTCAGGAAGCAGGAGCTGATGCAGAGGCCATGGAGGGGTGTTACTTACTGGCTTGCTTCCCCTGGCTTGATCAGCCTGCTCTCTTATAGAACCCAGGACAGCACCGCCCACAATGTGTCCTCCCTCCTTGATCACTAGTTGAGAAAATGCCTTACAGCTGGGTCTCATAGAGGCATTTCCTTTCTCTGTGATAACTCCAGCTTGTTTCAAGTTGGCACACAGAACCAGCCAGTAAGTGACACACTTGGTGTCATGCTGGATAAGAAAACATGGTCCTGGGGGTCAAGGAGAAGACAAAAGACCACAAAGAGTCACCTCGCCCCCGACTTGAGCAATGGCAGAAAGTAACAAGACGATGATGTCACCACACTCTCTGAAGGCGTGACTGCAGTGTGGCGTCCTCTGGTCTACAAAAACATAGACCCAACCAATGACAAAGATCAAAGACGGCAGAAGAGACAGGTTGACAGCATGATCCTCCGTGGCCATGGCCACGCCAGAGTCTCAGCAGGTCAGCTCCCTCGAGTCCTGGAGGTTGTGAAATCCTGATTGGTGGATCAAGACCTGCCCAGAAGCAATAGTGTGGGAACAGATGACCCCACCTATAGCTGGGCTCAGGATAAGTCTGTATGAAGAAACATGACACCTGCAGGGAGCTTGATGTGCCCCATGGCTGTCCTGCAGGCTGAGAGGTCACACACAGAGCAGAGAGGGTCTTCTCAGCTGAGATGCCATACCACCCAGCCTGCCCCCTGCCTAAATTAGGATGAGGCTAGCTCAGCTCCTGGCCCCAGTATGGCCACCAGATGCACCTGCTGACCAGGAAAGCAGCTCTAGAAGGTAGTGGGCCAGCCGACCCACAAAGAACAACACCGCTGACTGAAGCTACAAGGGACTGCATGTGAGAGACTATTTATCCACGCTCCCTACCCTCTGCCTGCGTCACTGGAGGGCAGAAACGACCCGATTTGAATTTGTCTTTTCATGCCCAAGACAGGACAGCCAGCGGTTGATCAAAGGCAGCACAAACATATGGTGCGTGCACACGTCTCTCGCAGCCAGGCACCCGCTGAATGCATGGAGGCGCGTGAATCTCAAGCCTCTCTCCCTGAAGACACCCTGATTGGAATTTTCACAGCGCCACTGTGGAATAACCGTCTATAATCTCGGACGGACACGTGCGGTGATATCCGGCTGTCCAGAAAGCCATGTACAGGACGACCGGGATACGCCAGCCCCTTGTCAACCTCCGGCAGCACAAGGTGAAAGCAAAGAATTCCCAGTGCGTTCCTGGGAATGAATGTGCACATGTCACAAGAGACTTCCTGGGAGTGACAGTACAGAGGTCTTATAGGGCAATGGAGACTAGGCCACCCTTGCTTCACCAACGGTGCACAGAACGCACGGGACCTCACACCATCTGTGAGGAATACTTCTTCCCACACCTCAGAGGACATGCCTGCTGGGGCCCTCATGAGCTCGGGTGTGTGATCAGAGTCTGGCGCTGCAGCTGGGCCAGTCAGTCCACGAAAGCCCCTCCTGACCTGTCAGTCAACACACGCACTGTCCAGTCCTAGGTCCAAGCAGTTCTCTGCTGATTGAGAGGGAGAGGTGGCAGGTTGTGGGAACAGCGGGAATGCCCAAGAGCCAGGCCAGCAGCTATGGACATGATTTCTGAGGCTCAGTGAGGCGGGAAGAGGGCAACAAGAAGGAGGCCCGAGCTGGGGAAGTTGCAGAGAGAGCTGAACTGGGCGGCACCCCCATTTCCTCCTGGCAGGACCCCAGGGCCTGAAGCGCCCAAGGGCAGCCTGAGCTGGCCATCTCCTGACTCCCAACCAATGGTTTCCAGGAAAGGCTCAGTTGTCATGGCAACATCCCTCCAATTACTCCACTTTTGCAGAAATCACTCACCAGCCAAGTTGGCTGGAACTCACCCCTTCAAAAAGAACAAGTCCTCCACTTGGCCTCACTGTGGCCAAGCGTGTGAAGCAAGAAGTGGAGAGGCGGGTAGGAGCACTCAGGCCACAAGAGAGATGGTCACAAAGCCAGGGGCTGTACCCGAGGGACAGTGGCCAGCCTTCATAAACCAGAGATGGACAGAGAGCTAGGTCCCCCCCAAGGTGCAGAAGGATAGACTCGTGAGGAAAGCAGCTCTACACTAAATAGCTTTGCTGCAGACTGGGCTGGCCACTGAGAATGCAGAGGGGCCTGCAAAGTCTTCCTAGAGGCTGCGGAGCCCAGAAAGAAGGGGCTGGCAGTTGGTTGTTTTCTGGAGGTAACAAAAGGGAAGACAAGTGGAGAATGGGTAACCCAGAGGCTGGGTTGTGATAGACACATAGGAGGTTGCCAAGCCAACCAAAGAGGGCGGGTGCTACGGGTAGAGACAAGGTGAGTGACAGTGGACGGTAGAAGATCAGTTGATTGAGTCCGGCCAACAGCCAGAGCAGGCTGGGAGAGAGGTCAAACAGGCTGGCTTTGGGTTGGGTGCCGCGGGAGGAACTCAGGCTGCCACAGGGCGAAGGAAGGGAGTCCGAGGGCCGGATGGAAGCCAGAAGGCCGGAGAGGAGACTGGGTCCCTGCAGCAGAGGGGGAAGAACCCGAACCTGCAAAGGATAGATGTAGAATGGGCTGTGAGGGCAAGGCCATAACTAAGAAGAGAGCCAAAGCTCTCTGCCCAGCTCTGAGCTTCAGGGAGGACGGGAGTGGAGAAGGCCAGGTTGGGCGGCTCTGAAGAGGGGAACCCATTTTGCACTGTGGAGGTACTTCTGAAGCCTGACACCAAGATTCCCAGTCCCAGTGCTTCTGAATGTTAGTTAATCATGCGTCTTAATCATGTGTCTGAACCTCTCTGAGATGCTCTCGTCTACAATAGCATCCTTCCTCCTCACTGGCCCCTTTTGGGGACCTGGGCTCTTGGTATGAAAGGCATAAGCCTCAGGATGAGTTAAGATGAGTTTTAAGTACCACATCCGGGGCGGGCCTCCAGCTGCCAAGCCAGCTTATGGTGCTGCTTGGCTCTATAAGGTGTGCTCTGTGGGGGTTGGGGATTTAGCTCAGCGGTAGAGCACTTGCCTAGCAAGCGCAAGGCCCTGGGTTCGGTCCCCAGCTCCGAAAAAAAGAAAAAAGAGAAAGAGAAAAAAAAGAAAAAGAGAGAAAAAAAAAAGGTGTGCTCCCTGGGTTCGGTCCCCAGCTCCGGAAAAAAAAGAACCAAAAAAAAAAAAAAAAAAAAAAAAAGGTGTGCTCTGTGCAGGAGTCTCTCCATTAGCCAGGTCACTGAGACTACAGGGCAGATTCCAGAAGACCCTCCCGTCCCTCCATAGCATAGCCCACAGCTTTGCTCGACAGAGCTCAGCAAAGACAGAAGTCAGCACTTGTGGGCCCTCACAGCGCTTACAGCTGGCCTGGGTTCGGTTCCCAACACTCACATAACTCATGACTGTCTGTAACTCTAGTTCAGGGGTTCTAACACCTCCTTCTGGCCTCTGTGGGAACCAGGCACACATGTACATACATCCAGGAGAATACACACATGAAATAATAAATTTTTTTTAAGATAGGCAACCCCTGCCCGCCAAGGTGCTGATTTTTTTTTTTTTTAAGATTTATTTATTTTGCGGGGTTGGGGATTTAGCTCAGTGGTAGAGCGCTTGCCTAGGAAGCACAAGGCCCTGGGTTCGGTCCCCAGCTCCGAAAAAAAGAACCAAAAAAAAAAAAGATTTATTTATTTTATATGAGTACACTGTCGCTGTCTTCAGCCACACCAGAAGAGGGTATCGGATCCCATTACAGATGGTTGTGAGCCACCATGTGGTTGCTGGGAATTGAACTCAGGACCTCTGGAAGAGCAGTCAGCGCTCTTAACCTCTGAGCCATCTCTCCAGCCCTAAAAAATCTTTTAAAAATGTGTGGTTTTTCATGAGTAAGCATTACGGCTCAGATCCAGCAGCCTCTACTGGAATCCCACCTCTCCCAGCCCCCACTGAGCGAGGGCACATCCTCCGGAAAGCAGCAAGGTCAGTGAAGGGGTGAGGAGGCCAAAAGAGAGAGCATCTAGGACACAGGAGTGGAGAAGGTCAGCTTCCATTACAAATGGTTTTCTCCCATAGGAAGTGGTGGACGCTGGGCCTGGTCAGGAAATTCGCCCACCTCCAAACCTGGAACAAATTGTGCCCTCCACCTTTCACTAAGTCTCTGCTGCTGCGGGACACGCAGGCGCGAGTGACGTCATGACTTCCGAGCCCAAGCAGAAGCTTCCTAGGCCAGGAAGAAAGAAAACGGACTCTGACCTTTACTGGGTCATTTCCAAATCACCGCCCAGCAGGGGCCTGAACAGCCCGTGTTCTCCATGTTCCGCCTGTGTACCATGAGCACTAGATTTTGTAGATCCCCACATGTCAAAGTCACAAAAACCTCAAAATCTGGAGGTGACTGACTGGGAAGGCAAGAACTGACGCCCAGACTGATGGAGACAGACGCACACGGTATGGCCTGACCCAAGTCCTGCTCTTCAGTCTTCTTCAGTCACCATCCAGGCCCGGTCTACAAACCCTGACATCCATCCGCCTCAGCTTCTAATGAGGAGTGGCCACGCCCACGCCAAGCAATAGGAGAGAGGAAAAACATCAGACCCCCTCCGGGCTGATCACGTTCAGGAGGGCAGGGAGGGTCGGGGTGGGGGTGAGGGCGCTAGCGGAGACATTACAAACAGCCCAAGGGGAAGGCCCTAAACAGCCCCAAGCCCTGAAGATTGTTTGTTTGTTTCTTTGTTTAGTTCCCAGCCTTGCGGAGCCGTCTAACCTCCCAGGGACTTGATTAAAAGGTTGCTGCTGTGCCCGTGGCTGGCCCACTGTGCCGCGTGTGGCACCACCTTCCCGGGAAGGACTCTTCCTCTTCAGAACAATGGGCAGGTGGTAATTAGTGAGATGCTAATAGAGGTTTGGGCGGGGTGAGAGTTCACCTGGGCTCTCCGGAGGCTTTTGCATCACACTTAATGACACCCCCCCTTCCTCTGTCTTCTGCAATTTTTTTGAACTGTAATTATTTTAATTGAGATCTTCCCCTAATAAAAACAAAGAGCACAGCCTGGAGCCCTGTCTTCTGGGGCCTGCAGAAGCTGCCGTAGCCTCCTTGCTGGCTTTGGAGACCCAAAGCCTCTGAAAGTTTCCACCTCTGTCTCAAGCTCCCTGTTAGGAGTGTGTGTGTGCATGTATGTGTGAGTATGGTGTGCATGTGTGTGCATGTGTGTAGGTTGTGCATGTGTGTGGGTATGTGTGTATGTGAGTGTGGTGTGTGCATGAATTTTTGTGAGTGTGGTATGCATGTGTATGAATGTGAGTGGTGTACATGTGTGTGTGAGTGTGGTGTGCATGTGTGTGACTGTGTGTATGGTGTGCATGTGTGTGGGTATGTGAGTGTGCTATGTATGTGTGTGAGTGTACATACGTACATGAGTGCATGTGTGGTGAGCATATGTGTGAGTGTGGTGTGTATGGGTTTGTGTCGTCATGTCCCTGAGCCACAGTGGACAAATGGGAAATGTGATATGTCCCATGTGTCCTGGATTACCACTTCTGTCCTCCATCTCGAACTGGGGTGAGAGTTGGGGGGGTGCACGACCCTGGCTGAATGTCTTTGGGCCTTTGTTTTCTGTCCTTTAAGAGACCAGGTTTGCCCTTCATCTCAGTGGGACACTGAACTCTCTCCTAGGTCCTCTCATGACTCTGTCACAGTAGTGATCAGGTAGGAGAACAGATCCCAAGACTTCATTTAAACCAAGGGCCTTGTTCTAGAACTTCTGCTGTTCAAGAATCCACAAATCTGTTCACAGAAATGAGAAACGCAAAGAGCAAGCGTACAGTGGGCCAGACTTCAGACTGAGCTGCAGGGTTGCGGGGAAGTGGGACTGTGGGGCAGCAGAGTAAGGGTGGAGCCCGCTTGGTGTGGTGCCCTGGTCTGAGTGTCCTCTGGGATGTACCCTCCTCCCAGGCAGGAGCCCTGGCTTGGCCCACGAACTCTGACTCCCAACCTTCAGTGCCTGGATTCTTTTTTTTTTTTTTTTTTTTTGGTTCTTTTTTTTCCGGAGCTGGGGACCGAACCCAGGGCCTTGCGCTTCCTAGGTAAGTGCTCTACCACTGAGCTAAATCCCCAGCCCCCAGTGCCTGGATTCTTAACTGCAGACTTCCTATTGCTGGCATGAATCTGTTGCCAGCAAGGCCTCAGGGAGGGCTCTGCACACACACACACACACACACACACACACACAGGCACTCATAAATATACACACAAACACACATGTGCACACACTGCACACACTCAGACATGGGCACACACACTCACACACACTTATGCACACATACACACTTATGCACACTCACACATACATGTGTACACACCCAGGCACACACACACAGGAACACACATGTGCACACACTGAACACATACACACTCAGACATACAGGCATACTCTCACACACACTTATGCACACTCACACATATGCGTGCACACACACAGGCATACACATAACTATACACAAGGACACACATGTGCACACACTGAATACACACTCAGACATACAGGCACATTCTCACACACACTTATGCACACACACATGCACTATGTGTGCACACACAAACACACATATGCACACACTGTACACACTCAGACATACAGGCACACACACTGTCACACACACTTATGCACACATACACACGTATGCATACTCACACATACGTGTGCACACACCCAGGCACACATACATAAATATACACAGGAACACACATGTGCACACACTGAACACACACTCAGACATACAGGCACATTCTCTCACACACACTTATGCACACACACATGCACACATACACATATGTGTACACACACAAACACACATGTGCACACACTGTACACACTCAAATATATAGGCACACTCTCTCTTTCTCTCTCTCTCTCTCTCACACACACACATACACACACTCACACACACCAAGCTGATCTTGCCCTTGTTTGTGGAAGCTTTTTTCCCCCAGAGTCTCAGGTAGCACAGGGTGATGAAGAGCCCGCTCTGCTCAAGTCCTACTCTCTGGCAGACGAAAGACGATCAGAGACTGAGTTTGGTGACATACACCTATAATCCCAGTTCTCAGGAAGTTGAGGCTAGCCTGGGCTACACAGCAAGATTCTGAGCAAAAAAAAAGTTAGAAAGCATGGTCTCTAAGAGCCATGTTTCACAGTAGTTAGTGTGGGATGGCCCAGAGAGCCACAGAAGAAAGTAATGAGCACAATTAAATAGTCAGGAACCCATTATACCTGAGGCTACCCCCAAAACCAGAACCCAGTGACGTCACTCACTCAAGATAACCAGACACAACCCTAGAACCCCACTGGACAGTGTCTAAGCAGAGACCACGAGCAATGCTCAGCTCTGCACGTCTGGAGAAACACCACCTTGATTTGCCTTGCAGCTAGAGAGTCTTCCCCAGGATCCTGACCTGCAATCTGTTGGAGACTGGGCCTGACTGTTGGCCTTCTGTTCAAGTTCCACCCCCACAGTTACCTGGCAACAGCCAGGTATGCCTGACCTCCGGCTAAGACGAGTTGCACAGGTGAGCAGCCTTGGAGAGATGGGTTTAGGACCTTAGTTAGGAATTTAGAGTGTCAGCATAACAAGCTGGAACTTCTGTTACAGTAACTACGGTATCCACCTTTTACTGACTGTCTAAGAGGAGCGTTAGCAAAAAGTCAGCTTTAGATGACCCCAGGGCATCAGCCACCTGGATTCAGTTCCCAGGAGTACTTGGCACATGGGCCCTAATGAGCTAGGTTTGCTGAGAAAGACTCAACTGTCTCAAGCACAGCCTGCCAGTCTCCGGTCTCAAGACCACAGCTCATCATGGCCCAGATCCACGAGGGACAGAATCTTCCACACACTGAGCCCCACACTCTGGGCCACACGGGGCCATCTGGACAGCCAGGCATCTTGTGAGCAAGCCTCAGGGCCTGGAGCCAGGTACCCTACCCAGGCCCCTCCTTCCAGAACCAGCCCTGTCCACCCTCCTCAGCCACAACCCTCCCACTTCAGGACTATGGAGCAGCTGGAGGAGGAAACTCCACCCTGAGTTTCCATTGTTTTTACAAAAAAGCCAAAAGGGAAGGATTGAAATGGGAACAGTGGCCTCTGGAGACTCGTGACTTCTTCATGAAACCCTTATGATTCGATTGGCCAGGAGGACTCCTGGGGTGGGGTCCTGGCCATCTGCCCTCAGCTCCTCCTCAGTCTCCTGCTCTGTAGGCTCAGGAGCAGGACTGGATGGGACATCTGAGTATCAAAAGGAGAAAGAAACCCCAGACTTCAGAGGTAGGGCCATGCCCAGAAACCCCGACCCAGGATTCCTGGCCTGTAGCTCCCATGACATATAGCTGAGGTTCTGATTAGAAAAGCTGCCCTGTCACTTCCATGGTCACAGGGGTCCTGTTGGACGCCCTCCTTGTGGAAATCCAGACCGTCAAGCTGGCTAGCTGGGAACTCCATGAATTCCCTGAGCTGTGAGTGGTCAGTGTCTTTCTCGGCTTCCTATGAGTCACCACTAGGCTGGGTAGGAAGCAGTTCTGGGAGGGGGTCGTTCCTCCACCCTCCCCAGATGGCCCAGGGGAGCTGGCCTCTGAGCCCTGTGAACTTGGGGAATGTACTGCTCCCTCCCTAGCCCAGCCCAGCCCAGCACCTCCCGGTTCTCTGCCTGCCTGGGCTCAGCCTGTGGAGCCTTTCAGCTTCTGTCTCTGCTACTGGGGAGGTCAAGTGACTGGGTAGTGTTGTCTCAAAGTGGGGTCTTCCTGCCAACACCTCATCTGGAGAATGTCAAAGAGGAAAGACAAAGCCATTAGGCATCCTCTGGGAGGTACGGGTGGGCAGTCCCAATGGCAGCCCCTGGACTCTTGCTCATTGTAGCATCTATTAAACTTCAAACTGGGGGTTCTACCCCACCTTGGATCGTTCAGTTCCCAGATAAAAGACACATTTTATATTTATCACAGGCCTTTAATGCGCTAGTGCTGGGCAGATATCTATCCTGGAAGCTATTATTCTTACCTCCCTATCAATAAACTGGGTTATAACCACCTGAGCGGCTCTTGACTCCAATTGGCCAGCCCTCATGGCCATGTTTTCATAACTCGCCAGCCCCATAGTGACTTCTCCTCTCTACACCTTCTTCTCCTCTTCCCCTCATGGTCTCTCCTCAGACCCCAAGCCTGGGAACCACCTATATCTCTCCTGCCCAGTAGTACGCTGTAGGAGTCTTTATTCACCAATCAGAGATGACTTGGGGGTCAAAGTTACGTAGGTCACTTGGGTCAATGTGTGGACTCTCTCATCCCTAGGGATGACAAGGCCATGTGGGCCAGTATTTAGCCTTGCAGTACACAGCAGAAGACTCAAAGAAACCTCAACACCTGCTTTTCATTTTTTCCACAGTATCCTGGCCGAATTCCCACCGCATGTTAGGGTTTAGCTGCAGAAGAACACCTCGGCAGATGCAGGCCAAGCAAAGCTGCAAAGATCACACCACATAACCGCATTCACTCAAGAGATTTATTGGGGGCATAGAAGGCAGCCTCTGAGAGTGAGACCCAGAGAAAGGAACAGAGACAGAGAGCAAGAGGTAGACAGACAGACAAGAGAGCGACCATAATGGAAGAGAACTTTTAAAAGAGTAGAGTGTACACACTTAGGGAGACCATGCCCCAGGATCCATGTTCCTTCCCAGGCCTGCACCTTTAGGCCAGGATCAAGCTACACCTCCCCAAAGCTCTCTCAGGAACAGAGTTGAGAAGTTCGTGGTACCTGACTCCTCCATATGCTATGCCAAACTAAATCATGCAATATGACAACTTCTTGCCAGCCCTAAGGAGTTATTAAAAGTCAGATCTTGACTTTGTTCTTGGAATTTAGGTTCAGAGACTCCTGGTAGTGGCAGGGGGGCAGAGGGGTGGAGCAGGGTGCTGGGAAAGGTGTTCTGAAGGCTGCTTCCTGAAGAGGTTCTGCCTCTCCATCCACTCACAGCAGCTATCTCTCTCTTTCTCTTCTCTCGGTTTCTCTCTCTGATTCCCACTCTTCAAGTTCCTCTCTGAGCTCTAAAGGGAGCCTCCCCTTGCTGTGAGCGCCCCCATTTGTTTAGCTCACGACTATTGTACTGCTTCTGTCTAACGCTCCCCTCCCACCTCGAGCATCATGCCTGGGAGGTCCTCCCATTCTAGCATCACGAAGGGAATTGTGTCAGCTTCCGTTCCAGATCCGCCTCTGCTGCTCATAGTTTAATTCTGTTTGACCATAGCCAAAGCAGGCAAAGCCACAACCATCGCTTGAGGTACAACCCAGAGGTCTTCCTCCTGGAGGCAACTCCCACTTTTCCAGGGACATTTTGGACATTTGGACAGGTTTCCCATACAATGGTAATGTTGTTTGCACTCGAGCTATGACATCACCTCTGGATTCCCTTACCAATCTGAGACCAATGGAAATGCTGTGCAAATAAACCCTTGTGTTATATGTTGGGGTGTTATCTGTATTTTGCTCTCTCTCTCTCTCTTTCTCTGTGTGTGTGTATGTCTGTGTGTGTGTGTGCGTGCGTGCTTGCATGTGCACACGCATGCACGCACACTTCTTCCAAAAACCTTCCTTCGATTGTAGCTTATCTTTGGCTACTTTGTGGGTTCTTCTTCCTTTCATCCTTTCAACCACTACCTAACACAAGATGAGAAAAAAACGAAAACAAGGATAGTGAAGAGAGCAGAGAGATCCTGAATAGAGTCAGGGGTCAGAAATGGGGGTGGTGTAATCATCAAACTACTTCCTGTTGATTAGGAGCATTAAGTTCCTTGGGGCAAGTTTGATCTTCACTGTCAGGATACCTATTTTTTCTTGTTGTTCCAACAACCTACCACCAACCTAACACTTATCTGGGGGCTCCAGCACTTATATACTCTCTGAAAAGCCCCCAGAATTCCAAACATCACACAATCACAGAAACCATCCGCCGCTGGCAAAATCATGTCCCTACTAGAGCATGAGGCAAATCATAGTCAACTGCTATGGAAGATCTGAAGCAGCCCCCCATCTCCTACCTGAGATTAAAACAAGAATATTTCTGTGGGGTTGTTTTGTTTTGTTGTTGTTGTTGTTGTTGTTTTGTTGTTGTTTGGAAACCCAAATTCTGGGGCTGGAAAGATGGCTCAGCAGTTAAGAGTACTGACTGCTCTTCCAGAGGTCCTGAGTTCAAATCCCAGCAACCACATGGTGACTCACAACCATCTGTAATGGGGTCTGATGCCCTCTTCTGGTGTGTCTGAAGAAGATGACAGTTTACTTATACATAATAAATAAATAAATCTTTTAAAAATAAAGAACTGGGGGTTGGGGATTTAGCTGAGCGGTAGAGCGCTTGCCTAGCAAGCCCAAGGCCCTCGGTTCAGTCCCCAGCTCCAAAAAAAAAAAAAAATAAATAAATAAAAATAAAGAACTGATATTGGTGTTATCCCTTATCCACTTGTCCATAGGTGCTGCTCTTGCCTTTGATGGGCTAATAACTTTCTTACATTTGGTATTCCCGTTTTTCAAATGCCAAGGTCTCTAGCAACACTTTCCTTTTGTCAGGGTCTGATATGGCTTTGTTCCTAGCTGAGACTAATCTTTGTCAAAAAAAAAAAATTGACTATTTCCCAAGCTCCTTTTATTTTTGTCTATTTAAGTGTCTCTTAAAGCCACTAATTGGCCCTGTTCTATAATAGCAGCGTCAGATTGAATCTGTTCTTGTATGTCAGAGAACCACCTTTCACCCAGGAACTGATCTTTGACTCTATTCATTTCCCATGATCTATTTCACTGTTCAGTATTCTCAGCGTCCTCCCTCCACCATGTTCACCATTGCAACTGCAGACCAGCCTCGAGTACAGCTGTTACCAATCTCTTCCAGTCTTGAGGAGTAATTCTACTTTGTGTAGCCCAGTTATTTAGAATTCATTTCACATAAGGGGAGTGCAACCCATATGAAAGCATGGCCTCTTTAAAGAAAAAAAAATGCCTTGGATCTAACATTTCTTTTTATTTTTTTCTTTTTTTTCGGAGCTGGGGACCGAACCCAGGGTCTTGTGCTTGCTAGGCAAGCGCTCTACCACTGAGGGATCTAACATTTCTATGGGACACCATCCTACCTCATCATAACCTTCCTCCCCACCATTAGCAAGCGTATGCTGTATGACTACTGGGAAAGCTGATGGTGATCTGATAACCTTGGACAGCTCCTCCTCCCACTTTGGTAACCCTTTGTTTTGAAACACAGCCTGTCCTCCCACCCTTTCAGGCTTTCTCTGATCTGATTGCCCTCTGGCAAGGTTTCCTTCCCTCTTTCTTTCTGAGGGAAACTCCTACTCTCTTGCTCAGTCACTGTGACTGAGCCTTCTTGTTTTCTCTTTTCCAGCATTCCTCACCTCCTAAGCGCTTCCACCTCCACCTGTAATTTTTCCAACTGCTCAGCCATTCTTCAAACCTTTTCAAAACAGAAGATATGAAGAAGAAATAGAAAACACAGAAAATCCCCTCTGGAAGCAAAGTGGGGCATATCACAGAGGTAGCACCCACAATAAATTTTTTTGCTGGTGTTTTGGGAGGAAAAAATCATCCTTCATCCCCTGCAAGTTTTTCTATAGCATTTGAAATGAAATTCCCACTCTGGTTAGCCCCATATCTGGGGTCACTTGTAGCTGGTCTTTGGCCACTTTATGGGTTCTTTTTTCTTCGACCTTTCTCTACCCTTTTTTTCACCCTTTTAACACCCTAACACTAGATTTGAGAGAAAAAAGGATAGAGAGGAAAGGAAAGAGATCCTGAATAAAGTCAGGGGTTCGGGAGGGGGGCAATGCTATCATTAGACTGCTTCCTGATGATTATGGGTGTTCAGTTCCTTGGGGCAAGTTTGAACTCCACTGTCAGAATATCTAATTTCTTCTTGTTGTTTCTCTTTAGTACATGGCCGCTTAACGAGCCACGAACAACAACAACAACCAACGACTAACAATCAACAACCCACCAACAATCCACCACCTCTCTCGGAGCCCTAGCAATTACACACCCTCTGAAAAATCCCCAGAATTCTAAACATCACACAATTGCAGAAACCGTCGGCAGCTGGCAAAATCGTGCCCCTGCTGGAGCACAGGGCAAATCATAAACAGCTGCTGTGGACAATCTGGAGCAGCCTCATGGTCCTGCACCTGGGATTAAAATGAAAACATTCTTATTATATTTGTTTTTTTTTTTAATATTTATTTTATTTATTATATATGAGTACACTGTAGCTGTCTTCAGATACACCAGATCTCTTTATAGATGGTTGTGAGCCACCATGTGGTTGCTGGGAATTGAACTCATGACCTCTGGAAGAGCAGTCGGGTGCTCTTAACCGCTGAGCCATCTCTCCAGCCCTTTTTTTTTTTTTAAATCTTTTTTTTTTCTTTTTTTTTTTCTTTTTTTTTTTTGGAGCTGGGGACCGAACCCAGGGCCTTGCGCATGCTAGGCAAGCACTCTACCACTGAGCCAAATCCCCAACCCCGTCTGATTTCCAAATGTACATAATGACATGTGTGTATATTTTTATTCACACACACACACACCCTAAAAATGTAATAAAAATGTTTTAAAAAGAAAAAAAAAAGAAGAAGGGGGGTGGGGATTTAGCTCAGTGGTAGATTCCTAGCAAGCGAAAGGCCCTGGGTTCGGTCCCCAGCTCCAAAAAAAAAAAAAAAAAAAAAAAAAAAGGCCTTTCCTTCTGGGGTGGGAGCTTATTTCTTACCAGATGGCCACAGTTTAACTTCCTGCATATCCCAGCTGCCCCTACACCCTCAAGATGGGTGGATAAGACCTCTGGAAAGAGCGATGGACCACAAGTGCTACAAGGTTCCTGTATCCGTCTGACCTGTAATCCAGCCTGACTCAGGACATACAGGAGAAGCAGACACCTACACTGCAAGCAATTCAGACAGCTCCAAGTCTAGAAACCCTGGCCCAGACACTGTAGGCAAGTGGGAACCTCAGGCCTGAGCATAAATGTGGCGTCCTGAGGAGTCCTGAGGAGGAAGGGATTCTGTCCTGTGCTCACCCTAGCCCAACTCCAGGACTCTGCAGACACAAGCAGAATATATACGGGAACTCGTGGGAGGGAATCTGCCTGCAGGGGGAACCTACTGCAAGCTCCAGGGGCACAGCTCCTTTTCTAGTGCTCCCTCACCCATCTGGCACATGCTTGGGAGCCTGTAACGGGAAGGGACAATGTCTGGGAGAGATCGGGCCCTCGCTCTCCTGTGTGCTGAGCTCAGCACCTCAGATGGTCGCCAGCCAAAGCTTGGTGGATATCCACTAATTAGTATAGTTAGAGCTGTGGCTTTGGAGTTGCTATGGGATCAGTAGAGGTGATAAAAACCACCTGCTGAGCTCCTGGGGGACTCCACCCCAGCTTCCCAGCTTCTATGCAAGTTCACACCATAGCCAGGGGAAGCAGAAGGAGGGTGGTCTGCGGAAGGGGGAGCAGTCAGCCCCTCCCTGCCTGTGACCTAAGGGATCTATAGCAGTAGCTGGTCTGGAGGGAATCTTAGCCTGAATCCTGGGGGTCAGGAGATAGATGAGAACTAATCTGACATTGGCTCTGGGATCCAGGGGACTGGTACCCCAGAGTATCCCCAGACCTGGGTGAGGACTCTCGAAACGGTTATGGGGCAGGGTGACTCAGGAACAGCTCTGGGATCTCTGGAAAGTTGCTTCATTAGTTCTTCTGTTCACTAATTCATCCATCCATCCATCCATCCATCCATCCATCCATCCATCCACCCACCCATCCATCCATTGACCACCGCTTTCCCTGTTGCCACGACAAATGGCTGACAAGATGCGGCTGAAGAACGGACAGTTTACTGTGATGAGTGCTGTAAGGAAAGAAACGCCCCTTGTGCTGAAGCAGGGACCCTAGCAGGACCATGAGCCATCTAGTCACAGTGCTTCCTCAGTCAGGAGGCACAGTGACAGGGAATGGGAGCAGCCTATAAAGGCTTGGGGCTCTCCCACAGTGACCCACTTCCTCCAGCCTCCACCTCCTGAAGGGCCCACAGTCTTCCAAACCAGCACACAAGCCTGCAAGAGACATTTCACATTTACATAGCATCGCTGCGTATGACATTTAAACTAGAGAGAGCCATTCCCTACCTCACAGGGCTGGGGTGGGGTGTGCAGTACTCTCAGCTTCGAAGCTTGTCTAGATTAGTCATACATCTCAGGCAATCGCTGGGTGATAGACAGCTAGATTTTCTCAGGGCCCTCTCCTTGTTTGTCCTCAGCAGACCCCAGTGCAGCTCCTATCACACACAATTGCCCTGGACTGTGCGGGCAGTTGTCTGCTGTCCTCCTGGATTCCTGAACTCTGCTGAGTCCCCTGAAAGTCATGGAAGCATCAATTCAGAAGCGAGAAGGAGCACTGATGGCCTTTAAAAGTGTGTGTGTGTGTGTGTGTGTGTGTGTGTGTGTGTGTGTGTGTATCTATGTGTGTGTATCTATGTGTGTCTGTCTATGTGTGTCTATGTGTGTCTGTGTGTGCATGTGTCTATGTGTGTCTGTGTGTGTCCATGTGTGTGTCTGTGTGTGTGTCTATGTATCTGTGTGTGCATCTGTGTGTGTCCATGTGTGTGTCTCTGTGTGTGTATATCTATATGTGTATATCTATGTGTGTCTGTGTGTGTGTCCGATGGTATATCTGTGTCTGGGTATGTGTCTGTGTGTGTGTGTATGTGTCTCTGTGTATGTCTATGTGTGTCTATGTGTGTGTGTATCTGTGTGTACGTCTATGTGTGTGTCTATGTGTGTGTGTCTGTGTGTGTGTCTGTGTGTGTGTCTATGTGTGTGTGTCTATGTGTATGTGTGTCTATGTGTGTGTGTCTGTGTGTGTGTCTGTGTGTGTATCTGTGTATCTGTGTGTGTGTCTATGTGTGTGTCTGTGTGTCTATGTCTATGAGTGTGTGTCTGTGTGTGTGTGTGTCTATGTGTGTCTATGTGTGTGTGTCTATGTGTGTGTCTATGTGTGTGTGAGTGTGTTTGTGTGTGTGTGTCTATGTGTGTCTATGTGTGTGTGTCTGTGTGTGTGTCTATGCGTGTGTTTATGTGTGTGTGAGTGTGTGTCTGTGTGTGTGTCTGTGTGTGAGTGTGTGTTTGTATGTGTGTGTATGTGTATCTGTGTGCGTGTGTGTGTGTGTGTAGAGCAGAGGTTGTTGTGGTTGTCTTGCTTTTGATCACTCACTCTCTCCATTTATTCACTTACTCTGTTTGTTTGTTTGTTTGTTTGTTTGTTTGTTTGTTTGTTTGTTTTGCTGGGTCTCTCTTTGGCCTTTGGTCTCTCCCATAGGTTAGGCTGGTTGGCCAGTGAGCTCCAGGAATGACTCTGTCTCCATCCCGCAACACTGGGGATATGGTGCAGGCCACCATGCTGGGCTTTTACAAAAGTTCTGGAACCCAGTTCAGATCCTCATGCTACTGACTGAGCCATCTCTCAGTCCTGACCTTTAACCTTCTGAAGCAGAGGAGCCACAGATGGTGAATCTCAGTTTTGACACTTACATGGTGACTTGGGGTTTGGGGCTGGCAGGTGGGAGAGAGTTGGTCTACAGTGTTGGGACCCTTGGAGGGCAGAGAATAAATGGGCGATGTCCTTCGGACCTTGTTGAGGAACCTGCTAGTCTCTTGGTGACCCTCCTCAGCACCTCCCTCCACCTCTGACTCAGAAAGCATTGTTGTCATCTCTGTGTCTATGGAGGCAGCTCCCATGGCTTCACTGCCTGGTACTGAGGCCGAGCCCAGAGCAAGCACTGCAGAGGAAGACCCACCTTGGGTGTTGATGAGGATCAGACTCTACGCTGGCATCCATTCAGGGTGGGCTTCTCTATGGAGGAGAAGTTAGGCCAAGGGTAGCAGGGCCTGGAGTCTGGAGACTTTGGACTCAAACAAAAAGCCCCATGGAGCCTTATTTGGAAGGGAAACTCGCCAACTCCCAGAGCCTCATGAGTCAGCCGTCAGGAATGCCTGTGGTATTTCATAACGAATAATAAGGCTGCAAAGGTAGCATTGTTAGCTGGTTTGGCCTGCACGAACCTGTGAGTAGGCAGGTCCCGAGTTTTATCGGTGAGATGCACACGCGGCCCTGGCAGCCTGTTGAAGATCACAGTGGGTGAAGGCAGTGGGAGCCCAGATCGGGGCTTTGGCTTCCTCCCCAGAATGGCTCAGACACAGCCACCCTGTGGCTCTCCAGCACTTCCAGTGCATGAGCCAGTGCCCGCCGTCCATGTAAGAACATGAACGAGGTACAGCTCGGGAGATAAGCACGAGGAAGACACTGGGTCAAAAAGCTAACCTAATGCCAGCATGGGGTGCACGCCTCTGACTACACAATTCTGGGATAGAAGCAGGCAGATCACTATGAATTCAAGGCTAGCCTGGTTTAGACGTGGTGAGCATCAGGCCAGCCAAGGCTACATAATGAGACCTTGTGTCAGAACAAACACAAAATAGGAGGAAGAGGAGGAGGAGGGGGGGAGGGAGGAGGAGGAAGAGGAGGAGGAGGAGGAAGAAGAAGAGGAGGAGGAGGAGGAAGAGGAGGAGGAGGAAGAGGAAGAGGAGGAGGAGGAAGAGGAGGAGGAGGAGAAGGCAGTAAGAAGAAAAGCCAGTCTGCCTCAGAGGCAAGTTGTACAATCAGGACATAGTAGATCAGGGCTCCTCAGAGAAGATGGGCCCCCAGGCCATACTGTGGCTGGCAGTGTTGGGTGACTTGTGGCTCACCTTGGTGTCTTGGCTGTTGGCACAGAGCAGCTTTCTACTCATTGAAATATAAGCCTCCCCCAGAGGTGGTCCTTAATACCATCAAAGCCAGAAAGAAGGGAAGAAGAGGAGGAAGGAAGGGAAAGGGGAGGGGGAGACACAGAAAGAGAGAGACAAAGAGGGAGAGAGGGAGAGAGGGAGACAGAGACAGAGAGAGACAGACACACAGAGAGACAGAGACAGAGACAGAGAGAGTGCAAAAAGTACACTTACTATAGAGACAGCCTGGCTCTGCCCTAGCTATCAGAGAGAAGACCTCATCTCTGCTCAGAAGTGAGAGAGAGAGAAACACAGTGTCCCCAGAAAGGAGGCATGTAACCCATGTTCGCAGACACAGGTCTAAATCATGTATGACATGTCCAGGTGTTATCCGGGAAGCTCTGGACCAGGTTGCTAGTAGCCCAGTGCTGCCAAGGGGGTTGGTGGCAGAGAGAGGAACTGTTTAATTGACACCACCTAAAGGTGACCAAGTGGACATGTGTGTTGCCAAATGTGTGACAGAAATACATATCCTGTCTCAAAGACGTGTTGTCATCAAGGGAGGCACTCACTGTTGAGGAAGACAGCTTAGAAAGTCTCACCCCCAGTAGTCTCCCTGGGGAAGCCAGCTTGCTGTGACAATCTTCAACACCCACCTCTGGAAGGGACCTCTGTCTATAAACATTTTCAGTCAGGTCACACCTAGGAAACGGACATCAGCTCCTGAATGTTCCTCAAAGACAACACAGAGGAGGGGCAGAGCTTGGCTGGACTCAGGCTGAGCCCTGGCCTTTACACATGGCTAACCCCATGGCTATCTGAAAGAGACAGACTCCCACTAGGGGACAAGGGCCACCTTGGGTAGATGAAGGGGTGTGGGTGAGACAGGGGTGTGCCTCTGGAAGCTGGGCTGCAGGGGTATGTAGCAGCCCCTACAGTCCAGGGCAAGGCCTCAGGGGCCGAGAGCCAGGCTGGCCAGACTCTTTGGAGTCTTATCTGTCTATGCTTGAGCAGTTATCCTGATCTCTGTCTCCCTAGAAACCTTGGGGAGTTGCTAGTGCCCGTCTGAGGAAACTCGGAGAAATTTTCCAAGCTACAGGCTTCTTGGAAATGCCTAGGAGAACAGACCTGTGGGCACAGGTGGGCACCTCTTTTGGAATGCCTCTCATGACAAGGACATGAAAGGACCAGAGTACAACAGAAAGTGGTTTCCCCAAGATAGTGGATCTCCTGGGGCTGGGGCTAGCGGATATACAGTGCTTGCCCAGCATGCACGCTGTCCTGAGTTGGAGCCTAGCGTTGCATAAACTTGACACAGATATGTGTGCCTGTAATCACAGCCTCATCGGGAGATGGAGCCCGGAGAACCAGTCCTTCTCTGGATACATAGCCATTTTGAAGCCAGGCAGGATACAGGAGACTCTCTTTAAAGGGGCACCAAGGGCCTGGGTCTGTGGCACATGCCCATTGTGGAAGGAAGCAGAGTGTGCCATCAAGTGATTGGTCAGTCCAGCTACACTCATCTCCACTGATCAAGAAAAGCAAAGGAGCGGGGTTGGGGATTTGGCTCAGTGGTAGAGCGCTTACCGAGGAAGCGCAAGGTCCTGGGTTCAGTCCCCAGCCCCGAAAAAAAAAAAAAAAAAGAAAAAAAGAAAAGCAAAGGAGTGTTGGTGGTCCAGGCGCTAGAAGTGAGAGCAGTCACAGCAGCTCTGAAAAGGTGCTGGCACTAAATTACCCTTCAGAGGTGAGCTCTATTGGGAGAGAGGACCAGAGGATCATGGGAGCCAAGATCAGGTCCTGAGGTGGGAAGAGCACAAGAAAGGGACAGGACATTATGTCAAAGACAACACAATGGGGCCTTAAAGGGGAAGAGAGGCCCCTTTAACCTGGAGTGATAGCTTCAGGTAAAAGTAAGAGAAAACCCACTTCGTGACAAGATGCCGAGAGAAGGCTCGTAGGGAAACCTATGGAGAAATCCTCTGTACGAAGGGAGATGTTAGAGTCTTGTGTCCTTCCAGAGGGTGCACCCACCACATGACTGAGCCTGTGTGACAAGTATGGAGGAGCCTGGCCCTGGGAAGAATCATAAATTAGGACTAGCTCTATGTCCCAGAGAATGAACTGTAGGGTACAGGGAGGGCCCGTGACATGATTGCTTCAGACAGTGAGCTCTGACCAGCTTACAGTGACGAATATCTTAAAGAGGCAGGCCAATGGCTACTACCCAACCATTCAGGTAACCTTCAAGATGGCAGCAGAAACGACAGAACTGTGCTATGTAAGGGCTCCAGCCAAGGTCTTCCAGGGATGGTAACCAGGAGACAATCCACACACTGGGCAGGTGAGGACAGCCATGTTAGCACAATCAGACTGTAAACACGGACTCTCAAAGGCTCGGGAGCGTAAAGGCATCCAATTTACATAGCACAACTTGCATGGCGGGACCCACGTGTCATTTGCATAATCTTAGTGGATTGACATATGAAGGAAGAGATTTCTTGTGAAGGACAGACTTTCAATGTCCAATGGGCTCCCCAGAATTCTGGTTTTCAATCCAACATGGACAAACGGCTACTTGGTATGAGAGAGGAGACTAAAACCGGATGCTAATTCTTTTTTTTTTTTTTTTCAGAGCTGGGGACTGAACCCAGGGCCTTGTGGTTGCTAAGCAAGCGCTCTACCACTGAGCTAAATCCCCAACCCCCCGGATGCTAATTCTTAGATGACTCTGCCAGTGTGCACTGCCCTCCAAGACATGGGTCCAGATAGAAGGTACAGACATATGTGTGTGTGTGCGTGTGCATGTACATGTGAATGTGTGTATTTGTATGTGTATGTGTGTGTCTTAGCACCAGAAGCCCCCAGATATCACCTACGCCATTTTCTCTCAGCTTGTCTTCTTCCCACACACTGGCTACCAGGATGGATTCCAGAGCCCCAGACTGTCCTGACAATCAGGGCACAGCAACTGGGGTAAGGCAATACACGCTTTCTCCTCTGTTCACACCCCAAACCTGAGTGCCCAAAATTGCTTTCAGAAGCCTTCAGGAGCACTGGGTCATTGGCCCTGAACACCCCGGCTTCCCTGTTATTATTTGGGGTGCATGTGTTGGTTGTTTGGGTTTGTCTTTAGTAATATTCAGATGCACACCTTTCGGGGTTGTTTCAATACATGTTGTTTGTCAGGGTGTCTGTATCACCCACTGAACTTGGGGTCTTTCTCCTTTGATCACTAACGAGAAACCCACTTGAGTGAAAACCTGAGGTTATTTCTCTCTGTGCCCACAATGAGAGGAGAAGCTCACTTAACAATCTATCTCCCATCCAACAAGAATCTAGAGAGTCAGCTATCTACCATTTACTCACTTATCATCCCCATCCATCCGTTTACCTATTCTCTCCCTTATCCATCCACCCATCCGTCTATCCACCAATCCATCCACCCATCTGTCTATCCATCCATCTACCCATCAGTCCATCCATCCATCCATCTACCCATCTGTCCAGCCAGCCAGCCATTCACCCATCAGTCCATCCATCCATCCTTATATCCATTCATTCCCTTATCCATCCTCAGCTACCTACCCACCCACTAACTCACTTAACCATTCCTATCTATGCATTAATTATTTCTCAGTTCATCCATCCATCCACGCATCCATCCATCAATTCATTCATCAATCCATCCACCTATTAACTCACTTATCCAATCCATCCATATATCTATTCATCCCCTTATCCGTTCCCATCTACCCACTCACCCACTTACTCATTTACTCACTCCTATCCATCCATCAATTCATCTATCAGTCCATCCATCCATCAATCCCTCTTCTCACCCACTCTCCAACCCAATCTCCCATTTACCTATCCATCCAGGCAATCATCCATCTATCGATTTATACATCCAACTATTCATCTTTCAACCTCCCCTCCCATCCACCTTTCCACCCACTAATCCACTTATCCACTCCTCTTCATCTATCACTCCATCACTCTTTCCTCCTTCGACCCAACCCACTCATCTACCCTCTCACCCATCTATCTACCCACACATCCTCCCATTCAGCCGCCCACAAAGTCATCCATTCGCCCATCGAAACATCCAACAAATCCCCTCCAATCCCCTCCCATCCTTCCATCCATTCATACATACATACAACCAATCAATCCTGACCTTGACAAGCTGCAGATATGGCTCTTTCCCTCATCCAGTGGAGAAAGTGATGCTCACACCCAGGGACAAACAACTATGAAGGTTAGGTGTACACGGAGACAAAGGAACCTGGAACCCCAAGGGCCATCTTAGGTTTATCTACACAGCTCCCCTGAGACACCAAGAAAGCAGGAGCCACTAGTGCAAGCTGGCCTCTCCCCCCAGGCAAAGAGCAATGCTACGGGCCAAGGTGACCTCGCAGACTCTCCTAGATCAGCAGCTGAGCACCCCCACCCCCAGGCTTTCTTCCAGCCCAGCACTAGGACTGGGAAGAACCCTCTGTGCCTCAGGGAGGTGGAGTAGAGGAGGGTTAGGGTATCTTTGTACTCCATTCCCCTGAGAGGTCAGAAAACACTGCCATGCACAGCCAGCCCAAGTCTACTCTCAGAAAGGAATGATTTAAAACACACACAAGGTCTGGCCTGTTTCCAGCCTGCGGGTCCTGCTTGGGAATCTGTGAGGCTTCCTCAGGGAAGAACACTGCCCCTCGGGTGTCTCCTCTGGAATTCCTGGTCACACCCTGGGAAAGGGGCCCCAAAGAGTCTCAATAGCTTAGCCCTTGGGGCCTGTGGGAGAGACAGAGGGAGGGACAGACAAGACAAAGTTGATAGAACTGCTGACAGAAAGAAGGAGTGAGGAGGGAGAGAGGAAGTCCTTGCTCAGTGCATTTCCTACAGCTGCAGAGAGAGGGGTTCATGTTGGAGAGGAAGGTCGATACTCTAAGTCAGTGGTTCTCCACCTTCCTGATGCCATGACCCTTTAATACAGCTCCTCATGACCATAACAGACCATAAAGTTATTTCATTGCTACTCCATAACTGTAATTTCGCTACTGCTAGGAGCCGTAATGTAAATATCTGATATGTGACCCCAAGGTCATGACCCACAGGTGGAGAACCCCTGCTTTAAATAAACTCCAGATTGCGTTCCTAGAGGCAAGTACATCTCCTGGGTCTCCCGGGCTCTCTGCCCTTCCTGACTTGGTACCTTCTGAGGATAGAGATGGCTCTGGGGTGGTGTGGGAAGAACAGAAACCTCAGAACTCCCCCGGTTCAGGCCACCTTCTGACTTGGGTACTGGGAAGTGACCATGAACAGAGGACACCTGTTGGGACGGGAGCCATGGTGGAACTGAGGCTAGACAAAGCAGCTAGAGAAAGAGCTTCTGGGAGGACTACCAAGCCCTGGCACCGAGCACAGAGAGAAAACCGTTCCTCTCCAGGCTCCAGCCAAGCTCGGCCTCTGGTTTTCAGACCCACCCTGTGGCTGCCGTCTCACTGGAGCAGGAGCTGGCCCTGTCTGAGGGCTGCTGGGCTACCAGGCTGTCAGGCTGCAGAACCACCTCTATTTTTAGCCTGGACAGCTTGTTTTATTTATTCGTGTTTTTGGCTCCTGTGCAGGAGACCTCTGAAGCTTTGCCCTGCCAGAGTGAGGCTTCTCTCCACTCTCTCCCATGACGGAGACCACATGCTCCAGCACATACATGTGCATGCACTATCACACACAAACACCCACATGTGTGGGTACACACATGCGAGTGACTGCACACACATGCACACAAACCAACATGGACAGATTCCCTCCTGTCTTCCTCTGCACCACACCCCCAGCTTCCCAAGACCCTGCTGCCCCCCACCTACTCTGCCCTTCTTGACATAAAACACTTCTATTCCTGGTCTGGTTTTGAAAACAAAAACCTTATAATGACCTAAAGTCCAGTTCTTTCTGCAAAGGAAACCAGATGAATCCTAGTATAAAGCCAAAAGAGGTTTTTGAAAGCACAGAACCCCATGTTGTTGCCAACTGGGAGAAAGTGCCTCATAGTGAGGTTACGGTATGTCCTCACCACCTGGTAAGAGGAGGGACATGGTTCCACAGCCTGAGTTTTTTTGCTGCCACCATGTTGTGGTTCAAGAAGAAGCCATGGGGAAGCCAGGCAACCATATCTGTTCTTTCCCAAAGCTCCAGTTTGCCTTTTGCCTGTGCCAGCTGTGGGCTTTCAAAATGGGTGTCACGTCCTGGGCTGAACACATTCTGCTTGCACAGTGTGACTGGCTAACATGGGTTGGGGCCCTTGCCACTTGTGTCTGGCACCAGAGGGGTGCAGGGTGTGTGTGTGTGTGTGTGTGTGTGTGTGTGTGTGTGTGTGTGTGTGTGTGTGACTTTTTCCTTTTGTTATTGTTGGTGTTTTTTTTTTAAAGATTTTATTTATTTACTTCATATATGTGAGTGCACTGTAGTTGTCTTCAGACACACCAGAAGAGGGGATCCGATCTCATTACAGATGGTTGTGAGCCACCATGTGGTTGCTGGGAATTGAACTCAGGACCTCTGGAAGAACAGTCAGTGCTCTTAACCGCTGAGCCATCTCTCCAGCCCCTTGTTGTTGTTTTGAAACAGGCCTTTGCCGTGCATTCTATCTAGGCTGGCCTTGAACTCACAGTGATCCTCCTGCCTCAGTCTTCTGAGTCTGGAAGTCCAGCCCATGTCACCATACCTAGCTTCTGTTTGATTGAGACAGCCTCACCCCGTAGCAAAACTGGACTTGAGCTCTCAATCCTCCTTCCTTAGCCTCTTAAGTGCTATGGTTTCCTAACAAGAACAACAAGCCTGGACTTACTTATTTTTTCCATCTGTCCATCTGTCTGTCCATCTGTCCATTTGTCCATCCTTCCTCCTTTCCTTCTTCCCTCTCTCCCTATCTCTTTTCCTGTTCTTTTTCTGGTGCTGAGGTAGGAGCCCTGATGCCCTGAATTAGGGGAACACTCTGTCCTGTTGGAAGCTCCCTTTGGTCACTTCTTCCTAGGGAGGAGAAGAAACAAAAACAAACAATCGAACTTCAATGGTCACCAAAGCCTAGCCCCTCCTCTGGCTGGCGTGCCCCCCATCCCCCATCATCCACAAGCGCTCCTCTGACTCTATGCTAACCCGTCCGCCCGGCCAGGGCTCAGAAGGGTGAGTGGGATGCATGGGCAGAGGTCTGGGTGGGAAACCTGACTTGGCTCTTTTGAGGAATGGACTTTTTGGGCTGGCAAGCTCACCAGCTCCACCCCAGGACTGCACTCTGAGCAGAGTCTGGCTTAATCACTCCAGGTCATTTACTGTCACTGTTAAAAGAGAGACTGGCCTTCAAGAGGCACAGAGCGGGGCTTTGGACCTGAGAGTCTATCACAAGAATTCTGTTCTTTCAGGCTGAAAGCGTAGCTCAGTTGATAAGAGTGCTTCCTAGCACGTTTGAAGCCCCAAATTCCATCCCCAGTGCTACTCCTGTGATCCCACCACATGGGAGCTGGAGACAGGCACAGGGAGTTCAAGGTCATCCTCAGCTACCTAGCAAGTTCAAGGCCAGCCTGGATTGTACTAAGCAGAGGACAATATGAGTCCGACTCACAGCTGATGATGACTAAGACAGAACTCAGACCCAGGGCCAGACTCCAAGCTCGATCCCTAAGCTGGGGCTCAGCCTGCCCCTCAAGGCCCTGAAGGACCCAGGTTCTGCTCTAGCTGGGCCCATTGATCACTTCCCTACCTTCTCCCAGGGTGGAGGATGCTCCCTCCTCAAGCTGGTCTCCAGAGATTGGGGAGCTCAGAATAGACACCCAGGTCAGAGGCATGTTTCCTCCTAGTGGGCCCTACCCTGGGAAGGACTAAGGGAGGGTTGCCCACCTTCTTTCTGCTGTCTGTGTTCATAGAGAGGAGGAGCCATCTGCCCTAAGCACGACAGTAGCTGAAGAAGTCTTCACTCTTGTTCATCAACAAGGGTTGGGCGGCTTCATGACCCCACCACCTAGAGGCTAAGAGCAACTTGGGAGCTATTGAAGGACCCCTCTTTGCTCCCAATAGACCTCTGTCAGCCTGTGGAAGCTGCTCACATCTCCTGCTGTCTTCTCGGCAGAGTCTCCAGAGCTGGGGTGGGATGGGTTCTCGTGAATGACAGGGGCGGAGCAACCTTCCAAGTGGAAGTCGGGCAGCCCCCTGCCCTCTGGGCCCTCAGCCAAAATGGCTTCTCCAGTGGCTGACACTCAACTCCCTCCTCACAAGAGCAGAGGGTTCTGCTGTGGGGTGCATCATCTGGACATATCACTTCACCAGACACGATAGACTGGAGCTAGCTCTCTGTCCACTGTGGGGTTAATCCAGGTCCCCTAGAGGCTTGCATTTCCCATGGCTCTGCGTAAAGTGCTTTGCTGGGTTTTATTTTGCTGGTGGGAAAAATAAGGAATGTGTACTGGGGACCCTCTTGCCCCCCAGTACTGAGAGCCCCACCTGCAGATTTCAGGCCTCCCTGGACTTTAGGGTCAGGATTCAGGGGACATCAAGGCAGGAGGCCTGGCTAGATAGGATATGAGGGTGGGAAGGAGTGTGTGTGTGTGTGTGTGTGTGTGTGTGTGTGTGTGTGTGTGTGTGTGTATTTGAGTGATTGTGGGTGTGCATGTGTGTGTATGTACGTATGTATGTGTGAGTGTGTGTGGTGTGTGTATTATGACTATGTGTGCTTTGTGAGTGCATGTGTGTATGATGTGTGTGTATGCATGTAGGTATGTGTATGATGTATATGTATGTGTGTATGATGTGTATGTATGTGTGTGTATGTGTGTATATGATTGTGTTATGTGTGTATGATGTGTGTGTATGTATGTGTGTAGGTATATGTATGATGTGTGTGTATAATGTATATGCTATGTGTGTATGAGTGAGTGTGCATGTGTGTGTACATAACAACACCCCTCCTTCCCAGTGCCATGAATCCAGAGCCACAGGGACGTCTGAGCCACATCACACTCAGCTGTCTGCCCCATGCACTGCCACCTGTCACATGTCCCAGTGCCTGGAATCACAGATGGGCTCCAAGTATCACCTCAGAGGTTCCATCCAGTCCCAGAGGCCACAGAAACAGTATCTGTCAGGTAACCCTTCTATCTAACAAGCAGACATCAGGAACCAGCATCTTTCTTCAGTGCAGAAGAAAGTGCTTGCAAACCCCACCCTGCTGAACTCTGTCCTCTGTGGGTGAGCACATCAGGTTCCGTGCTTACAAGGTCTATGCATGGTCAGCCCTGTGCTCTGTGGCTGATCTTTTCCTGTACTAATGGAAGAGCCGTCAGTCCTTCTCTGGCTTCTCTAGCAGGGCTCTTTCCCCCCAAACTCTGATGTCCAGGCACAGGAGCTCCGAGCTGCCTCTGTGCTCAAATGCTCCTCAGACTGTTCACTCCCTCTGAATGGAGGGTCAGTGGCAGCTTCTGTGCGTTTGCCTGTAAGGCCTGGAACCACAGAGGAGCAATTAGGGTACCCCACATAAATACATTTGTCAAAGTCTTCCTACAGCACCAGGGGACACTCAGTCTGCCACACGGAGCTCTTAGCTGTTGTATGACTTGTGTTCAGCCTTAGATTAGCTAAGGGCTTTCTTGGATGTTTTCCATTAAAAAATTTTATGCAATATATTTTGATTGTGTCTCCTCCAATCCCTTCTCTAATCACCCCTCTTCCTTACCACCCAACTTCTTTGTTCCTTCTCTCTCCTTCTTTAACACACACACACACACACACACACACACACACACACACACACACGCACGCACGCACACGAGGGAGAGGGAGAAGGAGAGGGAGAAGGGAGGGGGAGCAAAATATAAAAGCAAAAGACCAATAAGACAAAGAAGTCCAAACAAAGCAAAGTGCAACAAATCAGAAATGCCACTAAGATCATTGTGTGTTGGCCAACTCCTCATGGGCGTGGGCCGTCCTCTGAAGTCTGGTTAATATATCTCATAAGACTCCACCAGAGAACATTATTTTTTTTCTTTGCCAGGGCATCAACTTCAGACTGCTTCTTGGATAGGGGTGGGAGGGACCCCAGCTCTGCTTCCCCTCTTCCGTTTTCTTGTTTCAACTTTTATTTCTACATTTATTCATTTCATGTGTATGTGTGCAGCTACATGGGTGCCACAATGGACATGTGTGAAGATCAGAGGACAACTCTCAAGACTCGGTTTTCTTCTGCCATGAGACCCAGGGGTCAAGTTCAGGCCACCAAATTTGGTAGCAAGCACCTTCACCCACTGAGCCATCTTGCTAGCCCACTAAAAGGGTTTTCTCTCTTCCTTCCCTCCCCCTCCCTCCCCTTCCCTCCCTCCCCCTTCCCCTCCCCTGCCTCTCTCCCTCCCCCTTTCCTTTCTTTTTCATTTTATTATATGTGCATGAACATTTTTGCCCTCAGGTATGTCTGTGTACCAAATACAAAGGCCAGAGGACTTTGTATCTCTTGGACCTGGAACTACAAATGGCTGTGAGACACACCATGCTGGTGCTGGGAATTGAACCTGGTTCCTCCAGAAGAAGAAGTCAGCGCTCTTAACCACTGAGCCATCTCTTCAGGTACTGAAAGGGTTTGGAATCAGACAGTGGGGAAGCCATCAGGAAGTGCACAGACCAAATAAATAGCCACTAACCGCTGATGTGAGATTGGCAGGAAGCCCCTTTTTTCTTTTCTTTTTTTTCTTTCTTTCTTTCTTTTTTTTCAGAGAGACAAGCCTGGGGAAGACTGTCAAGAGGTGGAAGGTGTAATCAATTCTGTGTCACTCTGAAGACTCTGCCCTCGAGACTCTCTAGGCCAATAACTGTGATAAAGCTTGAGCAGCCGACAAGGGACACATACTCCTTGTCACATCAGAAGGAAAGATGGCAGCAGGTCTGGCTAGAGTGGCCTTTCTCCTCCCTGCAGACCCGTGTCTAGTTCCACATCTGAGCCCTTTTGTCTGTGCCCAGTTAATTCTGCAAGGCAACTTGATTTGGGGAGGTTAGTGTCCCTGAGTGACACCTACGGGAATGAGCTTTGTCTGGACAGCAGTATTACTCATGAGAAAGTGAGGCTTGGGATAAAAGGGGTCCTTCAGACCCTACGGCTGGCAGTGTGGTGGGCACAGTGTGCCCTCATCCCACTGTAGCCACTCCCATAACCATTGAGCTGTCCCGCCTTTTCAAGATCCATGGGAGTGTATGCTGTGCAGGTGCCTTCAAAGCTGGACCGAGAACAGGGCAGAAGAAGATGGCTTCAAACAGCTAGGTACAATGTAAAACACATGGTCCCAAGCCAGGCCCCAAAGGAGGCATTCGGGCAGGCTGTCCCCCCACTATAAAAAAGGCTAAGCAGTAATTTGAACGTATTTTCCTCTCTTTAAATTTTTTAGCTGGTATTGTGTTTTGCCAGCATGTACAAACGGGCACCACATACATTTCTCTGGAGATCAGAAGAAGGCATCGGATCCCCTGGAATTACAGATGGGTGTGAGCCACCATGTGGGCGCTGGGAATCGAACCAGGGTTCTCTGCAAGAGCAACAAGCGATCTAATCAGCTGAGCGGTCTCTTCAGCCCTTCTTTGGACAGGGTCTACTAACTGTGTGCAACTCAGGCTGGCAGACTGTAGGTCCCCTGTCCCACCTGCCCCAGTACAGGAAAAGCAGGCACATTCTGCCATACCTACCACTTCAAGGAATCTCATTGAAGACCCGGAGGCCGAGGTCAGTAATCCCCACTGACAGGAACCTACCACAGGCTCAAGCCCTTGTGTGCACTCCTGTCCTGTGGTCACCTGCTACTCAGCTTCTCTACTGTGCGGGTGCTTAACACACACTACAGGTTCACCCCTCAGCAGCTCAGTGTACAAAGGCAGAAACTGAGGTCTCGAGATAAAATGGGGAGGAGGTATTGTGTTGTAGATGGTTGGTGACTCCATGCCAGGCTGAAGGTGCCTCCAATCTCCAACCTGCAAGCCACATGCGGCTGAGGGCAGCTACAAGTGCCCCCCAACACAAAATTGAAATGTCAAGACTTTGTTTTTTTTTTTTTTTTTGGTTCTTTTTTTTCGGAGCTAGGGACCGAACCCAGGGCCTTGCGCTTCCTAGGTAAGCGCTCTACCACTGAGCTAAATCCCCAGCCCCGAAATGTCAAGACTTTAAACTGTTTTGTTGGGGCTGGGGATTTAGCTCAGTGGTTAGAGCGCTTACCTAGGAAGCGCAAGGCCCTGGGTTCGGTCCCCAGCTCCGAAAAAAAGAACCAAAAAAAAAAAAAATAATAATAAACTGTTTTGTTTTTATTAATTTTAAACCATGTATATATGTGTGTCTGCGTGGGCACATAGGCATGTGCAGGGGCCCAGGAAGCTCAGAAGAGGGGGCTGGATCCCCTGGAGCTGGAGTTATGGGTGAGTTGCCTAATGGGGGGCTGGAAGCCAAACATGGGCTCTCTCTAAGAACAGTAAGCACTCTCAAGGGTTGAACAGTCTCTGTAGCCCTTACAAACTCTTTTTTTTTTAATGTCCTTTTCTTTCTTTCTCTCTTTTTATTTATTTATTTATTTAATTTTATTTTTGATCTTTGGTAACTAGATCACATGATTCTCACGAACCTCGGAGATGGTGATGTCATTCTATGTCAAAGGTCAGACTCAAACTAGGACCTCTTGTTCTCTACGTCATCATTTCTACCTGTCCGCGCACACACACACACACCCCCAACCGAACCATTGAGTGTATTTAACATTGAATGAGGGTAGAACACACACGATCACTAAATCAATGACGTTTGCTGAGGACCTACTGTGCGCCAGGCACCACGTGAGGGACCGAGGCTAGATAGCAAGCCAAAATAGATAAAAATACCTTTCCACACCCGCTTACCTGACGTCAGTCTTCGATAGTTGTGAAGAGACACCATTTCCAAGGCAACTGTTATAAAAGAAAGCACTTGGGCTAGAGAGATGGCTCAGCGGTTAAGAGCACCCGACTGCTCTTCCAGAGGTCATGAGTTCAGTTCCCAGCAACCACATGGTGGCTCACAACCATCTGTGGAGAGATCTGATGCCCTCTTCTGGTGTATCTGGAGACAGCTACAGTGTACTTATATATAATAAATAAAATAAATCTTTAAAAAAAAAAAAGAAAGAAAGCACTTAACTGTGGGCTTGCTTACAGCTTTAGAGAGTTAATCCACAATCATCCTGGTGGGAAGCAGACAGACGTGGTGTTAGAGCAGTAGCTAAGAGCTTTGCACCCTGATCCACGGGCAGCAGACACTGGCCTGGTGTGGGCTTTTGAAACCTCAAAGCCCACTCTAAGTGACATATCCCTTTCAAGAAGGACCCGCCTCCTAGTCCTTCCAAACAGTTCACCAACTGGGGACCAAGCACTCAAACATATGAACCTATGGGAGGGGGTGTGCATACTTATTCAAACCGCCATACCTGACAGTACTCTTATTTGTGTATTTGATTGGTTTTTTTCATCTTTAGATATGGTCTTCCGGGCTAGCCTTGGACTTCTGATCCTTCTCCAGAGTGCTGGGATTACAGGGATATCTACCTCACTTGACGTCTGCCCAGACATTGCTGGGCACCACAGAGGAAGATGTTCCTTTTCCATCTCTCCCCACACAGCACCACAGAATAGTTTAAACCATGGATGTATATTGTCTGTGGTTCTGGGTCCAGAGGTTCAAGGTCAAGGTGTCAGTACCGTTGCTTCCCCGCTAAAACCTTTTCCTAGCTTGCTTTCTGTCTCCTCGATAAACACTATGACCAAAAGCAACTTGAGGAGGTAAGGGTTTATTTCAGTTTACACTTCTAGGTCACAGTCCATCATGAAGGGAATTCAGGGTAGGAATCATGGAAGAATATGGCCCGCTGCCTTCTTCTTTTAGCTCATGCCCAGCCACCTTTCTGATTCAGCCAAGACCCACATGCCTAGGGGATGGTGCTGCCCATGGTGGGCTTGGCCCTTGCTTACCCAATTGTCAATCAAGACAATCTCTCATGGTCATAGGCCAATCTGATGTATTTCCCAGGTGGCTCTAGGTTAGGTTAAACTGACAATATAGTCTAACCAGCACAGGCTTCCTTCCCAGGCTTGGGGACAGTCCTTCACTGTGTCCTCACATGCATACTTGGTGTCTCTCTGTGTGAAAAAACTTCCTCCTCCTGTAAAAGTACCCATGAGTTCTGGCTTGCCCTGGTTGTCTTATTATAACTAAGTCAACACTCTGAAAGTTCTGTCTCTAAACAGCCACATTTTGAGGTCCTGGAGTTGGACCTTAACATACAGCCCTTACCCTAGTTCCAATTCACTGCTGACACAAACAGGGAAAGAGAAGATGACCTGGGTCCTAGTAGTTATCTGAGGGATTTATTGCATGAAGTGACACCATGACCACTAAAACTCTTATAAAGAAAAACATTTAATTGGGGCTGGCTTACAGAGGTTTAGTCCAGCATGATCATGGCGGGAAGCTTGGCTAGGCACAGGCAAACATGGTGCTGGGGGAATTGAGAGTTCTACATCCGGAACTGAAGACAGAGCAAGAGAGACTCTGGGTCTGGCTTGATCACTTAAAAGCAAACCTCAAAGCCCACCCCCAGTGACACACGTCCTTCAACAAGACCACACCTCCTAACAGTGCCATTCTCTATGAGGCTATGGGTGCCATTTTCATTCAAACCTCCACAGATGCATGCAGAGCAGGCCAAGAGCCCAGGGGCATTCATATCCCACATGCTACCTATGCTCACTGCACATCAGAGTATTTGTGACCGCAGTACCACGTGGCCTTCCAGTGGTCTTTATTTTGCTGGTACTACTCGTTCGTCCGTTCTGTGTTGAGATACCGTCTCTCGTGACGCCTAGACTGGTCTCAAACTCACTATGTGTGAGAATGACTATTGTCTTAGTGACCTTTCTATTATTGTGAAGAGACGCCATCGCCAAGGCAACTTATAGAAGAAAGAGTTTACTGGGGACTGGCTTACAACTTCAGAGAGAGAGTCCACGATCACCAAGTCATGGAGCAAGGAAGGGAACACGCAGGTGTGCACAGGAGCTCACATGTTAAGACGGCCAGGAGGCGGGGCTGGGGATTTAGCTCAGTGGTAGAGCGCTTACCTAGGAAGCGCAAGGCCCTGGGTTCGGTCCCCAGCTCCGAAAAAAAGAACCAAAAAAAAAAAAAAAAAAAAAAAAAGACGGCCAGGAGGCAAAGAGCTAACTGAGGATGACGTGGGCTTTGGAAACCTCTATGCTCACCTTCAGTAATGCACCTTCTGCAGAAAGGCCACGCCCCCTAATCCTTCCCAAATGGTTCCACCAGCTGTAGACCAAGCATTCAGATGAGCCTATGGGGGGTCATTCTCATTCAAACCACCACAGCCTCAATCTCTTGATCATCCTGCCCCCCCCCCCAATTCTTAAGTGACTGAGTGCTAGGATCACAGGCCTGTGCCACTTTGTCTGGTTTGTGCAGTGCTAGGGATCAAACTCAGGGCCTCCTCTGTGCAAGTGCTCCAACGACCAAGCTACATCCCAGTACTTAGTGGCTTCACAGGCTTCCTAGGAAGACCTTGGTAGAGACAAACACACACACACACACACACACACACACACACACACAGAGAGAGAGAGAGAGAGAGAGAGAGAGAAAGAGAGAGAGAGAGAGAGAGGCATGCACACAAAGGGGGCTGGAGAGATGGCAAAGAGGTTAAGAGCACTGATTGCTCTTCCAGAGGTCCTGAGTTCAATTCCCAGCAACTGCACGGTGGCTCACAACCATCTGTAATGAGAGCTGATGCCCTCTTCTGGTGTGTCTGAAGACAGCTACAGTGTACTTATATATAATAAATAATTCTTTAAAAAAAACCACACACACACACATACACACAAAGACAGACACACATACATATACATACACACAAATGAACACACACACACACACACACACACACACACACACACACACGATCTTGTTCAACAGTGATGGTTGTTTGATCCTAGCCACTTATTCCAAACTACCACTGGGTCTCTTTCTCCACTGTGGTTGTAGCATCACATCTGGAAGGCATGCATGTGACCCATTACTATGATGTATTGAAGGCTGTGCCCCCATACCTCAGAGGTCACGCACAGAGGATGCACAAGCTGAGCCTAGGGCATTGTTTTCCTGACTGCGTACACTAAAAGCTTCCACCGCAAAGCTTAGTGTGCAGAATCCAGAGTCAGGTCTTTGTTTAATATGAGTCCTGTTTCTCCAGGCATCCAAGGGATTAATTTTGCAGAGTAAACAGACTTCGAAATGGGACACGGGCTCCGAGAGCCTGCACTTGGCTTGCTGGTCCTGGCTGGTTGGAAGAGAATGAGGGAAGGAGAGGACAGGATCCTCCTCTCAAGTATTCAGCAGACAAGATTTGCTCCTAGAACTAATGCAGAGACCCTACTGAGTCCAGCAGAGACTCTGGATGCTTCAGGTAGGGGCGACTTTCTGCCCTGCTTCCCTCGTGTCCACCTCCACACAGGAGCACCATCTCCTGGCTCACAATGTCCAAGGATGTGCGGTCTAAATTCCAGAAGGGTTTGAAGATCATGCCTGGAAAAGACAACCATTGAACTGGTAAGATCCCCTCCCCAAGCAGCCGCTTTCCCCTCAGCTAAACCCAGAAACTGGGTGTATCTTTGGGATCCTGACCCCTTGGAAGTTCCCAGCTCAGATACAGCGAGTTATCCTTGTTGATGGGTACCTACCCCTTAGCCACAGGCTCTACAACAGCTTCCCTCTGCCTAGCACCCTCCAGTCTCCACACTCAGCTCCTCCCACTTCTTAAACACCAATCCCATGTGAACTTCCTCTTCAAACTCCTCCTCCTTCTTCTGGGACCATCTGAACCAACCCTACCTTTAGGGAGCCGGGGCTCAGCCTAGGGGCTCTGGGAGGACTGAGCTGTCTTGGGGTGGTTCCTTGCATCCTAGCACCAAGCGCAGTTAATGAATGCTGAGTGAACATGCCAATGAAGAGATGTGTATGTGAATAAATAAATGGATGTGCAAACGAGTCTGGGAATATGCAAATAAGAAGCAAGCTACATATGAATGAATGGCAAAGCCCGGCTGCTCAGAGATAGGTCAGTCCACGTGTAGCGGGAATTAACAGCATCAGCAGAGGCCCAGGAAATTGGCCAGCTTCGAGGTTCCATGAAAAGCCCCCAAACCATTCCACATAGCATGTAGCACTGTGGGAACGTGGCTGCAGCTTTCGTCATGTAATCTGGAGAATCTGGTAAGGACTATGTATTTTATAAGAGAAAAGCCATGACTCCTCCTGGGTCACCTCTTCTGTCCTCTTAGACACTTGGAGGTTCCATGTGGTCAGCAGGCCTTTCTAGAACTGGGTCTCACACCTCTCTTCTCAAAAGCATCCTCGGGTGCTGGGGATGCTCAGTCAGGGGCATGAGAATCTGAGTCTGGATCCCCAGAGCCCATGTTAGAAGCTGGCACTCTGCTAATCCCCAGTGGTGGTGAGATGGAAGGCAGAGACAGGCAGATCCCTGGGTTTCCAATTTTCATCTCTGTTGCTGTGATAAAATGTCCTGCCAAAACCCTTTAGGGTAGAAAGGGTTAATCTTAGCTCACAATGCCAGGTTACAGGCCACCCTTGAAGGAAAGTCACAGTAGGAGCAGGTTGAAAGGTCTGGTCATATCACACCCATGGTCAAGAGCCCAGGGAATGGTGCCACCCATAGTGGACTAGGAAATCCTATATCAGTTAACATAATTAAGACACCTCCCCCAACAGGGCCACCCAATATAGACGGTCCTTCACTGAGACTCTCTTCCCAGGTGACTTTTGGTGGGTTATATACAGTTGGTAATTAAAACTAATCCTCACGGGGTTGGGGATTTAGCTCAGTGGTAGAGCGCTTGCCTAGCAAGAGCAAGGCCCTGGGTTCGGTCCTCAGCTGGGGGTGGGGGGAGGGGGATCTAGCTTGTCACATGTGGCGAAGTTCCCAGCCTGCCACATAAGGCAAATGTCTTGGAGGGAATCAGGTTACAGAATGCAAGGAGCCTTACACTGACAAGCCAATAGTAGCTTCTGGGAAGGAGAGCTAGCAGTAGCCAGCTGGGAAAAGGAAAGAAGGATTGAGCAGGCCCTGCAGCCTCATCTCCTCCCCAGCAGAAGACTGGTGCAGCTTTCCTTTGGAACAGTAGTCAGCAGACCCCTGAGGGACCCAGACTGGTCACCAGGAAGTAAAAGAAGCCAACCAGAAGCCCTGGCTACCTGGGAACAGAAGGAAACCTGATTTTAGGGCTTTCCCATATTCTATAACCCAAAGTCCTGTGGATTTTGTTTGGCCAGGGGTAGGGAACCCAGGCTGAGCACTTAAGGATGAGCAACTGAAGCCCCTGAGTCCTGGACCTGCTTTCAGATGCTAGCCTGAGAGTCAGGGTGAGGGTAGATCTAGGCTCTTCTTTCCCATGTCTACCAAGTAGGGACAGAAAGCTCTAGACTGAAGCTCTCACACCTGAAGGGCCCTTTAAGAAAAGAACTTTTGGGGCTGGGGATTTAGCTCAGTGGTAGAGCGCTTACCTAGGAAGCGCAAGGCCCTGGGTTCGGTCCCCAGCTCCGAAAAAAAGAACCAAAAAAAAAAAAAAAAAAAAAAAAGAAAAGAACTTTTAAAAATTTTTTGTTACCTTTTTTTTGTGTGTGTGTGTGCAAAATGCATTAGACCATATGACAGTGGTGGACCCTTCCCTGGGTGCCTCCCAGAGTATAGAAGAGGCCCTGAAACTCCAGTTCCTTGGACTCCCAGGAAATCTACTCTGGCATAGCAGAGCATATGCAGCTGTGTGTTAGGTAAATGCTTAAAATTTTCATAACAAGGTAATTTTAAAAGATATTTGGCACCATGTTTTCTCAATTATTCATATACATCCATATTGTACATATACATCTATATTGTACATATATATTACATATACATTGTGTCAATACTTAAATACGATAACCATCCAAATATGTTAAAAAAAAAAAAAAGTAAATGACTTGATGATGTGCAGGCGCCTGGCCTCACGGGTCATCTGTCAGCTGGTTGCTGTTCATGCACATGGCTGGCATCATGCAGATACTGAGCTGGGACCCTCCTGTCCGAGGGCACCCTTGACCTCAGGAGCAATGTTATGTAAGGAGGGGGAAAGCGAGGCCATGGGAGGCCCAGCTCAGCCATCTTGTGCTTACAGCAACCAGAGCTCTGTGAGGCCAGCCAACCTGGCCGGAATCGCCAAGCTTCCACCCCAACTCGAGCAAGTCCGGTGCTCCTCTGATCCTGATCCTGCTAATGAAAAGCGAAGACGAGAACCACAGGCCCTGAGACCCAGAGACCGGGTTCAGCAGACGACCGAAGCGCCTTTTTCTAAGCTGAAAGAGGGAAGGCAGGGCCTGTCCCTCGTTCAGGAATGCCAGGCCTCGCTTGTCAGCACCGAGGGGCTCAGATTGCAGAAAGTCCCGGGCCGGCTCCAGCCTGGCCGCCCTGACCACACGCATGCACCGACTCTGCCAAAAAGGACAGGCTGCGGTTAGAAACGGCGGCCATTATGGTTTCCAGAGAAATTCCTTTGAGCAAGGAGAAGCTGCTTACCATTCCTGGGGCCTCTCAGCTTGCACCAGTGTGGTTTCCAAACGAGCTGGGCTGCGGACCCTACCTCCCATCTTTATTTTAACCAGTCCTCTCTCTGCTTCCCCAGAAAGCCCGGGACCCTGGCATTTCTTCCTCTCACTCCCTCTGGGACTTCCAGGCATGGCTTCTGATGACCCAGGTGGTGGTTGTTCTGTCCTCTAAGGCTGCTAGGAGGGCCTCTCCTGAGGGGGAAGCCTGGGAGCTAGATGTAAAGAGGGACCACACAGGAGAGAGTTGGAGCGCAGACAGCAAGATTTGCCTCAGCACTCTCTGAGGGAGGTGGTTAATTCTGCCTCAGGTCAGGAAAGGGGCAGGACAGCTTGGACTGTCACTCTGGCTTGGCTATAGGTTGGCCCAAGAGGGTCCTCTGCACAGGTGAGGTTGGGAACAGCAGATGGCGTCCCAAGAGAAATGAGGCAAGGGGGAACCGAGCGGAAGCTGAAGGAGAGAAGTTTAGTAGGAAAGGCAGGGGGCAGGGCAGGGTAGGAGAGAAATCTGAGAAAGGAAGCTGAGGGCGGGACCTCGACTAAAGACAGGTCTGCCAGTTCAGTGAGCCTCTGACAGTCCACTGGAACCAGACAGCCAAGAGCACTGCAAAGCGACGATGTGACACCCAGCCTCTCCTACTTCCTCCCTTATCCCCTCTTTCCTTCTGGGATGGCTTAGGGCAGTGACCCCTTTGTGGGTCAAGTGACCCTTTCACAGGAGTCTCATATCAGATATTTTCACAGGGGTCTCATATCAGATATTTACAGTACACTTCGTAACAATAGCAAAATTAAAGATAGGAAGTAGCAACGAAAATAATTTTTATGGTTGGGTGTCACCATACCACAAGGAACTGGAAGGCTGAGAGCTACTGACTTAGAGTCTTTTCTCTCAGAACATCCTGGGAAGGGTAGAGTCCCTCCGATCTCAGCCCTGGCCAAGTGACCAACCAACACTCAGCACTAGTACCAGTCCTGGTCAGATATGTTCCTGGCTGCAGCTCTAGGCCCTCCCAGCTGAGCCCAGACAGATCGTAGAACAGCAAGATAATTGTCATAGCTATGTTTCAATTGCTGTGACAAAACACCATGACCATGGCAACTTACATATAAAAAAAGGTTTAATTTGGGACTCATAGTTGCAGAGGCTTGGAGTCTATGACCATCATGGTGGTGGGAGCACAGCAGGCAGAAGGCAGGCCTGGTGATGGATGAGTAAGCTGAGGGCCTACATCCTTAACAGGATGAGAGAGCTAACTGGAACTTTATGGGCTTTTGAAACCTCAAAGACTGCCCTGAATGGCACACCTCCTCTAACAAGGCCACACCTCCTAATCCTTCCCAAACAGTTCCACCAACTGGACACCGTTCACTTTCAAACCGTGACAATAATAAAATGAGTTTCTATTGATTTTTATTTTAGATCAGAATACAAAAGAGTAGTTCTCTTCCCACCCCAGTGCTGGGATTAAAGGTGTATACAACCACCACCCTTTGATGGTTCCATTTTTAAGTCAAAAAAGAGAGTCATTTTACAACCTCACTAGAATGACTTTGGTGGCATAATGAGTGTCTTCGTCCATTGAGTGTTACTATCACAAAAGGTCTGAGGCTGGAAAATTATAAAGAGAAGAGGTTTATTTAGTTCAAGTTTTGGAGGTCTGGGAGCACATCACCCTGTCAGCCTCCAGTGAGGGTCTCACACAAGTAGCATCTCATGGTGGGAACACATGTAAGACAGAGCACACAGCAGCAGAAGAAACAAACACCAGGGGTGCCAAACTCAGCCGATATGCACACACTCTCCCAGGAATGGATCCGATCCCAAAGCATGTGCGTGCATGCGTGTGTTTGTGTGTGTGTATGCACGTGTGCATGCGTACGCATGTGTGTAAACTGTTCAGGGAGCTGGAACTTGCCCCTGGAAGAAAGACAGACAATCCTGTCTTTCTATGACCACCCTTATGTCGTAATGGCTTCCCTTGCTCATGTCATGACTTTCCAAGGAAAAGGATCCTTCAATCCAAAAATCAACCCAGCCTGGCAGAGCCTAAAGCAGGGTTCTGGGCCCCAGACTCAGACCTGTAACCCAAACTCTGTCCAGGGTCTGCTTTCTCCTGCTGTGAAGCGGAATGACGTCTGTACCGTCTGTCAGCTTTCCAGGCAGGATATAAACACGATCAGGAAAAGCCAGGCATGTGTGTGAACACCTGAATCTCAACACTTCAGAGGCAGAGGAGGCAGGATTAGAGTTTGAGGCTAAACCCTGCTTCCCAGTGAGTCAGAAGCCAGCCTGGGCTGCATGAGACCCTGTCTCAAACAAACAAACAAACAAAACGTATCAGGACAGAGGCTAATGTAAGGGATTCTTTGTGTGAGTGTGTGGTCCCACGCGTGCATGCATGTGCATGTATCTGTGTGTATGCATGCGTGTGCATGTGTACATATATGTATGTGAAGACCAGAGGTGGATGTCAGTCCTATTTTTCAATCACATCTCCCCTTTTACGGTTGGGAAGGCAAAAGGATGGAAGTCAGAGGGACAACTGGTGAGTCATTTCTCCTTCTACTATGAGAAGCCCAGGGATAAAACACAAGTCTCTAGGCTTGGCAGTGAGCTCATTCGCCCCATCCATCTCTCCCACTCTTCGTCTCATTTTTGGAGTAATGGTCTCTCTCTGAACCCAGAGCTCACCAATTTATATGAACAAGCTGATGAGAAAGCTGGCGTTCCAACTCCGCTGAGCTATCACGGCTGGAACCCTCCCTCCAATTACCAGTCCACGGAAGGAGAGGAGTCAGAGATGTACCGGATGGAGCTGGGGGGCGGGGCTGGTGACGCTCACTCAGGCTGAGCCCTTGGCCTCCGACGCGAGTGCTGTGGGCTCTGTAGCTGCAGATGGGGGCGGTGCCTAACCGGCTGAGTTTATGCAAATAGGTTAAAACTGGAAAACTTGAAATCCAGAACACATCTAACCCTCGTATTCAGGTAAGGATGCACAACCGACACAATACACTTATAGAAGAGATAACTTAGGGCGATTCAGCCTACCCCAGGTCCTTGATGTTCACGAGCAACCTATAGAGCCCACCGAGCCTTCAGCCCTCAGACGGCTTCTCAGAGGGGAGCGGAAAGGAGAGTTACTTCTGCAATCATCGCACCTGTGGCGAGGCAGCAACCTCCCTCTCTGCTGCTCACAACCCCAGGCTCTGCTGCCAGCTTCCAACATCAACTCTGGCCCCAGCAGCCAGCGCAGGGCCCTAGAGTAAAGCCCGGAGTACCGGAAGCCAAAAAACAAAAGCCTTGTGCCTTTTTCCTACTGACCTTGCAGCTTCCAGCACAGGACTTGCGAGTAGAGTAGCCCGTGAAAGAGTGCAAGAGAGAGGAGGAGATGCGCCCTGGGGAAAAAATAAATAAAAGTCACAGTCACTTTAGGGAGAGGCGCACACCGCCATCCAATGATAACAGAGCATCGTAGAGGATGCAGCCTGGCTGGGAGGGGTGGGGGAAGCGGTGGTTCTGAGCGGTTTCCATGGTTTCTGGTCCTTCAAAATCCTCACCCAAACAGCTTTCTTCCTGCTCACCTTGTAGCATCTCCCAAGAGAAATGCATGACAGATGTGCTGGGGGCGCGGGGCGGGGTGGGGGCGGGGCGCGTGGCAGGGGCAGGGCGGGGCGAGCATAGGTCTTGCTTCAGGACAAGTGTCCTGGGTTCCTGCCTGGACGTTTCTGAGGCCAACCCTGGCCCATCTCAGATTTGTAAAAATCTAGGGTCAAACGCATAGAAGTTCAGAGGGGAAAGGCTAAGACGTGAGCAGTGAACTGGACACTGAGTGACCTCCTGAGGAAGGAAGAGTAGGGAAGACTGGAGTCCTGAAACCCTGGAGCTGACTGTCCCAGCTCTGGCCTAGAGCTCAGGAGTTCATCAAACAGCCGGTTTCAGAAAATGAAACAAAATATCATTGAGGTGAGACTGCACATGCTATAAAAGTCATTAGTCGCCCTCCCAACCCCCAAACCCCAGGCAGGGTTTCTCCGTGTAACCCTGGTTATCCTAGAACTAGCTCTGTAGACCAGGCTGGCCTCCAGCTTAGAGCTGCCACCGGAGTGCTGGGATAAAAGTTGAGCCTCAATGCCTGGCTAAAAGTCACCAGTCTTAAGGGTTCATCTGACAGATTTGGGCTTCCTGTGTATGGTTGTGAGACTATTTCCAAGGTCAAGGTCGAAAGTATCTTACCCCCAGTCCTCTCCAGTCCACCCATCATGGCCTGGGGCCACCACAGTTCCTGTCTTGGATTTCTAGAATTCTGTTAGCCTCTGGCTTCTTTCTCTACGAACGCTTTGAAGGTCCTTTGTTGCTGACCGTATCTATGCCTCTGCTCTTTCCATTTCTGGCTAGCATCACGCCACACGACTAAGTGGCAACTTTTGAAAAAAAATATCATTTGGTGCTGGCACACACGTGGAGGTCAGAGAACAATTTCCACCTTTACATGGGTTCCAGGGATGAGCTCGAGTCTCTAGGCTTTCAGGACAAGTGCCTTTACCTGAAGAAATGTCTCCCCCAGTCCCGTGGCAACATTTAAATATTTAATTATGTGCAATTATGCTTCAAGCCCTGACTCATGGCGCTGGTCCCTTTATGGTCCTGCTGCTTCATCCCAGGTGCAGCCCAGCTCAGAAGAGGTCCTGTGCGAATGAGAGAAAGCCCAGCAGTTAAGAGTACACGTTGCTCTCTTGCAGAGGAAGGAGGGTCCAGCTCCCAGCACCCAGGCTGGCTCACATCCACCTGGAACTCCAGTTCCAATGGCTCCCACCAATCTTCTGACCCCTGCAGGCTCCAGCACCCACACGGCTTGTATGCATGCACTCAGGTGCACCGAGTCCTCCGTGCACTCCCTGTCCCGCTGTTCAGCAGAGGGAACTCAGAGGATTTCTGGTCGCACTTCCTTTCTGAGGTTCGATGAGGATGGAGGTTGGCTCAACCTTTCATCCTTCTCCGCTCCTTCTCCTCTGTCAACTTTTTCAAAATGCTCTTAATGTGGGGAAAGTTCCCATGAAAGGAGAGAAAATGAGGATCAGAAAGGATGTGCGGACACCCGTGTGTGCACCCATTCATGCACAGCGGATGCTCCCCTGGCAAGTGCTTCCCTTGGCACCAGAGAAACCAAGATCCAATGCCTCCTGGGTGGGGGCCAGGAAACGGCCTCCCTGCACCCTTGCTGAACAGAGGCACCAGTGAGTTAGGCTGAGGTCTGATCTCCAGGGACACTTCTGACCCTTGGGAGACCAAAACGGGCACCACAGATCTCCTGGGTGTGGTGAGCACTATCCCTAACCAGGGTCTGAGAGAACTGGTCAACAGAACTTTTCTTGCCTGCCCAAAAGCAAGACAACCTGAGGGATGAGGGAAGGAGGTCTAGCGTGGGGTGCAGCATTCTTGTGGGACAGATTCTGTCCAGATCTGATTACCAAACAGACCCCCGCCCCCGTTCTGCAGAAGAGCCAGCAGATACCTGCTCCCTCACTGGAAGGCCAAGCAAGTGTACCCCAAAACATCTCCCTCCTTCGCCCCAAACTGACCCTTCTGGCACCTCTCCCTCCACACAGAGGGAAAATCAGATCCTGGCAGGGTGTGGGGAGCTGACTGGAGGAGGCCTCTCATGGAGGTGAGATGTCCCTGGATGCCCGTCATGGAAGCAAGGGAGCTGGGCCAGACTGCTGCTGAAATGAATGGGGTGCTTGTGCTTGTCTGCCTGGGAACAGAGGAGGATGAGGCCAGCAAGCCTCGGGGCGAGACTGGATGGCTCAGTGGTGAGAGCATGGAGCCAGGCTGCCTGGGGTTCAAGTCGAATCATATTGGTTCGCTGTTCTAGCCGTGTCACATGAACTGCATGATCGACGAAATATGACACTCCCTCCGAATCTCTGCCCTAGTCACCACCCAGAACACACTTGGAACAGTGCCCAGTGCACAGTAGGTGGCCAGGAAGGCCTGTGTTCCAAGCTTGGCATTATCTTGCAGGTAGGCCCTGCCCGGTCAGGCATGGCAGCTCTGCCACAGCTGGCAGGTGTGGTGATGGAGGATGAGTGCCCCACTGCTCAGACAGGAACCTCTGACTTTTGAGGCCTGGCCTCCTGCCTGAGACAGAGGCAGAGCCAAGTAAAAAGCAAAAGCCGCAGGGAGGCCCTGGGCTGACACTTGGTCAGGCTACCTCATACTACTCAACTCCTGGAGGCCATTTATATCAAAGGTACCCTGCCCAGGCCCTGGGGAAGTCCTGGAGGCCAGCAGGATCCACCTTTGAGCATTTGCTTTCTTAAAGACCCAGAGGATAATACCAAAAGGAGAGAGGGCCAGGTCAGCCTGGAAGGTACAGGCTGTCCCAGTGTAGCCTCTTACACTCCTTCCACAAAGCCCTTAACATGGCTTCCTCTCAGCACCGCCTCTTGGTTGCAACCAGCTCCAGGTAAGATGTGAACCAGTCCAGTATTGGGGAGACAGAGAGACGGCCCCAGGCCCAGAGTTTTCCAGTAAGGGAAGATAATGTAGGAGGAACAGAAGAGAGAACAGTGGCAGACAGGCACAGACCACTGTGTGCATGTCCCAGCACACTCGTGCTTATGGATGTGCATTTGCGGTGTGTGCAGGTGTGTGCATGAGATGTGCGACTGTGCACATGCACGTGTGCGAGTACATAGATGCACAGGGTGTGTGGTGTGCAAAGGTGCTGGGGTGGTGCAAAAGTGTGCAAACGGAGTGTATTCAAGTGTGTGTACAGATGTATGCTCACGGGTGTGAATGTACGTGTGTGGCAAACCTGAGGAGAAAGGGAGAAGAGAGGAGGGCTGGAGCCCCACACCCAGAAGCAGTTAATCAACCAGCAGCCAGAGACCTGCACACAGCCCCCAGGAGTCCACTGTACATTACCATCCTTGGGGGTCGAAGATCCTTCCATAGGAGAGTCCCTGAGACAGGCAGCTAGCCAACCCTGACAGATCCACACACTCTACTGAACCCCTAAGTTTAGGTGCGAGGTTGGGAGGGGGAGGAATCTCAGCATGAGGGACTATCCCTTCCTTGAACCAGCTGTCTAGGTCAAGGCTGGGGTCCCACTCTCTGCTCTATGCAGGGCATCGACCTGGGCCTCAGCTTCCTTACTGTAATGTAGGAGGTAAGGAAGCCCAGTTTAGTGTCCCGAGGAGAGCACATTTTCCTATTGCCCAAGGTCTAGCCTGGGGCATCTTTCCCCCTTCTACTCTGGACTCCGAGACAAGCCCACCACACTCCCCTGCCCATCTCTGTGAAGAGCGCCTGATACTGCAGACCCCCAACAGACAAACCCACTGTCCATCCATCCCTGTCCTTCTCCCACGGAAACCCGGATCCATTAGCCCCATTCTTCTCTAATGGACTGTTGGTTCTTTAGGGACACCCCCAGAGACATCCTTCTGTCCTTTCCCTGAGCCTGGTATACAGAGAGGAGCCACCTCTCTCAGGGCTTACACAGTGCCCCAGAGGTGCACCATCAGCTCTTCAGTCTTAGACTGGGGACGACCTGGCAATCAGCTAGCTTCCTTCCCTGGACTGTATTCCCTTGGGGGCCAGATCCTTATATGCCTGTGTCCAAGGCAAGAGATATGTCCAGGACATACATGAAAAAAACAAACCTCTCCAGCAAAGAACAAGACTCCATCCACCACAGGACAGGCCACTGAGGAGGGATCTCTCTCTCTCTCTCTCTCTCTCTCTCTCTCTCTCTCTCTCTCTCTCTCTTTCTCTCTCTCCCCCCTCCACCCCCCCTGCAGACCCTGACACGTCCAGCTTTTACTCCAAGGCAGCTTGAGGCTGACAGCTCTGCCACCATCTGACGCTAGCTGGCTCCTCTGCTGTTGCCATGGAGACCAGCCAGCAGTCAGATCCATGCCCTCCTGCTGCTGGGCATAGTGGAGGGAAAGCCACAGAGAGAGCCTTGCCAAACAAGGGAGAGCTCATAGCTCCACATCCCGAGATGCCTAGGGTTGGCCCCACCCGTTTACCTCCTCTTTCCTGCAGGAAGTCCCTCCACCCCCCACCCCACCTCCCCGGCCCACGTAGTCTCATCGGAATGCAGAGGGGCTGTCAACCCCTGCTGTTATGTAGAGATAAAATAAGCCCCTGAGGTGTGCTGGGCCTGACACCGAGTCATTTTGGTGGACTGACTTTTGCTTTTGCTTTCTGGGAGGCAGTAGCGAGGGATTCTGTGTCTGACCCTTTATCCTGACCAATGGCCCGCAGCTCAGGTAGGGCTGCAGGAAGGAGGGGGAAAAAATCTATTCATCACAACGGTTAAAGATTTTGTGTGAGACCTGGAAACAGAGAGGAGGCCTATAGGCATGCTGGCCACATGACCCATTGTAGATGCCACAATGGCTACCTCCTGCTGACTAACCCGGAGTCTCACTAGGGGGAGGGAGGGCGTACGGGCCATGTGGAAGCTCTCGCTGGGGATTGGTGGAGCAGGAACAAGTCAGGACTCTGTGGCCCACCCTGGGTGGGAAGAAGGTCAGCTCTCTGGAGCGTGAGCTCGTCAGCGCTTTGGACCTCAGCATCTGAACTCAGGTCCTCATGTTTGCAATGGCAAGCATTTGGCTGGTTAACTTTCTAACTCATGAGCACAGGTCTGAGGGACTGGGCTCCAGGTGCCTGCAGGCCACCGAGCTGCCCCAGCCTGAGTGGACAGGGGAACTTTGCACCTGGATTTGGAGGAGGGGGGACTGCAAAGCACCTGGCAGAAAGTGTGAATTTCTCTCTTTTTTTTTTTTTTCTTTTTTCTTTCTTTTCGGAGCTGGGGACCGAACCCAGGGCCTTGCACTTGCTAGGCAATCGCTCTACCACTGAGCTAAATCCCCAACCCCAAGTGTGAATTTCTCAACCAGGAGGGATGAGGGTGGGAGGCAGAATTGGGAATAAGATAAGAATCTGTCACGGGAGAGAAACTGAAAAGGAAATTCCTGTCCCCAGGGCGGAGTGTTGGGTAAAACGTTTAAGGTGCCTCAGTGCTGCAATCCCAAGGTGACCCTGAACCATCTCTTTCTAATAAAAGGGAGCAGAGGGACCCCCTGAGCAGCAAGGCAGGGGGACCCACCTCAAAGAGGGAGGGAAACTAAGGATTCACCTTATGAGCACAGCTCCACTGAGGTTTGCTGGGGGGGTGGGAGTGGGGGGACAAGCAGAGGGAAGCCAGCTTGACATTTCAAAAGCTTTCAGGTTACGGGGATAGATGGCGGATACATTGCTATCCCTTTGGGCTTCTTGAGGATGTACAGCCAGCTTCTGGGTATGTGAGGTTAGCATCAGAGCCAGAAGGTTCTGCGTCCCCTCCCCCTCCCCCCATTCCTTCCTGAGAAGCATCCTCTCCCCCACTCCACCCCCTGCCTGGCTCCTTCCCTCCATCCCTCCCACTCCCCTAGAGGGCTCAAATCCAAAGTGTAAATACGCAGTGTCTGTCTAGTTTAGGGCTGCTGTGAGTGTCAGATGAGAAAGTGCCTCAGACGGTGACCTGAGAGGGGACACACTCCACGTTCAGGAAGTGTCACTTGACCCCAATTTTGCTCTCGGAGAGAGAAGGAAGCACTGGCTGTCTCCACGTGCTTTCAGAAGTCTGTCTGTTTTCTAGTTTCCTTCCATTCTTTCTCCAAAGCTCTGCTCACCCAAAAAAAAAAAAAATGATGTGAACACTTATGGTGGCATTTTAATGGCCCCAGGGGTATCGATCCTTATTGTGAATCCAAAAATAGCTAAGTTATTCATGCTCGACAGTGCAGCGTCAGGGTATCTTTCGTGGAGAGTTCTGCATGCATTTTCTCAGGATCAGGAAGGTCCAAAACAAGGGCTGCAGCTCTGGCCCCTGGGGAGAGAGGCCGGAAGCAGGGCGGCGTCAAACAGCCACCTAAACTAAGGAAAACAGCTTGGGACCAAGTCTTCCAAGAGCCAGTCCTGCTGACAGCGACCTCTAGTCTCTATTAGTGAAGCCCCTAGGGTCCCTAGAAAGAAACCAGTCAGCGAGTCCCTTTAGAAGCATTGTTAAGGGGACACCTGTGACCACTAGGCACGCAGGACATGGAGTTAGAGCCCTAGGCAGACCAGCTCAGAGTCTTCTCAGCTTGGGCTAAATGATCTTGGAACCCACATCTCAGCATCCGCCATCCTACCAGGGTTATAGTTTCTTCCTTCAGGGTGAGTCTGGGTGTCGCAGATGAGGAGAGCTCCTTCTGGAAACAGATAGACCAGAATGCTCTCCGTAACCTCCTAGGGAACCTCTGTGAGCCCTGGTGTCCATGACTGGGACCCCACCCCCATCACCGTGTGCTAAGATTGCAGTATCAGTGGGTCTTACTGGGTATCCCCCAAACGTCAGTGGCACATCTTGCACTCCGTCGGTAAGCACCGGGAAAGGTTAAGCGTGCTAAGACACAGGCCATTCTGAGACAGTGCCAGATGTGAAAGCGCTATGAGTGTTTCAAGACAAGCTTTGGAGTCTCACCAACTCCAGCCCACTTCAGCCCTGATGCCAGACCACCGGCTCTCGCATTGCTCCTTCTGCCTGCTACACTGCTACATTGTGGCGAGCATCCTGACTAGGGCAGAAACCTCCTGGGCCTCCCCTGCAGACCTCAGCCTCGTCCTGACTCAAAACCTGTTGAGAAGGTTTCCGGGAAGCCACCGAGGATGGTCCTTGTGTACCAGTGGGACAGCAGCCATTAATCACGATTGTCTTAGCTGCCAACCCAGCTGCAACCTCCTGTAGATACCGCATAAGCACACTTCACCTTTAAAGGGCCCCAGGGTGCTACCCAGAGATGGGGGAGGGGAGTGTAAGGGGGAGGAAGGAAGAGAAAAAGTCGGAGATCTTCATCCCCTGCACTTCTCAGGCCTCCTACATCCCTCCGGATGGGCCTTTAAGAGACTCTCGGTCCCAGAGGGGAGAAAGTTGAAAACAAGCCGAGGAGCTGCTGTAACCAACCCCTCCCCCCTCTATCCATCACAAAGACAGAACCCTGGCCTCTCCAGTCCAGGGGGCTCCCTGGCAGGACAAAGGCCAACAAAGATGTCAGCACGCACCATGAGTCTGTCTGTCACCACTTCCTAGGGCTGCTGCTGCTGCTGCGGTGGTCTCTGATGGCTGGCCTTTTAGAACCAAAAGAGCAGGCAAGGGGTGGGGTTGGCGACACCCATCCTTGAAGTCACCTTCCCACAGTCACACTCCCAAGCTGCAGAGCTCACAATCTGGTAACAAACCGAGAATGGAAGGAAAAATAAACAGCCGTGCGCGATCCCAGGAGACCCTGACGTGTATCTAACCCTAAGAGAATTCTGACGCAAAGAGGGAACCCAACTCAGGTGGGTTGACGTAAACCACAAGATGGGCAGGAGGAGGCGCTGTGGAGCCCTGAGGGAAAGGGGAGAGCTGTTGACTTTTCGAGGTCAAATCCCAACGGAGGAGGCTTTGCTACCTGTCCGCAGTGCCAACTGAAAAGACAAAAACTCGGGAAAGAGCAGAGGAAGGAAGTTGGGTTTTATTTTTCAGCGTGGCCATGTTCAGATAAATGGGGCCAGCGAGTGGGTAAAGCCATCAAGCAACCTGACTGGGATTCCCCAAGACCCTCATGGTAAAGGACAGAATCGAACCTTACCAGCTGTCTTCTAGTCTCCTCCACACACCCCACTCTCCCTGCCGTAAATAAATACATGCAGGTTAGAAATAGAACTACATAAAAGGAACAGGTAAAAATCTACTGACCCTCCCCCACGTCCACCTTCAAGGTATGACAAGAAAATGGAGGTTTAGACAGAAGGCAAGAGGTCTGCAGAGTAACGAAAAGACCCTGGTTGAGGCGTGGCCCTGTCCGGGTCTGACCCATCTCAGCTCTAGTGGGTCCTGCATAATGATCTGGCAGTGTCAGGATCTGGGAAGCAAGTCTATCCTCTGGGTGGCACCAGGGCTTCTGCCCCCTCCCCTGCCCCCCATGAGATTCTTTGAAGGATGCTAACTCTTTGGGGTCCTTTGTTTCTACAGTGCGGTAGCAGGCTTGTCTCTCTTAGGGTATCCCTCTGGATAACAGCTGCATTTGACCCTCGTGGAGTCGGAGTTATCCATGCAGAGGCAACCTGAATGGACTGGCTGAAATCCTGCTCTCCCTGAAGGACCCGCAAGGCCACATCCAAGGAACTGCTACATGCTTTGGACACTGAGTTTTGATGGTGTTAATGCCACTTTTTCCTGGCATCAGACTCGCAGTGCTGAGATGTGCTCTGCCCACCGCCAGACTCTCCCCTAAGTGGCCATGGCTAAGGCCTGAGTGGGAGGTGGGTCAGCCGGGCTGTCTGGGTCAGTCCAGGACAGCACCGGTGGCTCCCGGCCTCCCCAAGCTCTCAGGCTCCCACTTCTTTCCCTCCTCCTGTTCTTTGCTGTCCAACCCCCAGGCTCCATTTGCCCTACAGAACCAAACCTACAGCCCCCTGGAAAGAGTGAAGGGAAGACCCCGACCCAGACATAATTAGTCGACACTGCAGATCAGAATCCAACTCTCCAGAGACTGGCTGGAAACGGGAAGGGGTTCTAATTTCACTATAGAGACTCTGCTCAGCTTCCAATGGGACCCCCACAGAGACCAGCAGGGAGCTGCTCTCCACACTCAGTTCCCTTCGGCTCAGCAGTTCCCAAAGTAGGACGCGCAGCGTATTTAGGATAGTGCCACTAGGCAGAGAGGGAGCATCCTAAAGAGGGGCCTTGCTTGAAAGCTGAGTATGTACTGCTTCGGTGGCACAGCACTTATGGCCACGGCGATACACAAGGCCCATCCTAGGATAGCACATGGGTGAGGGCACAGAATGGAGCTCAGAACTTCTCCAAATCTCTGAGACAGCTACAGAGAACAGGATGTGGGGGGAGACTGGAAAGGTGGCTGAGAGGCTGAGAGTCCCAGTACCCACGTCAGGTAGTTCGTTACTGCTTGTGTGATCAACCCACATGAGCAGAGACACACAATTTAAAATAAGCTGGGCGGTGGAGGCATACGCCTCTGATCCTGGCACCCGGGAGGCAGAGGCAGGCGGATCTCTGAGTTCAAGGCCAGCCTGGTCTACATAGCCAGTTTCAGAACAGTCAAGGCTGCATGGAGAAACCCTGTCTTGGAAAATGAAACAAACAAACAAACAAACAGAAAGCGTAATAAAAATTTCAAACGTCACGCAGCCTTGACGTCCAGCGACAACTGGTTCCCCGCCTTGGTCTCCTTCCCACAGCAAAGAGACCAACGGAGTCAGTCACTCATAGCATGGGGCCCCTCCCCTCCTTCTAGGTCCCTGGCTGAGAAGTTCTAGACTGGAGAAATCTAATTGCTTTACTGTGTGCCTGGTGTTGTCTGTCAATCGAGATCCCTCTCCCAGACCCATCTCCACCTACTTTCTGGAAGCGCCCGCTGTCCAGGTGGATCACTCCCCTGATGCCAGCTGGGGATGGCTGGAGGATGGTGCCCGTCTGCTTGTTTATTTCCAGCAAGCTCAGTTGCTAAGGATTTGTCAAATTACACCGTGGTGTATTGTTCACTAGTTCTGACCTGCCTGGAGGCATCATTTGCGGCTCAGAGAGAAAGGCTTTTTATCCTGTGGCCTTCCAGAGTGCACGGAGTCCAGTCCCAGCAGGGATGGCTGGCTTCTATATCAGTGACCAGGCAAGCATGCATTTTTCCTTTTCCTTCGACTTATAGGACTTTGGGATACTGAAGAGGGAGGGAAGCTCTAGAGGAGTCTCAGGATGAGGTGAACCCTGCAGAAACCTGCCCTTCGGGTGAACCCAGGGCCAAGAGCTTCTTAGAGGACAATGCTGGCCTTCTGGCTGACAAAGAGAGGCAGAACCCTCAGAGGCTGCAGGAGCCAGAGTTCTCTGGTCCAGAAGAACCTGTAGCGTCTTACCTCACCTGATCACACTGACTCATGAGAGAAAGGTCATGGGGAAGCCTGGAAAAAAATGGGCACAGGCAGAGAGATGGGGTACATACCAAGGAAAGCCTGGGGTTGGATAGAAGAGGGACAGTCTCCCCTTCCTGTCACCTCTGGAACTACTGTAAAAGACAGCCATCGTCCTGGGCAAAGAGGGGAACCTGAGCAGGAACCCCACCCAGCATGGCGCTTCAAGCCATGCACCAAACCAGGTTTCCATCCTCAAGGATCAGCCAGGAGAACCAGCAAAGGTCAAGGTGGGAAAGGCAGATGTGTCCCATCCATCCAGAGCCACTCAGAGTTCAGCCTTCACTGATGCCATACCATCTTGCAAACAGCTTGGGTGGCATGCTGTGAGGTTGTTATAAAGGTCCCTGCCTAGCTCCACCCACAAGAGCCCTCCTAGTCTCCAGCCATGAGTTGCTCTGTGGCTCACTGACCTTTGACCCGGGGTCACAGCTGGGGTCAAGTTCTCCACCTGTCTGCCTCATCTGACTTAATCAGGCTCACTCAACCTCCTTGATGTAAACGAGGAAAAAAAAAAATAATGGTGGCTGTCTTTCCTGGAACTAGGAGAGAGACTTAGCTGTGTAAGCGTAAGGACCCAAGTACAAATCCTTAGGACCTACGTGAAAAGCCAGGCATAAGGTTTTGTGCACTTGAAACCCCAGTGATGTGGGGAGCAGGGAAGAGGATGGCCGGGACTTGCTGGTGGTGGTCAGCCAAGCTCCAGGTCCGGTGAGAGACCCTGCCTCAACGGAACAATCTGGGGAGCAATGGGACAGGACACTCGGCATCCTCCTCTCTGGCTTCTGCATGCACCTATGCACCATGCACAACTGCACACATCTACGTGCATATGCCTCACATGTGCACCACAGAGAGGGAGAGAGGGAGGGGAAGGGGAGGGGGAGGGGGAGGGGGAAAGAGAATGTCTTAAAAAGAAAAAAAAAGAATGTCTCCATCCCTCTCCCAGCGTCTATTAGCTGTGTATAAATTCCAGTGGGGAGAGGAGCTTATGAGCACCTGCTCTTTGCACAACAGGGCAGCTGGTCTGGTCGTGTGCAGATGTTGTGCAGGTAACCGCAGAGACTGTGCATTTAAGAATACAACAGCCACATCACATCCCAAAGTCACTATCCTATGACATCTATTCTTTTTATTACCAGGGACAACATTGGACTCTGCGACACGTGGGTGTAGGAAAAACACAAGAACTTTCCCTCTTATACTTGAACAAAGCCACATTTGAGGTGCAGGGTGGCCAGTGACTCCAGCTCTAAGAAGCTAGGGACGAGTGCTCAGCGGTTAAGAGTACTGACTGCTCTTCCAGAGGTCCTGAGTTCAAATCCCAGCAACCACATAGTGGCTCACAACCCTCTGTGATGGGATCTGATGCCCTCCTCTGGTGTGTCTGAAGACAGCTACAGTGTACTTGTATATAATAAATAAATCTTAAGAAGAAGGAGGAGGAGGAGGAGGAAGAGGAGGAGGAAGAAGAGGAAGAAGAGGAAGAAGAAGAGGAAGAGGAGGAAGAGGAGGAGAAGAAGAAGAAGGAGAAGAAGAAGAAGAAGAAGAAGAAGAAGAAGAAGAAGAAGAAGAAGAAGAAGAAGAAGAAGAAGAAGAAGAAGAAGAAGAAGAAGCAGCAGCAGCAGCAGCTAGATATGAGAATGTGGGAGTTCTCCCAGCCTGGCAACTTCAGACTTCCTCACCCGTGGGAGTGGTGGTGGAGCTGGCACCCTCCTGCCACCCCGTGCCCTGGCATGCCTGACCCTGGAGCTGGTGGACTGAGGCCAGCCACACTCAAATTCATTGCCTTCCTGGGGAAAATGAACCACTTGGGGCCAGCCTTGGATGCCTGCTGTGTCTTCCTCGGGCCTTGTCTCATCTGGAAAGGTAGCCAGACATGGGTAAAGAAATTACCTCCCGGGCCTGCATAAACCAGAGGGAATATCGTGGCCCGACTGGTCCATCCTGCCCACTTCCATGACTCCACCCAGCCTCCCTCTTGCCTCCACGCTGTCCCTCCCCTGACCCTTAGCTCCTAGTGACCAAGGGAAGTTAGCAGCAGGCAGCTCCCCAGTCCCTGTCTACATTCCCATCTTGTTCCAGGTATAAGGGCAGACTGGCTTGCCGTCACTATAGACCATGGCGCAAAAACACAATAAAATACAACGAGTGTTTTCTCAGCAAAAAAAAAAAAAAAAAATCCATTAGATGAGTTACTGTTGTAATTTAATAATGGGATGGGGAACTACAGCAAATTACCGAAGTATATAATTAAAGTAAATCTATTTTAAAGTCCTTTATTGCCTGATATTTCTCAGCTCTCACCCTCCTTCATCTCGTCTCCACACTGTGGCCCCCCCCCTTCCCTTTCCTGCGCAGGAGGGGGATGGGAGTGACGGATGCCCACAGCTCTTCACGCCTCAGCTGCAAATCCCTCTCTCCTGTTGCTTCTCACTGATGGACAGGATGTGTGTGGTACCCGAGGTCATTGCTGCTCCTTTCCCGGATGAGCTGAGATCTACCACCCACAGACACCCAGGACCACCGTTCCTGGAACCTAGGGGCTAGGGGGTGGCTTTAGAACAAGGCATGGGCTGGAGAGATGGCTTTAGTGCTTGCCGTACAAGCGTGAGGGCCTGAGCTGAGATCCTCGGCATCAGGTAAAAAGCTGTCCACACCCACTGTTCCGGTGCTGGAATGAATCCCTGGAGCCCCCTAGTCTGACAATCCATCCAAATCAGTGAGCTGCAGGTTCAGTGAGAGAGAGACCCTGTCTCCTCAAATAATGTGAAGCGAAACACTACTGGAGAAGATGCCCAATATTGGTCTCTGGTCTCCATGGGTGGTCACACATGTGTACACCCATACTAACATGTACATACAACACAGAGAGAGAGAGAGAGAGAGAGAGAGAGAGAGAGAGAGGGGAGAAAAGAATACCCTTCATGGGGCTGGGGATTTAGCTCAGTGGTAGAGCGCTTACCTAGGAAGCACAAGGCCCTGGGTTCGGTCCCCAGCTCCGGAAAAAAAAAAAAAAGAAAAAGAAAAAAGAAAAGAATACCCTTCATATGGAGTACATAGAAGCCATTGACTTGCAGGCCAATTTGCCAAAACTCTCCCATCCCCAAATGTTTGGTTCACACAGAGCAATAGAATGCAAGATACAGAAAGGGTTGGTTAGAACTTACCCAGCATCTCACAGCAAAACAGCGATGGGGTTGGGATTTGATCTCAAGCACCGGACGTCTGACCAGCCGAGTCAGGACGTGCTTCTGGGGTTGGAGTCTGGAGTTCTGGAGTCTGGGGTTGCTTCTGTGCAGGAGGCCAGAACCTGGGCTGCGATGAATCAGGAGGAACAGCAGGCAGCTGGCGGCCCAGCAGCCCAGCGTCCTTTCTAGAATTCAGGGGAAGCAGGAGGGAGCCAGGCTGCACAGTAGACACAAAACTAAATCAGTGAGTTAGACATGTTACTCATGGCTGTACTTCTAGCACTTGGGAGGCTGGGGGTGGGGGTGGGTAGGAGAGGGTGGGAGGGAGGGTGGGAGGGAGGGTGGGAGGTCTAAGTGTGAGGTTATTCTGGGTTGCAGGTAAAGATCCTATCTTAAAGAGATGAATCACCTTCATCAGAAACCCTAGGATATGTCACAGGAGTTCTCAGACTTTACGCTTAGAAAGGAAGACTTCACAGCCCAGACTTCTGGGGACAGGAAGGACAGGAAGGGGTGGCCTGAGTTTTTCCCACCTCAAGTAATCTCAGTATAAAAAAAAAATTATGATACAGCATCTCTTGTAGCCCAGGCTAGCCTCAAACTTGATATGTAGCTGAGGATGGCTTTTTGCTTTTTGTTCCTCCTGACTCTACTTCCCTAGTGCTGGGATTATGGGGCGTGACACCCTGTCCAGTTTTATGTGAAGTGGGGGTTGGAACTTTGAGCTTTTTGCATGCTCAGCAAGCCCTCTACCAACTAGGTCAAATCCCCAGGCCAAAGAAGAAAGTTTATGGTCCCCTCAAACTCAGGAAGAGCCCCCCAGATTGTATACAAGAACCAAGTGGTCTGGACAGAGACAAAGTCACATGCTACTGTGTTAACATAGTGAGTGCTTAGCCTTAGAGAGAATAAAAAAGGCCCCCAAACTGCCAGCACGTCTTGAGGGAGACCAGATGTTGCCCAGAGACATCACCCACGTCAGCCAGCAGAGGTCCTGCCCTCCTGGCTGAGCAAAGAATTGGGTTTCACCTATGGAGGGGACCCAAGAAGCACCAGCCACTGGGAGAGGAAGGAAGAGAGAGGTTGCTTTAAAAAGCTGGAGGCCTATGCAAATGAGATGCAGAGTGGCATGCAAATTGCACCTTAGGTTCTCAGATCTCTAGTCTTTCCTGGGCTGAGCCTCTGCAGCCTTCTCTGATTTCTAAGGACCACCTTCTCCTTCCGTCCTTGTACGTGAAAGACAGAAGTCCAAGTACAAATCTGCCTCCTCCACAGCCTGCAGCCCTAGCCGCAGCACATCACCCGTCTACTTTCCAGTCCAGGACATGCCCAGTGATATGCACAAAAGCCCTAGGGATGCCTGAGAACAGTGAGGGCAGGCACACGCATGTCCTTGAGACTCTTTGCAGTGTCAGAACGTTTACCGGATGCTGTAATACAGGTGGCATTCTCCGCTAAGGCATCCAAGGAACGGTGTAGGGCTGTTTTCATAATGGAGAAAGAGAGCCACAGGGAAGGAAGGAGCAAGACACATGGCTATTAACGGGGCAGGGAAGAGACAAAATCAGGACAGGAGGGACCTGGAGCTCATGTCCAGACTAGAAGGTGTGGCCCTTAGAGGAAAGGATGTGGCAGGTGAGGGGAAACAGAGGAGAGAAAGCTTCAGGAAGGACAATGGGAAACATTCCCCTGCCCTACCCCCACAGCAAGGCCGAATCCAGCTGTCCTGGCCGCTGTCCTAAAGAGGGCCTAGAGGGCTCAAAAAAGCCTTAGGTGGCCCCAGTTGTATTCAGGGTCCTTAAAGTTGGTCAAGGATTCTCTAAGAGGCTCCACACCCTTCGCCCCTCATTAGGTCCCTCCCCAGGCTCCTTTGGCACCTCTTTGTCTAAGACAATGGGGGTGGAGGGAAGCGACTAAAGCAATCAGGTCTTCTTGTATCTCCTACTAGCAGGCTAGGCCCAGAGTGACATCAGAGACCTGGGAGGAGGGAGGTGATGCTGCCACCGATAGCCCCTTCTTCGTGCTGGTGTCCTCATGCTTTTGTACACCTGCACCGTTGGTCTTTCGTCTCCAGAACAGAAATAGGCCCTTCTCAGCAGCTACAGACCCACGGAGCTCTGAACAGACTCGATCACCAGGACCACATGGATGACACGGACTTTTCTAAGGTGGCAATGGGGGTGGGGGTAGGGTGGGGAGCAGAGGCTGCCCACAGTGGGGACTCTTTGAGGGATATCCCTTCTCCCTTCCCTGCCTGCCCACACCAGATCAAAGCTTGCTGCCTTCCCGTTTCTCCTCCGTGGGAATCACCCTCCAAAGGGGGTGACCTTCGGCAGAAGCAAAGTCCTGGATTACAAAGGAAGCGGGCACCATGTGGCTGAAAACGCCATGCTAGCGATGTCTGCATCTACACGGACCACCGGCCAGACCCTCTGAACAAAGCAGGCACTGGGAAAACATAGACTGAGCTGTGTCTTCCCAAAACCCGCAAGTCACAGCCTTACCTCACAGTGAGGCTGTGCGTAGAGGCAATCCCTTTAGGAGCTAATTAAAGCCAGTACAGGAAGTCTTGAGGGCGGGGCTCTGTCTTTGTTACTATCCATGGTCAGCTTGACAGCGTCTAGACTCACCTAGGGCACCAGCCTCAGTGCGTGTCTGTGAGGGGGCTTCTAGAGCGGGTTAACTGAGGTAGGGAGATTGTCCCTGGATGTGGATGGCACCGTTCTGTGGGCTGCAGACCTGCGCTGAATAACAAGGAGAAAGGAAGCTGAGTGGCTAGACTTGTCTCTGCTTCCTGCCCACAAATGCTGTGTGACCCCTTATCTCAGACTCGCCACCATGCCTGGACTGCACTCTCAAACTGTGCACCAGAATAAATCCTTACTCCCTTAGGATGTCTTGCCATCTCAACAGGAACCTCAGAATGGATCGAGAGGAGACAACAGACAGTCCCCCCCCCCCCGACTCCTCTGTCCACCCTCCACCCTCCTCCCTCCACCGTTCTTCCTCCCTCCTCCCTGCCCACCATGAGATACCAGTGTCTGAGGTTTCAGACCCTAGCCTGTAGTATGTGATCAGGCAACCAATCAGATTAAGACCTACACCGTCTATGACTTTAGAACTAATTAACACAGATGTGGAAATGAGGATGACCCACCAGCCGCAAATGAAGACTCCTAAGAAGATCACAGAAACTAGAATCCGCTCTGCAGAAGCCTGCAGGCTAAGGGAGGTCCTGGGCATTAGCTCAAGCACACATTTCCTGCCCTGCTCCTGCCCACAGCTTGCTTCTGGCTTCACCGTGGGTCCACCTGGGCCAGAAGCTGCCAGCACAGCCCCTGTGTGCACAGCCCAAGATGGATGCCTTTGGCCTACGTGGGGGGTGGGAGTGGGGGAGAATGTGATGGTTGATTTTGTCAACTTGACAGAATGGAGAATCAGCTGCCAGACAATCCCTGGGCTGGGTCCTGGACGGAACAAAACCGAGGTGCTAGTTACCAGCATCCCTCTCCCTGCTCTCTCACCAAGGACGTTGTGTGACCCGCTGTCTCACACTCGGGCTTTCACCATCCCCCTGATGTCCTTGAACTGTGAACCAAAACCCTTTCCTTCCTCAGGTTCCTTTTGTTGGGGGATCTTATCAGAAACAGGAAAATTTATTTAATACAGAAAAGCGCACTTCCCAGGCGAGGCCAGTTCTGAGCTACAAGAGTCCAATAAAGAAGTACAAAGGCACCAGACTCCCCAAGCTCCTGGTGGAGGCCCCACCAGGGATCTCCTGGAAACCCCGCCCACTCCATGTGCTGCAGGAACACCTCCGACCTCATAAACAACTGGACTGCAGGGATCTGCCTTACAGACCACAGACCCACTAGGAGTACGGATATGGGAGGTTAGTCAAGCTGGCCCCTCTGATTAGCCATATGGTCTCGTGCTTTCTCCTAATTTCCCAGGGCTTCTGTTTCTCCCTCTGCAAAACACACCAAACCATGCCTAACAGCCATACCTTACAGACACCTTACGAGCTGTCCTAAAAGTTGCGATCTCTCTGGAACTACAGGTTGAGTATTTAGTTAGGTGGCTGCTTTATTCCTTATGAGAGAAAGGAGGGACCAGCACCAACTCTATCCTGTAAGTGGGAAACTTGGGCACGTGGACGTGGTAGTTAGATCATCACCCAGCAAAGATGTGACAGCTCCAGGAACCTGCTTCAGATCCGGTATCTCAGACACTGTTCCCTAGTGCCAGCCTTACTAGTCAGTGCAGAGAGAGAGAGAGAGAGAGAGAGAGAGAGAGAGAGAGAGAGAACACACCAGGGTGGCTTCTGTCTTCATAGCTCACCATTTTGTGTCCAACCTCCCAGGACTGCTGAGGAGCTCCCAGATACTTTGCAACAAATAACTCTAAGACAATGAACTTAAAACAAAATTCCAAGATGCTTTGTAACAAATTACTCCAAGACAGTGGGCTTAAAACAAAGTAGGGTTCAGGGGTCCAGGCCTCCCGCCAGGTCCTCCACTTTGGGCTCTCACGAAGCTGCTATCCTAGTCTGGATTGCTAATCATCTGAAAGGAAGATCTGTCTTCAACTCAGCCAGTTGGTGTCTGTCAGTCCCTCGTGCACTGTTGGGACTGTCTCTTTGCTGGCTGTCAGATGGCGACCACCCTCTACTTCCGGCTAAATAGACCCTCTACCAGCAACTCAGAGCTTGTCCAGCTACTTTGTCAAAGTCAGCATGGGGTGGGGACCGGGAGTGGGTGGGTATTGTGCCTATTTGGTCAGGCACAGTCCTACCTTCAGACCCAAAGGTGGCAGGAATCATAGAGAACAATCTGGTGGCCACCATGTGACACGGTAGGCACACAAGCATGTCCCCAGTTTCCAGTTGCAGGAAGAATGTCAAGAACAGGTGAAGGACCCGCCCAGGTTCGGCTCAGTGTGAAAACATTGCCAGCAGCACCTCCTGAGCTACGTGGTGGCTGAGGTACCGGCTGGCTGTGGCAGAAACCAGGTTGGTAATCAGTAAATAAATACCCTGAAGTCAGCCCTGGGCTACAGACTGTGGGAGCCGGGAGAATGAAGCTTCCCTTACTATTATAGTACTGTTACCTGGTGTCTGCTCTGCACAGTCTGGTGTCAGCACCAGCTGAGGATGTGCACATCGGTTGACAGTAGCCAGTGCTGCTGCTTCTGCCTCTCCCTTGTGGGAAGGGAGGTTGTCCGGCCTCAGTTATACCCCCGGTGCCTCTTCCACACCTGGTTTCTTCTTTTATTCTTCTTTTAAAAAGTCTTTTTGTAGGGGGTTGGGGATTTAGCTCAGTGGTAGAGCGCTTGCCTAGGAAGCGCAAGGCCCTGGGTTCGGTCCCCAGCTCCGGAAAAAAAAAAAAAAAAAAAAAAAAGGAAAAAGTCTTTTTGTTGCTTCAAATCTGTTTTTAGTTACGTGTGTAAGTGTATGGTTGTGTACAGGTTTGTTTACCTGAGTACAGCGCCTGTGGTACTGTGGGTCCGGTGTTGTTTCCCCTGGAGCAGGGAAGTTGTTGCAAGCATCCTGACATGGGTGCTGGAGCTCAAGGCCAATGCAAGAACAGTGTGCATTTTCAACAATCGAGTCACCTTCCTAGGCATCCCCTCGTGTGTGTGTGTGTGTGTGTGTGTGTGTGTGTGTTTGTGTATGTGAATGTGTGTGTGCATGTGTGTGCACGCATGGATGTATGTGTGTATACTGTGTGTGTGCACGCATGAATGTATGTGTGTATATTGTGTATGTGCATGAATGTGTGTATGCGTGTATACTGTATGTTTGTATGTGCATGAATATGTGTCAGTGTGTGTATGAGTGTGTGTGTATGTGTATGTGTATGAGTGTGTGTGTGTATGAGAGTGTGTGTGTGTGTGTGTGTGTGTGTGTAGCCCAGAGAATGACCCTAGGTACTACTGCTCTTCGGACCTAAAAAATCAGACACTGTCACCCCTGGCTTGGTCTTTGATGCCGTTATTGTTTAAGATGGTGTACTGGCTGGTTGTGTGTGTCAACTTGACACAAGCTGGAGTTATCACAAAGAAAGGAGCCTCCCTTGAGGAAATACCTCCATGAGACCCAGCTGTAAGGCATTTTTTCAATTAGTGATCAAGGGGGGAGGGTCCAGCCCATTGTGGTGGTGCCATCCCCGAGCTTGGTAGTCCTGGGTTCTACTGGACTTGCAAACTGATCAAGCCAGGGGAAGCAAGCCAGTAAGTAACATCCCTCCGTGGCCTCTGCATCCGCTCCTGCTTCCTGACCTGCTTGAGTTCCAGTCCTGACTTCCTTTGGTGATGAACAGCAATGTGGAAGTGTGAGCTGAATAAACCCCTTCCTCCCCAACTTGCTTCTTGGTCACGATGTTTGTGCAGGAATAGAAACCCTGACTGAGACAGATGGGTTCTGAGCATGGAACTTAAGTTCCAGAGTTTGCAAGCAAGCGCTTTACCAACAGAGTCATGTCCACAGCCACATTGTGAGTGAGTCTCTCCCTCACAAAGGTCTGAGAATGAGGCCTCCAAGGAGACGGATTGTCCGTCCTCCCCCACCTCACCTGGTTGGCCTCTCTGTTCTAGAATAGTTAAGTTCACAGGAAGGCTCTGCGGGGCAGGTCAAACGTTAAAACTGCCTGGAGCCCAAACCAGCTCCCAAACTGAGAAGAAAGGCCTTTTGTTAGGAGAGCCTCTAGTGGGAGAGGGCGGTCTCCCTCCCGGAATGGGAAGTCTGCTGGTGGCGATATCTAATGAAGACTTTTATGATAGAAATGTAATTGTTTAAAAAAAAAACACTTTTTTTTACATTGGTCTCAGAGCCTTCAATCCAAGAGCTCGTTCTTTCCCTCATTCATACCCTAAATGAGCCCTAATTAATCTCGAAGCTGGAAGAAAGGAGGCTAGATTGCAGCTTTCTCTGTAAGGACACACTTCATATTTTGGGGGAGTTTGAAGAGGCTCTCAAGCATTTCCCTCAGTGGTATTTTATCAGCGTTTCAGAGCGGCTTCATTAGGCTGCCGAGGCTGCTAATTGCATTACCATATTTTTAAGCCTCATAGGTGCAGGTCAGGCTCGACATCTTCCAAATTCTCCCAACAGTTTGCCAGGTTGGCATTTCAGAAACTCCATGCACGGTTTGCTTTGGGCGCAAGGGAAGGAGACTGGCACCAGTACGGGGGGGGGGGGAATGGGGGGCCTGCTGACCGCCACCTGGTCTCTCTCACTGGTCGGAGAATGTGGCTACAGAATCAACCTCACGGGTGAGAGGCTGTAACTCCAGGATTCAAGAGACTAAAGCTCTGTAGGCAAAGGCACCTGCCTCCATCCCCAAAGCCCCCACGAAGGAAAGAATTAAAGGGGGAAAAAGGCATAGCTGTACAAGTTAATGTCATCTTGTGGAGGGAAAAAAATCCCTTCAATACCCTCGCCAAGGAGGCAGAAACAAAATGGGCCCATGTGTGCACGCATGCATGACTGTGGATAGATATAAACATATGTACACACGTGTATTTACATAGACGTGTATATGTGTGTTTGGACAGTTACAAAAATGTAGGCATATATATGAGATAACTGCGCATATGTGTGTAGGTAGATAAAATACATATACATGTATATGACTGAATTTAGGTATATGTAAATATATGTGCATATATAAACACTATGTGTTTACATAGATATAAATAAAGGCATATATATGGATATCTGTATATTGCATATCTATGAATGTGGATATATAACTGAATATAAATGTGTGTATATTTATATAGATTTGAATATATGCAGATTCTGTATTAGTTACTTCTCTCATTGTTGTGACCAAATACTTGACCAAGTTAAGGGGCTGGTCAGGTGGCCGGGCAGCTAAGAGCACTTGCTGCTCTTGCAGATGACCCAAGTTGGGTTCCAACCCCCCAAACCAAGCTGCTCACAGCCTCGTATGACTCCAGCTCCAAGGGATGTGACACGCTCTCACGCCTTCCATGGGCACCTGTACACGTGGAGTGTACATTACAATTACGTATAAACAAGAGCTTTTAAAAAGATTCTTACAAGGGGCCAGAGAGGTGGCTCAGCAGTTAAGAACACTGGACGCTCTTCCAGAGGATCTGGGTTCAGTTCCCAGCCCCGACATGGTGACTCACAACCATCTGTAACTCCAGTTCCAGGAGGTCTGATCCCTCTTCTGGCTTCTGCAGATACCGAGAAAGAAAATGGTACATACAAACACGCACAGGCAAAGCATCGGCATGCATACGTTTTTAAAGAGCAAACAAAACTTTGAAAAGCAGAGAAAGGAGAGAAAACGACAGGCTGGGCTATGCATCTCAAGATCTGCTCCCCCGGGGAGAGCCACTTCCTCCAGCCGGGCCCCACCTCATAAAGGTTTTACAACCTCCCAAAAACAGCGCCAGCAGCTAAGATCAGAATGGGAAGCTAGGCCAAGTCAGAGGACCTTCTGTGAGAGGTCAGGAGCCCCAACCCAGCTGCACATTCCCAGACAGCTTCACCCCTCTAAACATGCGTTCCCTATCTGTCTGTAGGGTAGGGAAGTGTTGTCCATCCTACTGAGACAAGAAGATGGTGACATCCGATGTGGGAAACATTAACTCCATCCAACCGCTGGCCTCTTCCAAGGGCCCAGCCCCAACCTTGCACAATTGAAGGCAGCTGAGCACCTACCCCTAAGATGGGGACCCCTCAGGGCCAGCAGGCCTTGCCAATACACCACACTGGGTCTTGCTGACCAGCACCATGGTAAGACAGAGAGTCTTCCTCCCCCACAAGCTTTCTCTCACCTTCTTGTGAAAGGTCACCAGCAACCTGGAATCTCCCTAGGGGCAACAGGAAGAATGACTGCTAGGCCTCCCTCAGGCTCTGGGCTCCCCTTCCTAAGGTCACTGCCTGGAGAGACCCAGTCCTGAGAAAGTTTGGATCATGCTGTCTTGGCTATCGGGGACTGCTGATCCAGGAGAGAGGCTCCATGTTAAAAGAAAGGATAACTCTGCCCATGTTCAGTCGCTCTAGGAACAAAATGAGGCCTTTAGGCCACTACTTACTTCCCAGAGCTGCCTGATTCTTCGATAAGTTTCCCGGACCCCAGACTTCCAGACCTGGGATCCCTGCTCTGCTAAAGGAGGAAGGGTTCAGCAGGTGGTCAAGAAAGTTCCAGAATAAGGTTTTGTATTTCCACCTGCTGATGACTTGCCTCCCAGGAGATCCTAGAGGAGCTCCCAACAGCTGCTGGGGTAGTCTGAGGGGTACTGGCTACCTGACTGGTGCTGCCTTGTCGAGAGCTCTTCAATGTGTTCTGTAGAAGGCCCCAGTTCCCCACATTCGATGGTGGGTGACAGGTTAATGGAGTCCAGAAGTTGTTCACACTTCCTGGCAGAGAGCAGTGTGGTCTCAAACCTAGGCTTTGGTGTTGGGTGGGCAGGACCAAAGGGTTAGCTCCCAGGGCTGCACCCTGTGTGGGACTGAGCAAAAGGGTCAACCAGTAAGGGTGTCTTCCCCATCCTTCTCCATAGCCTCTCTCCACTGTCCACCCCATCCCCCCTCCACAGCAGCCTCCCTACTAAACAACCCTATCCTCAAATCTGCACAGCATCCTTCCTACTGCTCACCTAACCCATCCCCAGACCATTGTCAACCCCTGCCCATCCCCCACCACAACTTCTACTCTACTGTTCCCACCCGTACCCCCTCCCCCCTCTACCTCACTCCCAACCTCCACAGTCTCTCCTCACTGCCTGACCACTCCTTATCTATCCTCACTGACCACCCTGTCTCTCCACAGCCTCCCTACTCCAGCACCTGTCTTGCCGCAGCACCATACCCATGGCAAGCCCCGCCCAGAGGAGGTACCAGCTTGCATCTGTTTACCAGGAAGCATGAGAAAGATTGTCTTTGAGAGCTTCCTATCCCAGAACCTCTCACCCCTCTTGTCCTTGTGTCTCCTAACCCTGCACCCTGTACCCCTCTCTCAGGACCCCTGCCTAAAGAATGATGCCACACTGGGTCCACCAACATCTCTTAGCCTAACTAAAACAATCCAACCCCCAACCTATAGGCAGACTCATGGGCCAAGGCTTTCTTCTCGGGCGCCTCTAAGTTGTGTCAAGTGGACAATCAAAACTGACCATCACGGTTAGTCCATGGGGTCTTAGCTTTGATACTTAGTCGTCAGTGAGGGTCGCTTGGGTGGGTAACACCCCTAGTGTCCTAGCCTCACCCTCCCCCCTCACCTGCTAACAAGGAGGCATCCGATTGCCTGCTTCTGAAGGGTCACAGAAGGTTCTGGTGCGCAGTTCCATGAGAACCTCTGACAGCAGAGATTGAAAGGGGCAGCAGACACCCTGCCAGCTCTGACACCGAGGAGTAAAAAGTCAGGGTTGCAGTGATTTAGAACAGAACAGGCATCCCCTAGGGATGAGGGGTCACCCGACATGAGAAGACAGATGACACCCACGGTAGAAGAAGCTATACCCCTCTCCCTCTCTCAGACTATGCTCAGGCCTATGCTTTGAAACCCTGTTCTCTGATGTCACCTAATGTCACCCTAAAGGACACCGGAGGGCTGAGCACCTCCTAGTCATGCCTTCTCTTGCATTGGTTGCAAGGCCTCAATGAAATACACGCACAAGGCTGCATGTGTCTTGCATGTGCACAGCCCATGTCTGTGCCAAGGAATACCACCAGGTAGGTACCAGGTAGGTACCTCATGGTCTCCTTAGTACAGTTTTCCTCAGCTTCTCTTTCCCTTCTCCCGTGTGTCCCTGCTGAGTCCCAGCACCTACTGTGTGTGGGTGGACACTGCTCAGAGTTGGTGCTTGGTAACTGTTTGGAACATTAAACATCTTCACACAGGCACATGCACCACCAGCCAGCCCTATTGGCACAGGCTCCGCCCCCAATCCCTTACTGTCTCAAGGAAGGGCATTCCTCCTGCTCCACCGGCCATACCTCCCTCTCTGCCCTTCTCTCTGCAGCTGCCCACCCCCAGGCTGCCCTCCACAGTGAACCCCTAGGCTGCCCTCCACAGTGAATCCCCCAGGCTGCCCTCCACAGTGAACCCCCAAGGCTGCCCTCCACAGTGAACCCCCAGGCTGCCCTCCACAGTGAACCCCCAAGGCTGCCCTCCACAGTGAAGCCCCCAGCATCCCTCCACAGTGAACCCCCAGGCTGCCCTCCACAGCGAACCCCCCAGCAGCCCTCCACAGTGAACCCCCCAGGCTGCCCTCCACAGTGAACTCCCAAGGCTGCCCTCCACAGTGAAGCCCCCAGCAGCCCTCCACACTGAACCCCCCAGGCTGCCCTCCACAGTGAACCCCAAGGCTGCCCTCCACAGTGAACCCCCAAGGCTGCCCTCCACAGCGAACCCCCCAGCAGCCCTCCACAGTGAACCCCCCAGGCTGCCCTCCACACTGAACCCCTCCAGGCTGCCCTCCACACTGAACCCCCAGGCTGCCCTCCAAAGTGAACCCCCAGGCTGCCCTCCACAGTGAACCCCCAAGGCTGCCCTCCACAGCGAACCCCCCAGCAGCCCTCCACAGTGAACCCCCCAGGCTGCCCTCCACAGTGAACCCCCAAGGCTGCCCTCCACAGTGAACCCCCCAGGCTGCCCTCCACAGTGAATCCCCCAGGCTGCCCTCCACACTGAACCCCTCCAGGCTGCCCTCCACACTGAACCCCCAGGCTGCCCTCCACAGTGAACCCCCAGGCTGCCCTCCATACTGAACCCCCAGGCTGCCCTCCACACTGAACCCCTCCAGGCTGCCCTCCACACTGAACCCCCAGGCTGCCCTCTACACTGAACCTCCAGGCTGCCCTCCATAGTGAACCTCCCAGGCTGCCCTCCACAGTGAACCCCCAGGCTGCCCTCCACAGTGAACCCCCAGGCTGCCCTCCACAGTGAACCCCCCAGCAGCCCTCCATACTGAATCCTCCCAGGCTGCCCTCCACACTGAACCCCTCCAGGCTGCCCTCCACAGTGAACCCTCCACAGTGGAGCCAGCCATTCGGACCTGTTGACAGACTTATGCATGGGACTTTTAAAAATGACTGGGGTTGGGGATTTAGCTCAGTGGTAGAGCGCTTGCCTAGGAAGCGCAAGGCCCTGGGTTCGGTCCCCAGCTCCGAAAAAAAGAACCAAAAATAAATAAATAAATAAATAAAAATGACTATTTGCATGCTTCTAAAATGCTTCTTAAAAGACATTCTGGAACCTTCCTTTCCTTCTCTCAGAGTCTCTGGGTGCTGCCAATCCAGCAGAACTGAGGGTCGAATTTCATACCCCACTCAGAATGTATACTTTATGTGACGGTTACCTGCATTGGGTACCTTCCAGAGCCCACCCCAGTTTCTTCTGTGAAATGAGAGAATAACAACCCCAGCAGGCTGATCCTCCTGAAGAGTCAATGACCTGCGTGTGTTGTCTCGACCACTTGGAGCAAAGCCCGTCTGTGGCGTCAGTGATTATGATTGTCACCGTCATTTTTTGTGTACAGAGAAAGAGATGCTAAGAGTTGGACGTGGGAGGTGGAGACAGACAGATTTCCCAGAGCTCACTGGCCAGCTGGTCTAGCCAATTCAGCAAGCTCTGGGTCTGAGAGAGACCCTGCTTCAAACACTAAGCTGGAAACCAACTGGAGAAGACACCTGATGTTACTGGTGGCCTGCACATGTGCACTTATGTATGCTTCTGCATACAAGCACATAAACTAGTACACATAAGGAAGGAAGGAAGGAAGGAAGGAAGGGAGGGAGGGAGGGAGGGAGGGAAGGAGGGGGGGGTTGGGGATTTAGCTCAGTGGTAGAGCAAGGCCCTGGGTTCTGTCCTCAGCTCAAAAAAAAAAAAAAAAAAAGGAAAGAAAGAAAGAAAGGAAGGAAGGAAGGAAGAGGGGAAGGGGAAGGGGAAGGGAAAGGGGAGGATGAGAGGAGATGAAAGGAGAGGAGAGGAGAGGCAAGGCAAGGCTGTTGAGAAATACGTTCTGCACAGTAGCCAATCACAGTTGTTCAGCTGGTCGCCACCCTCCTTCGTGAAAACCCCTCCAGGGCTCACAGTGTCCTTAGGCAAAGTCTTTCGAACTACTGCTGGCTGGAGGTTTGTACTGATGACTCCCACCCAGCCAGCCACTCCTCTGACACCACCAGAGGGGAGAGGGTCAACACAAACCCCCCCTCCAAAAAAAAAAAACCCCATGTGGCCCCAAATCAATTCAATATGGCAGGACCCGCTTACATCTGCGCCCAGCAGTAGCCTGTGCTTTCAGGGCAAAACGCAAATGATGAATTCTGGAATCCGAGGCACTGAGAGGACTTCCCAGGCTTTCTCTCTGCAGGAAACATCGGCCGTGCTGGCGAGTACCCTTGACTGTGGGGACTGTGTTATTGCAGGTGTCTTATCTCATTCAACATTATTATTTCCTGAGGAGAAGGCAGCAGAGCAAGCACTGGGGCTATTGGCCCCTCTACGGCGACGGCGAACCACACTTTGTATTCACAGCCGAGAAGAAAATCCTTCTAGGACTTGTGAAAGAGACCAGAATGGTGGGGTGGGGACAGGTATTAAAAAAGGGAACCGGCCAGCATGGGAGCCGAGCCGCAAGAGGAAAATATTTCATTTAATGTGTGGTTAAGGGAGGAACCAATGCCTTCTCTCTCCCCCCTCTTTCTCTCCTTCTCTCTCCCCTTCCACCTCCTCTCTCTCCTCTCCCAATATCCTCCACTGCCACCCCACACACACACACAAATCGTGTGCCCGTGTTTTGTGATGACTGATGTTATTCCTTATGGCTTTCAGAGCAAGAGAAGTCACCAGGGCTTCATCTGTTATGTTTATTCCGACAGAAATAAATCTCAGTCCTTCAGAAATAAGTCTCAGCCCAGGCCGGCTGGGGAATAAGGCTGGCCACACCCCCTTACCACTGGTCACCACCCCCCATCACCTCCCTGTGGATAAGCCCCATAGAATGGACCAAGACACACTTTGGCCTTATTGATCACCGGGCTGCTTCATTACCTCTGTGGGCTGTAGATCAATAAGCTCACAGCAACATAATAGACTTTTTAAGAAAATCAATTAGGCAGATTTTTTTTTCTAGAATCGAGTCCGCATGGCCCTCGAGTAGGTGTGTGTGGTTTAACGTGCACAGCACAGATCCCTCCAAGAGCTGTCTTATAATGAGCGGGGTCAAGGCCAAGCTGAAAAGCACACAGTCAGTAATAGAAACCAGCCGAACTTGAGACTGAAGCGAGGTCTCAGGGAAAGGCCAGAACCATTTGAGCCACGGCCTTGCTAGAGATCTGCGAGTAGCCCCATTGGTCACCTTGCTTGATCCCTGCGCATCCTTTTGTGGGCAAAAATCTGTGAGCATGCTTCTTCATTCGTCCTGATTTTGAAGACCTGGAGTTGAAGCTTCTTAGAAAGCTCGGACCGATGTCTGAATTTCCCATTCAGAGAACAGAAGGAAGCTGGGCGGGCAGAACCATGAAATGCGACCAGGCTGTGGCTCACAGATTTGGCACCGTGCCTCCCATGCCTCTTCCCCGAGCCTGCAGAGAAGCACCTGGGGCCCTGGCAAGCCAGACCCAGGCTTCACGTAGAGAGGGGGAGGCTTCTGACACCTGCAGCACCCAGGGACTGGCTTCAAACATTTGGGGGTAGGTGCAAATGAACAAATGTGGGAGGGGTGCGTGTGTGTGCAAGTGCACACAAGCATGTGTAAGTGCAGGAGACCAGACGACCACCCCCAGGGTCGTTCCCCAGGCACCTTCCACTTTTTGTTTGAGACAAAGTCTCTCACTCGTCCGTCTGGAAATCTGCTAAGTAGATTGGGCCCCTCCTAGTCAGCAAGCTCCAGGAATCCTCCTGTCTCCACCTCGCCAGCACTGGGATTTCAAGTGTGAGGCACACCGCAGCTGGCTTTTTACCTGGCATCTGGTGGTCCCCACTCAGGTCCTCGTGCTTGCAAGGCAAGCCCTGAACTGGCAGAGCATCTCCCCAGATCCTGTGCTTGGCAGCTCACAGTCCCAAAGGCAAACCGGAAGGGTGGAGGTGTAGAGTACCCCAAGGGGATGCTCAGAGGTTCTCAGCGGGTGGGGCCGACCCACCTACAATCTCCTCTGCTTTAGCCTCCTGTCCGCTTTCTTCCTGGCCTGATTATGGACCGTGAGCATTTGAAAGGAGTGGGAGAAAGAACGGATTCTCTTCTCCCTTCTAACAAGTCTGAGATAAACTATTCTAACAGTCGTGAGGACACGGACTGGTGTAGAGCCCAGCAGGAGAGGGGCCAGAAGTCCACAGCTCTGCCAAACTCATGGATCCACGTGTCCCAGCCCGTGCAGAATAAATGACAAAGTGGTAAACTCCACAGAGGAGACGAGTGCTGACATTTAAAGTTCTCTCTCTGCTTCGTTCTCCTGGTTCATGTCATCAGAACACTGGGGTGGAATCTTAGCTGTGATTTACGTCCATTTCGAGGTGGATCTTATTCACCGGCATTTCCTCCCGTCGGTGTCTGGCTGTCCCGAGCCTGTCCTTGGGTAACTCAGGCTCTCTTTCTGAGACTCCCTTCCTGCCTCAACCCTGGGCTATACAAAGAGTTTGATTATTTGTTTGTGAGTTTGTGTGGTGTGTGTATGTGTATGCGTGGTGTGTATGTGTGTGTTTATAAATGTGTGTAGTGTGTGTATGTGTGTTGTGTCTGTGTGTGTGTATATATGTGTGTGGTGTGTATATGTGTGTGTGGTATGTGGTGTGTGTCTGTATGTATGTGTGGTATGTGTATGTATATGTGTAGTGTGTATGTGTGTGTTTATATATATGTGTAGTGTGTGTCTGTGTGTATGTGTGTGTTGTGTCTATGTGTGTACGTATGTGTGTGGTGTGTGTATGTGTGTGTATATGTGTGTGTGGTATGTGGTGTGTGTGTCTGTATGGTGTGTATGTGTTTATGTGTGTGTGGTATGTGGTGTGTGTGGTGTATGTATGTATATGTGTGTGTGGTGTGTGTATGTGTGTATATGAGTAGTATATGTATGTGTATATGTGTGTATGTGTATTTGGTGTGTGTACTGTGTGGTGTGTGTGTGGTGTGTGTATGTCTCTGTGTGTGTGATATGTATGTGTGTGCATGTGTGTGGTATATGTGTGCTGTGTATGTGTGTGTATGTGGAATTTGTGTGTGTCTGTGTTGTGTGTGTTGTGTGTGTATGTGTATATACGGAGTGTGTGTGTGTGTGTGTGTGTGGTCAGAGGTCAGCCTAAGCTGTCACCCACCCAGCACTGTTCACCTTGTGTTGGAAAAGAGTCTCATTGGACTGGAACCCATTAGATGAGCTGGACTGGCTAGTGAGCAAGACCCAGGGACCGAGCTATCTCAGCCTTCCCAATTCTGGGACTGCAAGAATGTGCCACCATGCATGGCATCTGCACCCGTCCTGGGGATCCAACTCTGGTCCTTGGGCTTGCAGTTGAGCCAGCCCAGCCTGCTGCTGTGGGCATCGCCTGCAGACACTAAGTCGTGCTTTGTGTAAGCCCTCCCTCCTTTTCTTACCACACCTGTCGTTTCCCTTGGAGTTGGGAAGTTTGTAATTTAAAACCTGGATTGCAGTGAGAAGCCCAATTTCTCCCTGAAAGGCTAAAAAAAAATAATAATAATCTGAAAGACGGGGTTGGGGATTTAGCTCAGTGGTAGAGCACTTGCCTAGCAAACGCAAGGCCCTGGGTTCGGTCCCCAGCTCCGAAAAAAAGAAAAAGAAAAAAAAAATAATCTGAAAGACTCTCAGACAATTCTCAGGCCCAGGTGGAGCTGCCTGGAGACCAGAATTTGTCTGAAAATGGAGATAGTACCCATCAATCCTTGCTGGTGTGAGAGTCAAAGGCTGTCTGCCTTGATCCTTGGCCTCCCTGCAGAGGGCAGTGTGAGGGAACCAACAAGGTTCACACCCAATGCTTCCCAAACAGTTCCAACAACTGGAGACCATGACTTCAAATATCTGACCCAAGGGGGGGACACTTTTTTTTTTTTGGTTCTTTTTTTTTTCGGAGCTGGGGACCGAACCCAGGGCCTTGCGCTTCCTAGGTAAGCGCTCTACCACTGAGCCAAATCCCCAGCCCCCATGGGGGGACACTCTTATTCAAACCACCAGAGTCTTTAGTCCCAACAGACTTCATAGTAACTATAAAGGATCTCAGCTACCCACTGAACAAACCATCCAAAGAACCATGTTGAACCTTTTGCACCGAGCCACTCGGATTTAATGCCAGCCACATGGATGCTGGGTTCTGAGACTCTGTGGAACTCCACAAAGAAAAAAAAAATCAGCCTCCCTTAATAAGCAGGGTAGAAACAAGACATCCCTCTGTGTGTCCTGTTGGCACGGTCCTCCCTAGAGAACTCTAAAATTATGTTTTTACAGAGCCTTACTATGTATCCCTGGCTGACCTAGAGCTCACTGTGCAGACCAGGATGGCCTCAAACTGACTAAGTATGGCTGTCCCTTCTTCTTGGGTGCTGGGATTAAAGGCACGCAGCAATACACCTGGTGAGAACTCTTGGTTTTTCCCTCTCAGAGAAGGACTGAAGTAGACAAGTCGTCAGTCATTAAATATACAGGGGGAGCTTCCACGTGCCTTGAGTTCCTCAGGGAAATATTCCCAAGTGAGCCAGGACAAAGGTCTGTCTTCCAGGGGCCTCTATTCTGTGAGTGCTATTAACCAAGACCCAGGCTCCCAGCAAAGTGTGTCTAACCCACTGCCCAATTCCACCCCACCCCAGCTAGAGAACTCCCCTGAAGGCAACCTGTATTAAGGAGTTCTCTGTTACAGTAACAAAACTTCTGTTGCAAGGTAGCTATAAATAGAAATTCACTTAGCTCAGGAATTTGGTCTTGCTTTGGGGGTGCTGTTTGTTTGATGTTTGTGATGGGTCTCCGTGTATTCCAGGCTGATCTTGGACCCAGTCCTGGCTTGGCCTCCCAGGTACTGAGAGACTGAAAGGCCAATAGTGTATCTGCTGCCCTGGGAAGGGCTTCTGGAGGAGGCCATCATGGTGGGCTGTGTGTAAGAAGAGGTTCCCTGTGGAGATGGGGCCAGAGCAGGAGAAACACACACACACACACACACACACCTTCCAACATCATCAGAGTGAAGACCAAGCTTCTAACACATGAGCCATTGGAGGGCACCCTCAAACCATGTCCAAACCATAGCCCACTCCAGAACTTATATATACAATCCTCTATCGGGTTCAAAGAGGTACATGCCCGGCAGGGGTAGGGGATAGCTTTACTGGCAAACTGGTTACTATACAAGCATAAAAGTCTGAGTTCTGACCCCCAGCACACAGGTAAGAAGCCAGACATAGTGGTATACATCCACTGTTCCAGTGTCTGGAAGACGGACAAATCTCAAAGGTCACTGGCCAGCCAGCCTAGCTAAATCAGTGCGCTCCAGGTTCAAGGAGACACTGTCTTAAAAAAAAAAAAAAAAAGGTGTGGAATGTGGTGGTTTGAATAAGGAATGTCCTTCATTGGCTTGTGTATTTGTGTACCTGGTCTCCAGCAGGTGGCGATGCTTAGAGGAGGTTCTGGAACCTTCAGAATGTGGGCCCTTGCTGGAGACGGGAGGTGGGCTTTGAGTGTATAGCCTTGCCCTCCTGTCAGCTGGCTCTCTCTCTATTGGTATTAGGTGTAACCTCACAGTCTCTTGCTCTGATCACAGAAGTCATGCCTCCCCAGCATTGTAAACTCCCCTTCTGGAACCATAACAGGAGAAGCTGGATTAAAGTGTCCCAACATTAGGAAGGTCCACTGGCCTGGACTGTGTTTTTGTCCTCTGTTGTATAACAGTTTCCTCTGAGGTGGAAACAAGTCTATCCTGCAAAGTAGATCTTAAACAGGGAGGTAAACAACTTAGAATATATTCAGGAAGTCTCTGAAATCAACAAGATTCACTAGGCCCCCTCCTTGCCAGAGTAAGCAATAAAAGCTGAGAGTCCCACTCAGAGGAAGGGAAGCTAAGCAGGAAAGAAGACGTTTGAGACCAGACTAGCAGCCTGGAAGAAGCGAAAACCAGTCAAGCTGCAAAGAAGAGGTTTAGACCAGAGTCAGTCACTTGGAAAGGACACACTCCAATCTGTTGAGCTGCCCTATAGGCTGTTCAGTGTGCTCCAGGTACCCAGCTTTTGTGAGCTGTCACCCAGACTGGGGTGGGACTTGGTGACACAGCTGTCTTTGAGTCAGCTCTGCTCTTGTAAGTAACCCCAATAAAACCGATTGGTTCACCAAGATGGCCTTTTGTGGTAACCATCCTTTAGTGTGTCACCGGATCCCTGTCTGGGGTGAGCAGACATGGGTGTTGCATCTCCCCAAGATAAGTTTTGTCAAACAACAACCTCCTCTTTATACAACGAGATGACTGACAGGTTGAGCAAAGGCCCCAAAGAAATACGGGACCTATTTCTCCATCTCTAAGCTGTTGTGTGTATGAAAAAGAGAACATTGCATGCATGATTAAAGTTGAAGATTTGGGGTTGGAGAAACAGCCCAGGGATGAAGAGTGCACACCGTCCTTGCAGAGGCAGCTCACAGTTACCAGTAACTGGAGCTCAAGGGAATCAAACACCGGCTTCTGGAACTCCAGGGCACCTACACTCATGCATGCGTGTACACAATTAAAACTAAATTAACAAAATAAAGTTGGGGATTGAGCGACGGGAGGTTACCCAGGATCTCAGAAAGACTTATGCAAAGGGTACACGGGGAACCTTAAGAGCAGACTCGGCGCCATCAAAAACCGAGATCTCGGTATAGATAAAGGGCGGAGCCATGAGCCAAGGAAGGCAGGCAAAGAGAGATCAGGATTCGCCCTACAGTGTCAGGGACGATGAAACCTGATTTTCTTCCTTCTGGGCAGCCGGGCCGTGGTTTAGCAGTGGGATTCTCACAGCATGCACACGCGTCAAATTAAAATCCGAGCTCACTTCCAAGAAGCGCCTGAGCTTTAGAAGTAGACGATAACACACTTTATTATCTCAGCGACCGAGCTTTCGATGACTCGGTGTGGGGGAGCGCGTACGGCAGGAACGCCGGCCACACTCGCTCTCTCCTCGATTTGTGATTTTTTTTTTAAACAATGATTTTAATAGAAGAATAAATTCTCATTTAAAGAATCAGATTCAATAAAACATTTCATGCGTGCACTAAAATTTGCATTTGCAAAACATAAATATTTCTCGCCACAGTCCTTGCTGTTTCATTGTTTTAAAGTTGAAACAGAAATAAATGCTATGTGTGTTCCTACAGATTGATGGGATCAGAGCCAAGCTCTGCTTCTTCGATGAGGACAGCCAGTCCTGTGTTCACTTCCACATGGCTGTCTAAAGGCAGAGGAAGGGGAGTCTGCAGGGGGAGGCAGAGGAAGGGGAGTCTGCAGGGGGAGGCAGAGGAAGGGGAGTCTGCAGGGGGAGGCAGAGGAAGGGGAGTCTGCAGGGGGAGGCAGAGGAAGGGGAGTCTGCAGGGGGAGGCAGAGGAAGGGGAGTCTGCAGGGGGAGGCAGAGGAAGGGGAGTCTGCAGGGGGAGGCAGAGGAAGGGGAGTCTGCAGGGGGAGGCAGAGGAAGGGGAGTCTGCAGGGGGAGGCAGAGGAAGGGGAGTCTGCAGGGGGAGGCAGAGGAAGGGGAGTCTGCAGGGGGAGGCAGAGGAAGGGGAGTCTGCAGGGGGAGGCAGAGGAAGGGGAGTCTGCAGGGGGAGGCAGAGGAAGGGGAGTCTGCAGGGGGAGGCAGAGGAAGGGGAGTCTGCAGGGGGAGGCACACAGAGACACCTGGGGATGAGGGAAAGCCTCTAGCTACATAGACTGAAGGTCATGAGTTCAATCCCAGAATTCATGTACAAAGGATGCAGCCGTACACATCTGCAATCCCAGCATGCCTACGGCAAGATACCAGACAGACAGACAGAACTGCCAGACATCTCTTGGGCCAGCCCAGGGTACACAGCACACTGGCAGAAACAACAAGATCCTTCTTCAATAACATAGAAGAGGAGAACCAGCTTCTGAAGGTTCCTCTGACCCCTATCTGTACACCAGAGTAGGCTCACGCTTGGACACACACACACACACACACACACACACACACACACACACACACACACGGGTGCCAAATGCACACACAAACAAATAAATACACAATTTTTTTAAACATTTATTTTGTTTTGTTTTTTTGGAAAAGGGTCTCACTGTGCATCCCTGGCCAGCCTAAAACTTGCTGTATAGACCAGTCTGCCCTGGAACTCACAGATATTCACCTGCCTCTGCCTCCCCAGTGTTGAGATTAAATGAGTGAGGCATCATGCCTCCATATTTTATTTTATTTTTAGGGTGCGTGCGTGCGTGTGCGTGTGTATGTGTGTTTGTGAATTTGTATATGTATGTATTTGTGTGAACGTGTGTTTTTCTGTGTATATGTGCATATGTGTGTGCACATGTATGTGAACATGAGTATGTAGGTGTGCACATGTATGTGCACACACCCATGGGCGTAGGTGCCCATAGAGTCCAGAAGAGAGTGCCGGATCCTTTAAAGCTGGAGTTAACAGGCAGCTTTGATTTGCCCAGGAGGAGTGCTGGGAACCAAATTCTAGTCCTTTGCAAAAGCAGCAAGTGCTCTGCTCGTGACCATTGAGCCATCTTTCCAACCTTGACAAATATTTTTTAAAGGCGAGCAGGGCAATCCTGAACCGTCTCAATCTATAAGGAATCGCTTTCCTGATGAATGTGCGCAGCCGCTCTGACGTACATCATTTTTTAAAGTGTGCTAATTTGAAGCTTACACATACGTTAGAACCCCTACAAGGGCACAACATGTTTCGGTGTGTAAACAACTGGTGCCAATCAGTGTTGTATTAAGGTGTGTGGCGTTTAATAAAGAGCCGACTAGCTTTCCCTGCCTTTTACTATTGTTCTCAGACTTGCTCTGGGCACTGGGCGTTCTCATGCTGGCATGGGGTGTGGACAGCTCCCATGCCCGCCCCGGACCACACCGGTTTCTCGCTGTCCAGGAAGAAGGAAGGGCGTTCTCTTGGCTCAGAAGCTCAGCTTTCCTCTAGCCCTTGGTTGCCAGGGGCCCAATGGGAACATCCAGGGGGCAGTGCTGGGTCTCTGCGGGTCATGATGAGAGATCGCGTAGGGGCACTGGGCCAGGGGAAGAGGGAACTGCAGATAAGGCCTAAGCTCTTCTGGAGCAGCAGGGATTTTTCTCTGCCCTACACAGAGCGACTTGCAAGGGAGCGATGAGAAGGATCGGATCGGCTGATATCCCAGTGGTAGATGGGCCCCTGCAGCCCCTTCTTTCTGGAGCACCCAGCCTGCTGAGCCTAGCCTTCGTGACATCCCTGCTGAGGTTACCAATTCTTAGACACCATACACAGGCCTCCCCCATTAAAGGAACAGGCCTCATCCAGGGCGTCCTGTCCTGGGACACTTGCTTCTGACTGACTCTGCAAATCGGAGCATCTGATGTCCCCAGGCTGAGGAAAGTCACCAGGAAGCAGAAATAGTAGACAGCAGGCCACTCTGCCTGGCATCAGCACCCAGCTTTTCCCTCTGAAGAATGCACTGTCAGTCAAGTCCTCATAGTCACAACCCACTCCCCCCATCCCCAGTGCTCCAGACCGCAGGCGGTATCTCCCAGGGTAAGAAACGGGGAAGGGCCCAAGCCTCTGGGTTTCTGGAGCTGGGAGCCTGCAGGGCTACAGGATGCATGGCTAAGGCTTGCCAGCAAGTGGCACACACACGGTGCCTGCCCAGGAAAGTCAGTTATGATACCAAGTCTTCACCTCACACACACCCCCTCTAAGACAAAGGCTTCCTGGTATAATCGTAATGGCTTCCCACCGTGTCATTATCCTGAACCCCCTCCTCAAGCCCCATCCCACTCTCAATCAGGAAGGGTTTTGCATACCCTTTGTGCTTTTAAATTTACATTTATTTGCCTCCCTCCTCTATCTGTGTCTCTCTGTGTCTCTGTCTGTCTGTGTCTCTGTCTCTGTATGTCTCTCTGTCTCTGTCTCTCTCTGTCTCTCTGTCTGTCTGTCTCTCTCTCTCTTCCTGTGTGTGTGTGTGTGTGTGTGTGTGTGTGTGTGTGTGTGTGTGTGTCTTGGTTCTCTGGCTTCACCCCCTGAGTCAGATTTGGCCTCTTTAGTTTGATTTAAGAAAAAGGTCTCCAGATATAAATCAGGCTGCCCTGGAACTCACTATGTAGACAGGCCTCAGACTCGGCGATCCTCCCTCCCCAGCCTCCCCAGTGCTGAAATCGCAGGCAAGAGCCGCCAGCCACTCCAGGAGAAGCTTTGGCGTTTTGCCAGAAGCTTTCTGGAGCGCTCGAGACGTTCAGTGGCGCCCTTGGGGGAGTCACCGAAAGACATTAGGGAATACTTCAAGGATCACCTGGGCCAGCACCTCATTCTGAATTGGGCTGGAGTGGGACTGGGTGAGATGGGGGAGCAGTGGGCAGGAGTACCTCCCACCCTGTCGGAATGCAAATCACCGGCGGCTGAGAAGGATGATCCTGCAGGATAGCACGCAGGTTTCCCAGTGGGAGACGTTTGTCATTTCTACTCTCCAGCAAGATCCCCGCCTCTGTCTTCCCTCCTCCCCTCTTTCCCATCCAGGTAGCTCCACTGGGCACAGGTGCCTGAGACAAACAAAGGCTGCTCCCTGCCCCCACCTCCTCCCGTCTGAAGAGATGATATCTGGCCTGGTGCCACCGTAGATGTGGGCTGCACAGGCTGCGCACAGAACGGCCTCTCTCAGGCATCAGGCAATGGCCCTTTGTCTCCCGCAGGGATAATTCGAAACCTCATACCTCTTTCCTCTGTGGGCTCCCCTGCTAATTGGCAAGTGTGTGCTCTGCGGCCATGCAGCTAAGATTTTCCATGATGTCAGCAGAGCGCCAAGATGCCTGGATTCACCCATCAGGCCTAGAGCGGGGGAACTGTCAGCCTGGTTGTGTTCTAGCGAGAATTAGCAATACCGCTTGGTCCCCTCCCGCTGCCGTAGAAATGGCTGGTGTAGGGAGAGCCGGATGAATCTCTCCATCCCTGAGACTGTGTCACTGCCAGAAACCCAGCACAAACCATCCCGCCCTCGCCTCTCTGGGGCTCCTCACCTTTTGTGCAGAGGATGGAGAACATCGCACAGCGAACAGGACACAATCGTTCCAGACCCAGTGCCAGGAATCTACAAAGACAGAATGGGAGCCCTTCCTCAGTCCCGGGGAGCAGCTCTGCCTGGCTGGCTGCTTTCCCGTGCTTGGAGTGGATTCCCAGTGATGGTGGACTGAGCTGGTGCATCTCACCTCCCTTCCCTGCCCACAGCCTGCTCCACAGGCATCTCCCCGCTGAATTAAGAAGGGGATTGAGGCAGGGCAGAAAGATGGATGGATGGATGGATGGATGGATGACAGACAGATAGATAGGTAGATAGATAGATAGGTAGATGGATGGGACATGAGGAGAGAAGAAGCCCTGGGGAATTAGTCTGTCTTTCCCACTGAATGAAAGTCAAGAAATTTCAACATGTACCTTCAAGATGGCTTAGCAGGTAAAGATGCTGGCCTCCAAGCCTGAAGGCCTGAGTTTGATCTCTGGGACCCACGGAGTGGCGGGAAGAGGATTGGCTTCCACCAAGTACCCCCTGGCCTCTACATGTACACTGTGCCACATGTGCACAAAAATGAATAAACCGATGAGTGTGACTTTTAAACGAGAAAAGAAACTTCACCATAACTGATAAAGCCAAAATTACCTACAGGAAGAAGCCAACTCCTCAACCACAGACATTAAGAATAACGGACAAGGGGGGTTGGGGATTTGGCTCAGTGGTAGAGCGCTTGCCTAGCAACCGCAAGGCCCTGGGTTCGGTCCCCAGCTCCGAAAAAAAGAAAAAAAAAAAAGAATAATGGACAGGGACTGGAGAGACGACGGCTCAGTGGGCATAGAGCTCAGACTGCTCTTCCAGAGAACCCGGGTTCAATTTCCAGCAGCTCACAACTGTCTGTAACTTCAAAGGAAGAGAGAGAGGGAGGGTGAGAGAGAGGGGGAGGGGAGGGAGAAGGAGAAGGAGAAGAGGAGGGGGGAAGAGGAAAAAGAAGAAGAGGAAGAGGGAGAGGGAGAGGAAGAGGAAGAGGAAGAAGAAGAGGAAGAAGAAGAAGAAGAAGAAGAAGAAGAAGAAGAAGAAGAAGAAGAAGAAGAAGAAGAAGAAGAAATACGGACCACAAAGTTGCCCTCTGACAGCCAAGCCAGTCTCAGTGACACATCCACACCCATATGCAGCACACAGAGCAAAAAGTCCAATTTTAAAAACTGTTCAGTTTAAAAAATGAACTATGCCTACTTAGATCCACAGTTTAACATGCCAGGGTGCCTCTCTTCCCTAAACCTGAACAATGCACTACAGAAAACTTCTTTATGATTCCATTTCCAAGGAAATTGTGTGTGTGTGTGTGTGTGTGTGTGTGTGTGTGTGAGCATTTTCATGCAGATGCCCAAAAAGGCCAGCCGAGAGCATTGGATCCCCTGAAGGGGGCAATATTAAGTCAGCTTGGGGATGTTGAGAGCTCAGGTCCTCTGCAAAGGCAGTGAGTAGGTGCTCTTAACCTCTGAGACAGCACTCCAAAGTAATTCTTTAAGATAAAGAAATAAGTCACTATATATGACATACACACACACACACATACACAGATACACACACAAACACACACACATACATACACATACACACATATATACACACATACACACAAACACATACACACACATACACACACATACATACACACACACATTTGACTTAATTTTTAAATGTTGCTTTTATTATTGTTTGGTTTTTTTTTTTCCAGACGGTTTTCTCTGTGTAATCCTAGCCTGGAACTCTCTCTAGACCAGGCTAGCCTCCAACTCAGAGATCCGCCTGCCTCTACCTCCTGAGTGCTGGGATTAAAGGTGTGCGCCCCCACTGCTGGCTTACAAGGTCCTTTTAAAGACACGTATCTCAAGGAATCTTTTGAGAAGCACACACTCATGGCTTGGAGCTCTGCCGAGCCCTTAAAGCTAAGGCGCAGGCTTACTGAGCTGGCCTTGCTCCCCACTGGCTTGCCCTCAAATACTTTTCTGTGGCACAAGCAAGGATCTGGCTTTATGTTCATGGTGTCCCTAAGGGTTAAGGAAGGAGATTCCTCAGGCTGCCGGCAGGCTTACTAGGCTGTGTGTCCCTGCCACCCTGACAAAACCAACACACAATTCTGGAAAGACTTAAACTTCTTTGTCGGTGTTGGGGTTGAATTGCCATCTGAGTGTTGAAAACATGTTCCTCCCTCTGGCCTTATTTCCCTCACACTTTACCGCCATCACTTCGAAGTCTTTTTATTGAACATTTGCTAGGTGGCAGCTTTGGGTCATAATGGTTCTTACTGAGTCATGGAACGCAGGTGAGTAGTACCCTGTGCTGACCTGTGACTCTGTTGGCTGGCCAGTCATTACCAAGAGCTCCCAGAAACAAAGGCTCCACGTTTAGTCACCGGTATCCCCATAAAAGCTGGCTCAGTGGTGTGAGCCTATAATTCCAGCCTCCCTGGATCCAGCTAGCCAAACCAGTGAGCTCTAGGCTGAGTGACAGACTCTCTCAAAAACTATGATGGAAAGTAATTGAGGAAGACATCCAATGTTGACCTTTGTTTTACACATGCTCAAATGTGTGCAAGTGCACGTACACATCTACATATATGCACACACATGAACATATATATGCATGCGGGGCGGGGCGGGGGAGAAAAGGAAGGCTGCAGACCCAGCCTGTGTGCCACTTCAGGAGTTTGACTCTGACCCACTGTCATGTTCTATCTCTTGCCTTCTTCCAGCCTTCGGCCTAAGCAGAGGCAAATGCCTGGGAAAGCGTTCAGCTCTTTTTGTCCTCATTTCCCCTTTCAGCCAGAAACTATCCCAAGTCCCTGAATCAATGAAGACTCGGAGCTTATTCACTTCTTTCTAGGTTTGTCTCTTCCCAACTCGGGGAGTGCTCTGCTGGGAAGAAGGCACACCCCATACCCTTGTCACATCTACCAGCCCCAGCTCTCTCTGGCCCATCCCAGGTTCCTCTCCAGCCTGATGAAGCCTCACCCTGCTAACATCCCATGGTCCTGGTCCTACACTCTCCTCCATGATGACTGTGTCAGCTCAGTGACCCAAAGAGAGATGAGCCAGGGGTGCACTGTGAACAGGGAAGAGGGGAGCGTCAGTAAATGCAGGTGTTTAAAAGTCACTGTGAGGGGCTGGGGATTTAGCTCAGTGGTAGAGCGCTTGCCTAGGAAGCGCAAGGCCCTGGGTTCGGTCCCCAGCTCTGAAAAAAAAGAACCCAAAAATAAATAAATAAATAAATAAATAAATAAATAAATAAATAAATAAAAGTCACTGTGATTAACTGGAATGAATACCGTGAATTGGAAGCATAAAAGCTAAGCGGGCTTCTAACTGTCTGTCGTATACTTAAAGGGGCCATCGGAGAATAGAACACGGGGTTGTGTTCTTGCTTTCTTCAGGGTTTCTACCTGGTAGGTATTTTCTTGGCTATGTGTATATGTGCATGCAGATACACACACATACACTCACACACATACATACACAGTCACACATATATACTTACTCACATACATACACACACATACACTCACACACATACATACACAGTCACATATACATACACAGTCACACATACACACTTACACATACACACACATATACTCACACATATACATAGTCACACATACATACTCACATGTACATAGTCACACATACACACTCACATACACACACCCACACACTGTCACACACACACTAACTCAAACACAGTCCCACACAACATACTCACACACACACACAATCATGTACAACATACTCCCACACACTCACACATACAGTCACATATACCATACTAATACATACCACACTCACACAGTCACATATACTATACTCACTCACACACACCAAACTCACACACACTCACACATATACATACTCACCTATATATACAAACTCACACACATACACGCTCATTTCACACACATTCACACACATTCACACACACTCACACTCACATCTCCACAGACACAAACACACGACACTCAAACTCACACTCACACACAGCTCCACATACAGCCACACACTCCATACTCTCACACACACCACACACACTCACAAACACTCACACACACCACATTCACACATACATATACACACATACACACACATACACACACTCACACATTCCCTCTATCTCACATTTCAAATACGAACACTCAGCATACATACCCCTCGATATCTGTAATGGCCGTCTCTCACACTCAGGGCCTCCCTGAGGCAGTCTTGTCTACAAAGGAGAAATGGGGTGCCACAAACACAGGCTGGAAGGGTCTGGCTTTTACCTTCTTGGAAAGTTTGTGCAGATAGTGGCCTTGGGGTCTTTCTGTTCCAGAGCCATATGGGGAGAGAGAGGGTTTGGAGGGGAACATGGCTTCTCAGGGGACATACTTGGCTGCTTGCTCTGATCACCCCAGTGCAGGGCATGTCCATGGACTTACCATCCCAACACCATCCCTGGCTGACTAGAAGGATGGAAGCAGGTGCACCCCATTTGGGTCAGGCTCCACAAAATGCCCAGGCATTTCATGCTTACACTTGTTCCTTCCCTGGTTCTGGGAGCAGGGAAGAGTCTGGAGTCTGGCCTGGGGGGATTTGAGAGGGTCTGTAAAATCCCTCTGGTCAAGTGTCTCCTCACAGCTTCCTCTTAGACCCCGATGCATGGGGGAGGCAGGCTCTGTGGTGAGCAAAGGTCTAGGCAGCGAAGTGAGGGGTCAGCTAGCTCTCACCCACTCTTAGCCTACAACCCACCCAGAGGAAGCTGGAACAGAACTTTTCTGAGAACAAGTGTCCTTGACATTGGTAATCCTGTTTTAGGATGAGACTAGGAAAGTGGGGGTGTCCACCTGGGCCACCCTGAGCCCACGCATTGTCATGCACAGCCAAGAATGTCCTTGTACACCCTCTGCTTCTCTTCTCTCTCACACCCTTTCACTGGGCCCTAGCCTTGGAAACACAAGAAAGCCAGGGAGGAAGTCAAGGGCAAGACAGCTTAGATGTTCTGGAATGGCTGCTGGACCAGAAACCTGCTACTCCTGTTTGCTACAGGACCAGCAAGGACCTCTGGCTCTCCAGTCCTGTGTGAAGATGGCAGTGGTGTAGACTTCTGAGCCAGGCTAAGATTCCAGGGCTTGGAGAATCGGGTTTTGGATAAGTCCAGCCTGTCGCAGCCCAGCCTGGAAAGACTCGGAGCCTGGAAGCTTAAACCTTGCCTTTTAGCATGACCAAGGGGGAGCATGCCAATTCTCAGCCCCAATACCCTGCAGTTCCCTCCCTCCCTCTATCCCCACAGTCAGAAGCATGCACATTCTCTCAGCGAAGTAAGCTATGCTTGTCCCTAAACCACTGAGGTAAATGTACCACAGAAGAGCTCACCCTCATCTCTTTATAGCCTTGTCTGTTTCCTTCATTTACTTTGTGCATGGGGACGTGCAAGCTCTTCTGTGTACGGGTGCATGTGCTGGGGGGTATGCATGTACACACACGCATGCACAGAGAGAGAGGAGAGACAGACAGACAGACAGACAGACAGAGGGAGAAGAGGGAAAGGGAGAGACAGACAGACGGACAGAGATAGAAAGGGACAGAGAGGGACAGAGGGAGAAAAAGAGAGACAGACAGACAGAGACAGAAAGGGTCATAGAGACGGAGACATGGAGAGAAAGACAGAGAGGAGGGGGAGCAGTATTTTTCTCTTATTTTTTGTGTTGTGTGTGAGTGCTCTGCCTGCATGTATCTGTCTGGGCACCACATGCACACGGTGCCTGAAGAGACCAGAAGAAAGCATTGGATCATCTGGGACTGCAATCGAAAATGGTTATGAGCGACCATGCGAGTGCTGGGAATTAACATCTGGCCCTCTGGAAGAATAGCTGTTAGGCCATCTTAACCACTGAGCCGTCTCTCCAAGCCCCAGAGCTGAGAGTCTAGTGTGTAGTCACTGCACATGCAGCCCGCTCTGTGGCCTTCTCTTGGGTGGTAGCTCCCTCACTGCTCTCAAATGCCTTAGAAAGTAGAATTTTATCATGGCTATCCTGGGAGAGGGAAAGGCTAGGTAGTTACTCTAGGCTTTTGGAGACCACTGGTGAGGTGGGGTTGTGAGGGAGGGAGGAGGAATCACACGGGGGTTCCAGGATATCAAAGTCAAGTTGTCTGCGGAGGCCGGAGGCCGAGGCTCCCAGGGGTGGGTGCTCAGATGGCCGGATGTGCCTGCAGGAAACAGGGATTATTCTGCTAAATGAATGTGAACCACTGTTTCCTAAGGGTTCTCAGCGTCCTTTGGAGCTTTAGTCGAGGGTTCCTGCGGTATTCCGAAACTGTGATGAGCAGGAGGGAGAGAAGGAGAGGAGCAGGAGACAAAGCCTAGAGGAGGAGCAGGAGAGCAGCAAGTGACCCTTGAAAATTCATTTTCACTCTGTAAATGAAGGAGCGTATTTACCGTCAAAACAGCTTTGTCAGGGGCTAAAGAGTTGACTCAATTTATAAAGTCCCTTCTGAGGAGTAGGAGGACCTGCATCTAGGTCCCCAGAACTCTCATTATAAGGGAGCTGGAGAGACGACTCAGGGGTTAAGAGCACTGGCTACTCTTGCAGAGGACCCGGGATCAATTCCCAGTTTCACGTGGCAGTTCACAGTGGTCTGAAACTCTAGTTCTAGAAGCTCTGACGCGGGTTGGGGATTTAGCTCAGCGGTAGAGCGCTTGCCTAGCAAGCGCAAGGCCCTGGGTTCGGTCCCCAGTTCTGAAAAAAAGAAGAAGCTCTGACGCCTCCTCTGACCTCCGTGGGCAGGTGGTACACAGACGGACACACCCAGAGACACACACACACTAATAAATATACACTTTAAAGCCAGATGCTGCAAATCACGGCTTGGGTTGAGGAAAACAAGCAGACTCCTGAACAGGCTAGCCAAAGAGATGAGCTCCAGGTTCAGCGAGAGACCGGGACACAAAAGAATAAAGCAAAGAATGACCGGAGACACCTACCTGCCCCGTGCGAGAGCTGCCATGATGGCCCACGTGAGTCTCCTCCCTTCGCCTGCGACGTCCTGGTTCTTGGAACCCTGGGGCTACAGTACAGAATCCAGCTTTCCCTGCAGGCTCGTGGGGCGGGAGCTCTATCATCAGGTGACTGCAGCAAGGGCTTCTACAGCGCGCCTACAGCCTTGGCTTCTACAACGACCGCGCCGCTTACAGCCCTGGCTTCTACACCTTCAACCACTTCAGCTCACGGAAAGCAAAGTTTGTGGCCACAATTTTAATTTATTTGCAGGGTTTATGTGTTCGTTCGCTTTGTTGAGACAGGGTTTCCTTGTGTAACCCTGGCGGTCCAGTTCTGGAACTTGCTCTATAGACCAGGCTGGCCCGGAACTCAGGGATCCTCCTTGCCTCTGCTGGGATTAAAGGCACACGCTATCACCAGTAGCCAGTGCAATGCAGTTTTATGTATGTAAGCCAGTAAGATGGCTCAGTGGGTAAAATACAGGTGCTTTCTGCCAACCTGAGTTCAATTCCAAGAATTCACATGGTGCAAAGAGAAAATTGACACCTTACAAGTTGTCTTTTGCCCTCCACACTCAAACCTTGGCATGCCTCTGCGTCTCTGTCTGTATATGTCTCTGTCTCTGTCTGTCTCTGTCACTCTATCTCTGTCTCTGTCTCTGTCTCTCTCTCTCTCTCTCTCTCACACACACACACACACACACACACCTCTTTTACAATTATTTTTAAAGTCTTATGTGTCTGTTTCCTGATGTGTTTTCCCAGCAGGTTTGTGGGTTGTTTTATTTTATTATTATTTCTTTCTCCAGTAGCAATTAACCTGACAAACCTCTGCTCCCTTGCTCTCCATGTAGATAAACCACTTCAGACATCACCAGATAAGCTTGGTGCTTTGCATTTCTGAGCCTTCTGAGGGAAGGCTGCCTTTCTAGAAGCGGGCAGAACAATGGGGCTCGTTTTAACTGCACAATCTTAGTAATTAGAGAGAAGAGGTCCCCCAGGTAACCGCCGAGAAAGGTCCCTTAATTTGACCCTCTTTCACACAGTCCAATTTTCAATAAAACAAGACACTTCACCTCATCCCTCAGGAGACCAACTCCAAGTCTGTAAAGCCTCGATCTTGCTGGGGTTCAGTCGGTTGGAAGACCTCCCTCCCCATCCCCTCACATCAAACCAGCCCTCCCAGCCTCTGCTGTGACCGGACCCCGTGGCAATATCAGTCAAGTGCAGCCTCTTCTTCCTTCCTCCCACAGCCCTGCCGCTATTACTTTTGATGATCTGCTCAAACCTCCTGTGCCTGCTGTCAGAAACACAAGGCAGTAGGTGATGGTTTATTCATTGTTTACTTATTTATTTATCGACTGGCGTCTCTATTGCAATTACTGTTTTACTGGCAACAAAAAAAGAAATATACGCACCTCCCGCTCTGGAACACCTCTCTATTTAAACCTGAATGGCAATCTACATGCTCATAGATGGCAGCCTCCCCAAACTCGCTGGGACATGTTACTCCCTGCGTAAGATGTGGTCTGGTTTTTCTTTTGGCCTCAGCTCCCACCACCCCCACTTTTGATGTCTGCCCCAACAGTTTAGGATGGGAGCAGCCACTGCGGTCATATGCAAGCTTCCCTCAGGCCTAGATTTTCAGTTGCAGCACCCAGGAGACATTTCTGGGAATCCTTATCCACTTTTGGGTGCTTGCCTCTGTGCACCAGGCTTTTGCATCCAAACCTTCTGCACCTCTGTGTCTCTGCACCAAGGGACATATCTGGGGCTCGGGACTGACTGTCCATGGGTGTCACACAACACTTAGCACTGGCTGGCCTAGAACTCACCACGTACACAAGATTAGCCTTGAACTCAGAAGCAGAAGCTGCCAGATGTCTGAGTTTAAGGCCAGCCTGGTCTACATAGTGAATCCCAGGTCAGCCAGGGCTACACAGTGAAACCCTGTCTTAGAACAAAACAAACGAGCAAAAAAAAGCAACCATTCAACAACACGGGGCTTGTGGAGTAAAAGGAGATTAAAGGATGAATCATTCTGGTTTGGGCATTGGGGGTAGGGAAGGTGAGGGGGTGCTGTGTGTGTGTGTGTGTGTGTGTGTGCGAGAGGTGCATGCATGTGTGTACATGTGTGTGTATGTGCACATGCATGTGTGTGCATTTGTGTGCATGTGTGTGTGCATTTGTGTGTGTGCATGTGCGTGTGTGTACGTGTGTGTGCATGTGTGTGTACATTTGTGTGTGTATGTGTGTGCACTTGTGTGTGTATTTGTGTGCATTTGTGTATATGCGCATGTGTGTACGTGTGTGTGCATGTGTATGTACATGTGTGTGTACATGTGCGTGTGTGTACGTGTGTGTGTGTTAGCATAGTGAATGCAAACATTCGCATACATACATGCAGAAGTGTGTGCCCCTTATGCATTGTGGAGGTCAGAGGTCAATGTTAACTGTCTTTCTCAATGACTCTCCACCTTACTTTTTGAAACAGGGTCATCACTGAACCTGGGGCTCACTGATTGGCTGGCCTGATTGGCCAGGGAGCACCCAGGAGTCTGTGCTTTCGCAGGGTTAGGATTACATGTAGGTACTCACGCACCTGGGTTTGTGCGTGGGTGCTGGGAACTCGAACTCAGATTCTCATATTTGTGCAGCAAGCGTTCTCCCCGCTGAGCCATCCCTCCAGTACCCATTTCCGGCCTTTTGAGGGAGGGTTTTATGTATCCAGGCCAACCTTGAAATCAATGTGCTCCCAAGAATGACCTCAAACTTCTGGTCCTCCTACCTTCCCTCCCTCCCTCCCGGGACGCTATGATTACAGATGCACATGACCACACCTAGTTTCCACGGTGATGTGGAGCCAACCCGGGGCTCCGCACACACCAGGATGGCACTCTCTCTACTCTACCATCCACAGCCCAATCATTCTATGACAGCACCTCACGCCTGCTGGCTCTACCGTGCCTTCCTCCCTACTTCTCTTGGGAATGGGTTTGAGCTGGAGAAGTGAGAAGCTCCTCTCTCCTTTTGTCTATTTCCTTAAACCCCAGGCTTTTTCTGACCCTCCACCCCCAGTGATTCACAGGTACCCCCAAAGCCCTCAGTAGCGACGCTCCGAAGCCACACCCCACTTACTGCTTAACTCTGCCTCCCACTGTGCACACAGATGTCACCATTAAAGCCTCCCTAGTAATGGCCACCACCAAGCCTTAACTACTTACTTAGTCCAACAGCAACAACCCCTCCCCCCAGTCCTTTCTGTCACAGAGCAAGGAGTGGGTTTCATGATTCAGTTCTGGAATGTTCTCCTTCCTCGCTTCCTGGGCACAGTTGCCTGTTCCTCTCCCACCCTCCCCCTTGGTGGTTCCCTCCTCTTCCTGCCCATCTTGGTTTATTTCCCCATAGCCATGGGGGTTTGTCCTGGTTCTCAGCGGAAGCGTGGGGTCCTCCACGGCAGGAAGCCAAGGCTGCAAGAGCTTGGAGTAACTGGCCACATCACACCCATTATCGGGGGGAAAACATAGCCACGAAGGCTGGCGTGCACAGTTTCCTTTCACCATATTGTACAGGCCAAGCGTCTCATCCAGGGACGGTCTCACCCACGTTGAAAGGAATCTCCCACCTCAGTTAACTTAACCACCATGATCCCTGAAAGGCAAGGCCAGAGTCCCATCTCCCAGGCCATTCCAAACCTCATCAGATCTGACAAATGAGATCAACCATCATACAGCTCGTTTAACATGGTCATTCCAGAGCTTTCCTTGAGGAACGATTTAGTCATGACCTATAACCTCTGTAGCGATGGCATTTAAACCTGCATACCTTATCTGAACCTAGTCGTACATGTGTCTGTCTTGCCTGGAAGACTTTCTGCTAGGGAGCTTTCCAACGCAGTCTGAATGCCTGAGATCAAGAGCTTCAGCAGAGGAAGAGGGTTTTTGCTCACAGTTTTGGAGCACACACACACAATCACAATAAATGCATGTTTAAAAAAAGTATAATGATAAAGACGGTTACAAATAATTTCTCCTCACAGGGACGACAACTGCTAGCATTGGGAGAGTGTGGTGGTTTGTCTAGGCTTGGCCCAGGGAGTGGCACTAGTAGGAGGTGTGGCCTTGGTGGAGGAGGTGTGGCCTTGGTGGAGGAGGTGTGGCCTTGCTGAAGGAAGTGTGTCACTTTGTGGGTGGGCTTTGAGACCCTCCTAGCTGCCTGCAAGACAGTCTTCTCCTGTCTGCTGTGGGAATAAGATGCAGAACTCTCGGCTCCTTCTCAGCGCCGTGTCTGCCTGGCTGCTGCTGTGCTTTCTGGCATGACCATAATGGACTGATCTCTGAAGCTGTAAGCCAGCCCCAGTTAAACGTCTCTCTTATGAGTTGCCTTGATCATGGCGTCTCTCACAGCAGTGGAAGCCCTAACTGAGGCAGGGAGGCTCCTCTTTCAGCTTCTTCTACATGTGTGGGTATACTTAACGTGCAGGTAGGAAAAACACCCAGACACATAAAACAAATACATTTAAATTTTAAAAATTTAATTTAAAAATTAAAATAAATAGTAAAATCACACGTGTATTAAGTAACTGTTTCGAATGTACTTATTTGGGTCTATTTCAAGTAGGTGTTTGGTTTGTATAGCCATTTGATTTATATAATTTTTTTCTTCTTTTTTCTTTTTTTCGGAGCTGGGGACCGAACCCAGGGTCTTGTGCTTTCTAGGCAAGCGCTCTACCACTGAGCTAAATCCCCAACCCCCGATTTATATAATTTTTAAGGGTTTGTGTGTGTGTGTGTGCATTTGCCTGCCTCTATGTCTGTATACCAGGCCCATCCAGTGCCCTTGAAAGCTGGAAAAGTTCATTTAATCTCCAGGAACTGGAGGTACACACAGTTGTGAGCCACCTTGTAGATGCAGGGTCCTCTCTCTGCAAGAACAGCAAGTGTTCTTAACCACTGAGCTGTCTCACCAGCCCTATTGTATTATACCTATTTTATATACCTGAATTAAAAAATGCCTTAGGTAAACGGGGCTTGCAAACGCTTAAGGAGCCAGTACTGGCTGGTTTTCTGTGTCCACTTGACACAAGCTGGAGTTATCACAGAGAAAGGAGCCTCCCTTGAGGAAATGCCTCCATGAGACCCAACTGTAAGGCATTTTCTCAATTAGTGATCAAGAGGGGAGACCCAGTCCATTGTGGGTGGTGCCGTCCCTGAGCTGGTGGTCCTGGGTTCTATAAGAGAGCAAGCTGAGCAAGCCAGGGGAAGCAAGCCAGTAAGTAACATCCCTCCATGGCCTCTGCATCAGCTCCTGCTTCCTGACCTGTGTGAGTTCCAGTCCTGACTTCCTTTGGTGATGAACAGCAATGTGGAAGTGTGAGCTGAATAAACCCTTCCCTCCTCAGTTGTTTCCTGGTCGTGATGTTTGTGCAGGAATAGAAACCCTGACTGAGACAGAGCCCTACTATGTGTGTCTCATGTATTTTGAAGCTATTTGTCATTGCGTGTGCGCGTGTGCACAGGTGCATGCCGTAGTGAGCATTCTCTCCTGCCGTGCGCTCATGACAGTGAGTGCCTTCCCCCACTGGGACCTCGAACTTTGTGGTGCTTCCTCTCCTCGCCGACAGCTGTATAACAATACATCGGAGAGGTGTGCGTTAACCTGCCTAATTGCTTTGTAAAAGGCTGTTTTAAAACGTATCATCATTCTGTTTATTGTTTATTATTTAGTTTTCCTGTGCATAGCAAGGGTTTTTTACTGACTGAGTCACCTCCCTAGCTCAGAAATGTGCTATTCCAAAACTGTGGCCTGAGGTGTTTTCAGAGTTCAAACTGGGAGACTAGAGAGATGGCTCCGAGGTTAAGCGTGCTTGCTGCTCTTCCAAAAGACCCAAATTTAGGTCTCAGTGCCAACACTGGGCCGTTCACATCTGCTCTGCAAAGGATGCAACCCCATCTTCTGGCCTCTGAGGGTACCCCCCACACATGAGCATGCACACACACTCTCATACTCTCTGTCTCCCTCGCTCTCTCTCTCTCTCTTACACACACACATACAAGCGTGCACATGCACACAATGCTCGGACATACACACGGACACACACACACACATACACACACATACACACACACACACACACTGATAAACTTTTAAATAAACATTTAAAAAACTCAAATTGAAATGAAGCTGTCAGGGCCCCCTTCATGGTGACCTCACATCCTAGGACTTCCTCAGTGGCCCTCCTCCTTGTTCTTCTGGAAGCTCTGTGAGGGAAAAGATGTTTAGCCTTGGCATTCCAAAAGGCTCCCAGCAGCAGGGAGCTCTCAGGGATAAGCTCATCAGAGAACCTGGCTGTCCTCCTCACTCTCACCCCTCTGGCACTCCCTTCACTGGGCTGGGATGACAGCCCCCTGAGGCACCGGACATAATTGACAGAGCTACAATAGAGCAGAGCCTCACTACCTTCTCACCTCCATCATTTTAATCTCCCTCCGAACAGTCATCTAATGAATCTAAGTTAATGTAAAAACTCCAGGAACAGTGGGTGGGTGTCCATAAATCCCTCAGAATCACAAGAGGTCCTGCCCTCTCCCTGATTTAGGGAGCTGTGCAGACACCCAGGCCTGGGACAGAAAGAGACTGACAGGAATGTGCAAGAAGCATTCAGTATGGTCACTACGAGGGGACAGGCGGCGTGGACCACCTCAGCACCGTTGGTGTGCATTTACTCCTGTGGAGAGCAATTAGAATTGTGGACTGATTTGTTCCATCACTTGGGAGTTTATGGAGCTGGTTGGTTTGTGCCAGGCACCAGGGAACCCAGCTAACTGGAACGGCCCCAACCTTCCGGCAAGTCCCATGTCTGCTGTGTGGGAGGAACAGTCTGCAACCCAACAGTGACCGTAGTGATTAAAGCGCTCTTGAGGTGATGTCAGCTAGCAGGGCCAGCTTCGTGTGCCAGCAGGCTCAGGACCTGCGCCATCTCACGCAGTTTCACACATGAAAGCGCCTCCTGAGAGGTTCAGGCTCTGCCTGTGGACAGCCATCTTTCCTATTCATCCCTTTCTCCCGAGACCTATTGAGTGGCTACTGTGTGAGAGGCTCTTGTCCGGGCCCTGGAAACGAAACAGCCAAATCACAGATTAAAGCACGGAGGACTCCAGCTACAGTAGACGTCACAGAAAAAGCAGCTACTCACCATGTGTGGGATTTCCCAAACACTGAGTGACCATCCAGAGGTGGCCTATGCAGGTCTGTGGCACTATGGAGGTCGCCCTGGTTGGTTTTATGTGACTGTGACTTGGCTGAAGTATGGCATTTAGTTGTTTGGTTAAACACCACTTACATATCATGGTGACCTCACTGTGTAGCCAAGGGTGACTCTGAACTTCTGGTCCTTCTGCCTCCACCTTCCAAGGCAAGGGCCACTGTGTACAGTTTACGGGGTGCCAGCGATCAAACCCAGGTTCTTGCGTGTGCTAAGCAAGTGCTACACCTGCTGAGTTGCAGCCCCTGCCCAGATGTGAGGAGCGCGTAAGTCAGGGGGGCTTTAAATAAAGCTCATCCTCCCTGTAACGCCGCAGACCTCAGCCATTCTGATGAAGGCCTTAAACAAAAGCAGCCCAAGATTCCCCAATAAAGAATGAACTCTGCCCCTACCTCTGCAATCAAGATCCAACATCAACTCATCCCGGCCGGTCCTGATTCTTACCAGCCCCACAATCATTAGAGTCCGTTCATTCATTAATCTGTCTGTCTGTCTCTGTCTCTGTCTGTCTGTTTCTATTTTTGTCTCTGTCTATCTCTGTCTCTGTCTGTCTGTCTCTATGTCTCTCTCTGTCTCTGTCTCTGTGTTTCTGTCTGTCTGCCCCTCTGACTCTGTTTCTCTGTCTCTATTTCTGACTGTCTGTCTCTGTCTGTGTCTATCTCTGTCTCTGTCTGTCTCTATGTCTGTCTCTATCTGTCTCTATCTGTCTGTCTGTCTCTGTCTGTGTGTCTGTCTCTCTGTCTCTGTCTGTCTCTATTTTTGTCTCTGTCTCTGTGTCTGTCTCTGTCTGTCTGTCTCTGTCTATCGCTGTCTCTGTCTGTCTGTCTCTATGTCTCTATCCCTGTCCGTCTGTCTCTGTCTGTCTCAATCTCTGTCTGTGTCTCTGTCTGTCTGTCCCTCTGTCTCTGTTTCTCTGTCTCTATTTCTGTCTGTCTCTGTCTGCCTGTCTGTCTCTGTCTATCTCTGTCTGTCTGTCTCTCTCTCATTCAGAAATGACAGTCATTGGCTCAGCTACCCTCTCTGCTTTCTGCTGATGGGCAGAGTCCAGATGCAAAGGGAGGTGTTGCTGGAACCCTGAATGTACCTGAAAAGCTTCACGCATCCACATTCCTGCAGCAAGTAGGTGGGAATCTTCTCTTATCAATAGCTCCAGGAACCTCCTTGTCCTCATGCTAAGCCTTGCAAAGCCTGCTGCTGGCTGGGCACAGGTGGAAGATGCCTCTTCCCTGGTAGCCATTGCACTTGGAGTCCCAGCTGGACTCCAGGCCCTTGGTAGCAGCCCAGCCCAGGGAAACCGCCTGGGCTGAGAGTCACTGCCCTATATCCTTGGCTTGCCTCTAGTCTGCAGTGCATCCCAGAAGGCTACAAAAGGGACAACAGCCTTCCAGGTGGTGGGAAGATGTCACCACAGCTCTGAGGACAATGTATAACAAGGTCTTTTAGTGATAAGTACATGATGCTCCAAAGAGAACTCTGCTGAGATCTCAGGTCTGGTGCTTTGGGGAAAAAAAAAAATTAAAACATGTGTCATTGCTATAGATCTGTGCTGCCTTCTGGGGACAAACACAGAGGCCCATTGTATGGGCTGCAAGTCAAGAGCTATGTTTGAGGGGATTGGGGATTTAGTTCAGTGGTAGAGCGTTTGCCTAGCAAGTGCAAGGCCCTGGGTTCGGTCCCCAGCTCTGAAAAAAAAAAAAGAAAAAGAAAAAGAAAAGAGCTATGTTTGAAATCAGCACATAAAGACCTGCTTGTGCCCCAGTGGATTTTCCACCTAAGTCTTGGGGCAAAGGAGTCTGAGTTGGTCCCTCAAGGTCTGAAGAGATCTCTTCTGTTCTGCTGACTAATGAACACCAAAGATGGCATGGGGTCATCTCTGAGTCCTGTGTCATCACTCTGCGACAGTACCCTGTCGGTGGAACTGTCCAAAGGCTGTGCTCTTCCTGGGGTAACTTCCTAAAGTTGTGTGGCACGTCTTCTCTGCAGAGCTGGATCAATGCTGTACGTGCGTGCATGGGTGTGGTTGTGTGTGTGTGTGTGTGTGTGTGCGCACATGCAGGAGTCTGAGGAGGACGTGTGTATACATGTGTGTACGTGTGTGTATATGAGTGTGTATGTGTGTATACATGTGTATACACCTACGTGTGTGTGTGCGTGTGTGTGTGCGTGTGCGTGCGCGCGCGCGTGTGTGTGTGTGTGTGTGTGTGTGTGTGTGTGTGTGTGTGTGTGGTCCAGAGGTCTACATCAGGATAGTTCTCCATCTTATATGTTTTAGGCAGGGTCTCTCACTGAAACTGGAGCTGGCCGATTTGGCTATTCATTCCTTTCCTCTGAGATTTATTGAGTAACTACTGTGTGAGAGGCTCTTGTCTAGGCCCTGGAAACAAAACAGCCAAATCACAGATTAAAGCACATAAAACTCCAGCTACAGTAGACGTCACAGTAAAAGCAGCTACTCGTCCCTTGCAGACCCCCGGACACTGGGTGACCACTTATGGTGTGTCACTTCAGTCACTATGGAGCTTGTCCTGGTTAGTTTTATGCAACGGCAATGTGAAAACTTTGCTTTTTAAAGATTCGTTTGTTTTGTGTGTATATTCACTTGTATGAGTTTATGAGCATCCTGTGTGCAGGAGCCTACAGAACCCAGAAGAGGTACATGGGTGTGAAGAGACCTAAGGTTGATAGCAGTTGTCTCTGCCTCCTGAAGCAGGGTCTCTCACAGAACCCAGTGCTTACTGCTTTAGCTGTTCTTGCCCAGCTTCTTAGGATGCCGTGTTGGGATTGCAGGAGGGCTGTCATGCCCAGCAAACATTTATGTGGGGTCTGGGAATCCAAACTCGAGTCCTCATACTCGACTTGCAGACGTTTATCCACTGAGCCATTGCCCGGCCTCATTTCTATGTTTCTAAAACTATGCCCAGACACGAGTCTGGAAGGAGATCGTGTTAGGTAGTCCTGCCTATCCAGGAACTCACGATGTAGACTGAGCTAGCCTCTGACTCAGAGATCTGCCTTCCTCTTGTTCCTGAGTGATGGGATCAGAGATGTTTGCCACCAACAACAGCTTGTTTGGTTTTAGAGACAGATTTCCATACGGCCCAGCCCGAAGTAAGCTTTACACGTAGCTGAGGCTGGCCTTTAACTCCTGACCTCCTCCCTCCACCACACACATTACCACACCCAACTGGGAACACTCTCGTGAACATAGGCATCTTTCAGGGCTGGGGACAATAGAGCATTGTTCATCTCTCCAACTTTCTACATTTTCATTATTTTCTATTTGGAAAGAATAGAGCCTAGCAAACAGACAAGTGGTCGCTATGGTGAGAAGGTGGGGTGGGAGCTTCATTATCTAGCCTCCCCCTCGGTTTAGTGTCATGTTATACCCATGGTCTGACAACTAGCCACTGGGAACCCTGCCCGGGCTGTTCGAGACGAACGCTCGGGACCGCTGGCTGACTCCAGATCACACCAGATTCCAAATTTAGACGCCTGGCAACCTCTGAATGTCACTGGGCTTGTGTTTTTCTTCCCCTTCCCTCTGGCTCTAGCCACGTGTGCATGAATGCTTGCGTGAACACTCAGCTGAATATACATGTCTGAGCTATTGGGGTGCACATGGCCAGGAGCAAATGTGAGGGGGACTCGGCATTGCCTCCAGAGGGGCAGATCGACTCCTCGGCAAGTCACCATCTCTTCTCAAAAGGATACTGGCACTTGCGACCTGGCTTCTACAGAGCAGACCTCAGTAATGGTTCTAAAACAAAGACTACATTTGTGGTGGTTTGTATATGCTTGGCCTAGGGAGTGGCACTATTGGAAGGTGGGGTCCTGTCGGAGTAGGTGTGTCACTGTGGGTGTGGATGTTAAGACCCTCATCCTAGCTGCCTGGAAAGTAGTATTCTGCTAGCTGCCTTCAGATGAAGATGTAGAGCTCTCAGCTCTGCCTGCCTGGATGCTGCCATGCTCCCACTTTGATGATAACAGACTGAACCTGTAAGCCAGCCCCAATTAAATGTTGTCCTTCATATGAGTTGCCTTGGTCATGGTGTCTGTTCACAGCAGTGAAACCCTAGCTAAGACTGTGTTCTAGAAGGGACACGGGTGGACTAAGGACGAGGGAGCCCTGTGTCTGGTGGTGATGACGCATCGTGCACACCCAGAAAACTGGCACAGAGTGTGACGATGGGCTCTTGGTGAACTTGCTCCTCTTTCTCAGATGCTTGAAGGTAGGGCAGCTGCAACAAGCCAGGGGAGTTCCGGCCTATTCCTCTCATTAGTCACTCTGTTGGTTCCAGCAGGAACTGAAGCTCTGAGAGTCTGATGTCAAACAGGTCTCATTCTGCAAACTGCCTCAGATATCTGCTGGTCACCCAAGCCGCCATCTTTGGGGCCCAGCACCCAACTCCTGCCCTGCTGCCTGACACACACTCCCTTTGCTTCTAGCAGGTTTGTTTGGCTCTGTGTTTTGGTTACCTTTTATCACATGACATGTGTCAAGTTCTGTCTGCAAATGTGTGCACACGTGTTCTGGTACCTATGGAGGCCAGAAGGAGGTGTGGAATCCTCTGAAAATGAAGTTACAGGTGGCTGTGAAGCATCCTGTGGAGGCTGGGATCAGTCCTGGGTCCTCTGGAAGAGCAGCCAGTGCTGTTAGCTGCTGAGCCATCTGTCCAGCCCTGTTTAGTTTATTGAGACGGTTTTGCACATAGCCCACAGGCCGGCCCAGGACTCACTGTGTAGCTGAGGATGAATCTGAATTCCTGATTCTCTTTCCTCTACCTTCCCATTTCTGGGACTACAGACGTGTTCCAGATGCCCAGCTTCTGAGGTCATTTAGACAGACTTCCACCTCAATGCCACATGCGTAGGTGAACCGGCAATACCTGGTAGGGAATCATTCGTTCCTTAATCCAACAAATGTTTATTGAATACCTGGAGTGTGCCACACACTGGAGAGTCCACAGCCCACCACACAGACACTGTTCTGCTCACGTAGAATCGACGAGACTCTTTCATAGAACAGTGGAGGGGAAGCCAGTGGGACTCTAGCCCCGGCAGAGCACAGCAGGCATTTGAGCTTGGCCTCACACCACCCAGGACAGCCAAAGAAAACCTCTTTGTTTTCCTTCTGCATTTATTCAACAAATATTTATGGGAAAATAAGAACATCAGCCTCTTCCTAGGCATTTATAATAGTCTCTAAAGTTTTAAGTTTTTAAATTGTATTACTTAGCTTACGAGTTTTTTGTGATGCGGTAGGGAGTATGTGCCTGTCATGGATTCCTGGAGTTGGTTCTCTCCTTCCCTCATCAGTGGGTCCTGAGGACCAAACGCAGGTCTTCAGGCTTAGCGATAGTAAGAGCCTTTATCGATAGATCAAGCCATCTTGCTGGCCCTTAAATTTTTTACATTACATTTACTAGTGTGTGTGAGTGTGTGTGTGTGTGTGTGTGTGTGTGTGGTGTGTGTGTGTGCTACGACACTCATGTGGAAGTGAGGGAATAACCTGGGACACTTGACTCTCTCCACCATGGAACTGTATTCAGGCTGTTAAGCCTGGTAGTAAGTGCCTCCACCTACTAAGCTAGTCTGCTGGCACCATTTAAAACAGTTTAGGGGCCTGGAGAGAAGTCTCAGCGGTTAAGAGCATTGACTGCTCTTCCAGAGGTCCTGAGTTCAAATCCCAGCAACCACATGGTGGCTCACAACCATCTGTAATGGGATCTGATGCCCCTCTTCTGGTGTGTCTCAAGACAACTACAGGGGTTGGGGATTTAGTGCAGTGGTAGAGCGCTTGCCTAGCAAGCGCAAGGCCCTGGGTTCGGTCCCCAGCTCCGAAAAAAAGAAAAGAAAAGAAAAAAAAAGACAACTACAATGTATCCTATACCTAAAATAAATAAATAATTTAAAAAAAAAACAGTTTAGGAAGGGGCTGAAGAGATGGAGCAGTTCACGGCGCCCATACAGTGGACCACAACCTTCTGTAACTCCAGTTCTGACATCCTCCCCTGGCTTCTGAGGGTACCAAGCAAGGCGCATACGTATGCACAGAAAAAACACGCACATAAGATAAAAGTAAGTGAATCTCCAGCTGCTCTCAGAAACGAAGCTGACCGAAGGGATGCTCTCTGGCCCTGTCTTTTACAGGAGAATGACCAAAGGGAGGAGACACAGCGAGCGAATGCCATGGCACACGGCACTGAAGCAGGAGCTGCAAGAGGCGAGAAGGGAGGCACCCTGAAGGCTGAGCCTCCCTTGGACGGGTGTTAGTAACAGAGGCACAGTGGTAGGCACTATCTGAGAAACGTCAAGCGTGCCAAGCCCCCATCCAGTGCAGCTCATTCCCAGAACCGATGTTCACAGGAGCCCATCACGTGGAGTAACTGGGCCCTGACGGCCTAGCCTCCATAGTGGCCGAGTCTACATCTCTCTGAAATGTCTCCACTTGTGTTATCGTTGCTGCTGTCCCACCCGAGCTTCCCTTTGTTCTTCTTTCAACAAGTAGTTATTAGATACCTACTGTGTGCCAGGCGGGATAGAATGGCAGTCGGGAGAGGGAGGTTGAAGCGCAAGGGAGAGAGACAAGCAGTCACCAGGACTCAGACGGAAATGGAAGGAAGTAAAGAACAAATGAATGATGATGAACCGAGTGAATGACCGATTGTTTGAGCAGCCATATGACCCTCACTCTGATTTTCTGCCACGGGACAGCCTAGGAAGCCATCGCTTAGGGCAGCTTTAATCATGTCACCTTCCTGCCCCAAACTTCCAGTGGCCGTGTTCTAACTCCTAACCGGATGGCTCTCTCCTTTGTTTCTGTGAAGCTAGGGAATTGAACCTGAAGGGCTCAGACATGCTACACAAGCGCTTTGAGCTGTCCCTCCAGCCCAGCCTTCCGGCTCAACACGCTCTGCTTCCAGCCTAGCTCTCTACTGTGTTTCCTTCTCACCTAAGGGACAATCTATTCATCTTGTGTTTGTTTTTACCTGTTTAGAAACTTCCAACCTTTCTAGAAACTCCTATACTTTGGAGAGTATTGCGGTGTTGAGATCTTATGGGAGGGGCAGGAACACTAGAGGCTGAGGGGGGTGGTACAGAAGAGCCAGAGCTGGACCTATGAGGCACATCGACCCTTCCCTCCCCAACTCGCTTTTGGTCATGGTGTTTCATCACAGCAATCGTGACCCTGACGACAAGAGCCACCCACTGAAGCGAGACGTCGTGACGCCGGGTCAGAAAAGTTATGAAGGAAGAATGTGACACTGTTGACAAATGTGACGGTGGAGATGGATGTGGAAGCATCTGTGACTCTAGCACTCAGAGGCTGAGGCAGGAGGAAGGAGGGTTCAAAGCCAGCTTGAGTTCAAGGCTTTATCTTCCCACCGCCAAAACAAAAAGGAAGGGAGGGAGGGAGGGAGGAAGCAACAACAAACCCCACATAGACATGGCAGCTCCCGCCTATAGCCCCAGCACTCAAAGGGGCGAGGCGGAAAAAGATTGCCACAGACAGGGAAAGGGGGAAGGGGCGACAGAAAAGGGCCAGGGAAGAAATGGAGAACCAAAGAGGCAGAATTGTTTTTATATTGACCACGCCCTGACTGTCGGCAGTCCAGGCAGGCAGAGCTTGAGACGGATGGATGCCTATTTGGTTTTGGTCTGTGTGAGTTCTTGCAAATATTGGCTCAGTGTGAGTATTGGGATCAGAGAGGCTGGTCTGGAGTGAGCTCAAATAGCGAAGTTGGGAGTTCCCAGTTGTGATAGAAAGGCCCATTCCTCGTTTACCACTCACTGGCTTTACCTTGAGTACCAAAGCTGCGAAGAAGCCTATGGAAGCCTCCAGCCTGCCATCTAATCTCTCTCCTTCCTCTAAAGCCTGAAACTTGACTCTCCTTATCTCTCTCCAGGGTACACCAGATTACCAATTTGGTGGCACCGAATCAGAGAGATGGCAGTACCTCTAAGCCACCCGCCTGTCATCACAGGGTTCAGATGACTGGGCTTTGTGAAGTGCTCAGGACCCTGTGTGGATGACCTCCTCATTGTGACTTGCCAGTCATCTTGTGGCTCACCCCGAGTCTTTGAGGATAGACCCGAGCATGCCCAAGTCCTCTGTTTCTACCATGGCCTCTACCTCAGTCTTTACCCACCACCTACTAAGACTAGGCCATACACAGCCTCATCTCTGTTGCCCCACGAGTCCTCCTTAAGCACACCAGAGTCTAAGTAAGCCTCATCTTCGAGTGCATCCTCTCTGTCTGACTTCCACTGCCATTCTCCATTGCTTGGCTCCTGTCCACAAAACTTTACTGGGCTCCTCCCCAGCTGATGTATGTGGGCCTTCCGATCCAGATTATCGGCCACATTTTTTAGGAGAGTTCACAGTATCCAAAGCCCTGCTGTCTTCAGCAGCGTGACTTACTCTCTGTGATTTGTCCCCACCCATCACCTATTCCTCAGCTGTTGCAGACACAGACAACACAGTGCTCCAAGTTTCCTGTCTCCCTGCTGCTTGCTGTTGCTTCTCTCTTCGGTGTCCTTCCGTGAGCTTCTGTTACTGTTTCCCTGACCTCCCTCAAGGCTCAGGCTGTAGGTCCTCTGGGAAGGTCTCTAGGAGACAGGCTACCTTCCTGAACATCTTCACGGAAAGTAGTCGTATTTTTTTGTATATTGTGTGTATATATACATGCGTGTGGAGGTCAGAGAACAACCTCAGACGTCTTCTGCCTTGAATTTTGTCTTTGTCTCACCATGTAGCTCTGGCTGGCCTGGAACTCCTCATAAAACCAGGCTGGCCTTGAATTCAGATGTCTGAATTTAATGATGCTGAGATTAAAAGTATGCATTGCAACGACCAACCACCTTGTTTTTTGAGTGAGGATCTCTCACTGGCCTGAAACTTGCCAATTAAATTAGGCAGACTGTATAATGAGCCCTGTGGAATCTGTTTCTGCTTTCTCAGCAGTCTCAGTATTGGTATGTAACTTTAAGTTTGTGTGTGTGTGTGTGTGTGTGTATTCAGGTGCGTGTGTATGGGCATGCGCTAATGCTTTGAACATGCTTGACAAGGACTCTACCACTGAGCCATACTTCCAGCTCCTCAAATATTCTTTCTACTACCACAGGTCCATCTATCAAACTATGAGTCTAATTTTCATTTCCACCTTTTTACCTTTTTTTTTTTTTTTTTTGGCTGGTGTTTGGATATCTAAGGTAGGAAGAGATGTTGTGCCAGGCTAAGCTCGAAGGAAGGGGATGGTAACAAAGGAAGCTTGAAGAAAGGAAAGGTCATGGTCACAAAGTCGATGGCAAGGACAGATGCTAAATGATGTCACTTTGGTTCAATATTCCGATAACTGAAGTTTACAGTGTTCCACCTAGACCCTGGGCTCCTCATGGATTTAGCAGTTTATCTAGTGCACGCTGTGTATCTGCGGGATGCTATTTACGCTTCTTCCTGGATCATGTGATAATATCTGTACTTTTGAGACACACAAAAGATACAGGTTCTCGGCAGTCAAAAATTAAACTGAAGTCAATAAAACGCTGAATAGAAAAGGGGACGTCTCTGTGTGAGATCGGATCTTTCTAGGGGATATGGGTTTTCAGGATGAAAAATACACAACACAACAGACGTTTGAAGATGACTTCGGAAAGTGAATCTGGAGATCCGAAGGCTTAAAATATAAAAGAAGAAAGGAGTGTACAGAGCTCGTGGGACCCTGAAGGGAAGTGAGAGCAGGAAGTCTGTTGTGTCCCTTTCCTCCACAAACATTTCAAAGCTTGACACTGGCCACAGCAAAACTGTGTCTCGAAGGGACTGGAGGGACTAGAGCGTTGTCTCTTCTTCCAGACAGGGAATGGCCTCTTACAGCACCGACAACTTTCAGAAGCATCGCGATCTTCCAGAACAGCAGGGTCGGGGGTGGTGGTGGTGGAGAGGAACTAGGCTCCTTCCATCACCTTCCATGAATATGGAGAAAATTTCGAGCTTTCAAAATCTTCCGGTGGCTTGAACCCAAACTTGAAACTACGGGGCGCACAGGGCTTCGTACCTTACCTACCACGGATTATTATGTATATGAATATCGAGGAGGAGCCAAGGAATGGAGGACCACCGCGGGCTACCGAGAGCCAGGAAGGAAACGCGAGGTGTGTAGTCGCAGCTCAGTGCTTGGGGTGGGCAGGTTGCAAGCGCTGTGGGGTGGGGGAGCTGCGGGGAAAGCAAGCCTCCCCGGGGGGCTGTTTCGGCAGCCCGGATTGTTTGGCTCGCAGCGGGGCAATCCCCGGGGAGCCGCTGAGCAGAGGGGGGGCAGGAGGCTGCCGCCAGGAGCGCGCAGCGAGCTTCTAGGCCGCGGCCCGCGCACGTACGTGTGTGCACCGTGGGGAGGTACAGGGCGTGTGCACGGCACGGGCCGGAGGCGCGCCGGTGCGTGCGCCAGGTTCAGGGCGCCGCTGCGCAGAGGGCCAGCGCTGCCGGGCGAAAACGCCGCGCGAACCCGGGACACGGCAGGGGGCAGAACCGGAGAACGGAGGCGGCTACGCCAAACTGAGTTTGAGATCCTCTGGTGCGCACGCTAACGTGGAGTCACAGTGCCCAGAAACGGAAAGGAAAGCGGCCACGGGTGAATTCCGCACGGCTCTCCGCTCTGACTGGGAAGGAGCGCCAGCTCCGAGGAAGGCGCGCGTCCGAGGCGTCTGAAGAACGCGCAACACGCACCCCGCGCGCTCCCCGCGCGGTCTGGGCAACCACAGCGCGGGCGGGTATTAAGGGAGAAGGAGGAGGCGTGGTCTTTGCGGGAAGAACCAATGGGATCGGGAGTACTGTCTGGAGGCGGAGCTCATGATCAGAGCGCTGATTGGCCATCCCGCCCTCCGGTATGCAGATACGGTGGGAGTCACGTGCCGGGGGCCGGTTCGACTTCCTGTTGGAGGCCCACGCGGGGCGGGGCCGGGGGCGCGAGCGCCGCGTCTGGCTGGAGCGGGGGGAGGGGGGTTCTTGTCAGTTAGAGCAACAAGATGGCCGCGGTGGCAGCTCCGCACCTCAGCGCGACGGCCCCGGGAGCCGCAGCCGCCGTCGCTGTCCGCGTCGCCGTGCAGCCCTGAGAGCCGCCGGGTCACCCCGGCCGCCCCCGTGACAGGCGGTCCCCGCGCCGTCGCGCTCCGGCCGCCGCCGCCGCGGGCCCGCTCGAGCCGAAGCCTGAGGCGGAGAGAGCGGAGCGGCCCCGCGCCCAGCCGCCCGCCGCCGTCGCCGCCTCAGACCCGGGCTGCATCTGAGCCGCGGCCCGTCGAGACTGAGGAGCAGGGCGCGTCGCGGCGTCGCGGGCACTGGACCTGGACCTGCCGGGACGTGCCGCCGCCCACCCGCCGCCCGCGCCGGGACTCGATCCCGCGGCGCCGGCACTGAGCGGGCCCCCGTCGCCGGAGCGCCCCAGAGGGCCCCGGGCGGCCGAGAGCGACCTCTCCACCGCCAGGCCCGCGCCGCCGGAGCCCCGCGGAGCCGCCGCCGGGGACGGAGCCCAGGTGAGAGCGCCGCCGCAGCTGCGCCCGGAGGTCTCCGGGCCCTTTGTTCGGCCGAGCCGGAGCGCGGCGGCCCCGAGCGACCCGCGTGCAGCGCCGGCCGGTGCTGACGGGCGGGAGGAGAGGCACGGACTGCAAGCGCCTGGCCGGGCGTGCGGCATCGGGATGGGGGACCCAGCGGTCGGACGCTTAGCCTTCCCCCCCGCGCTTGCTCGCTCTCTCTCTTCTTTAAACTAACGCAGTGGATGAGATCCGCTCTCCTTGCACGGTCCTCTGTAGACCGTGCGTTTCCAAAGGGTGACATACACCGATCCGCAGTGTGGCGTTGTTTGGTGAGCCATGGGCGACCCCAAGGGCCCCCTGCGGTTGTGAAATGAGGTGGATTTATTTGTAACGGTGTTGCAAACGGACTGCGGAGTGCTGCGTGCTAGGAGGACGCATCGCCACCGCCGCCGCTGCAGCTACCCCGACCCGGTTAACAGATTAGGAAACCCGAGCGCCCCGACGCTGCCTCTGCTTTTAGGATAGCTTGGTCCGTGGCTTCGCCAAGTAGGTAAGATGTAAGAAATGTCTCCCTAGCAGTTAAAAACCTGATGAGGACCTGAAGCTGTCCCCCACCCCACCCCCACCCCCTGTGCGTTGGCCGGGCGAGGAGACGGTTGGCGCGCGCGGTGCGCGTCGCTGGAGGAATCCTGATGAAGGATGGTGCTGGGATGCTGTGCGGGAGCCCTGGGAGGAGGAGCCGGCGGGGCTCGGCTGCACCTATGGTGTTCGGAGACATCTGACAGTGCTGGTGCCTCCGTGTGTTACTAGTTGAGTTGTCTCCAACCTTTGCCTTCGCCCGATGAAACCTCCATTTGAATGGTCTGCTCGTTGGCTTCTGGGCGTGAAGCATAGGTTCAAACTCAAAATGGTGCTCCATTGATGGCCAACTTGGGCATCTTGAAGGAGTTGCAGGTCGGAGTCTCCTGGCTCGTTTGCTCCATTGTACTGCCTAGCTTTCAGGGGTAGTGGTTGTTTTCTGGGTATCTGGTGTGCACATTAAACTACCTTGAGCCAATATAGGAAGTCCGTTCATTACGTCTGACACCTGACTGTATACGCTGTTATTTTATGCACTTAACTGTTTTTGGACTGGGGTAACTATGTGAATCAGTTGAGACTCTAAAGATGTGACATGAGTGACTTCAGAGGACAATTTGGACTATGTGGGAGTGCTGGCAATTATATTCCTGGATTGCAGACCTCCTTCCCTACGAAATGAGAGGCCGAGTTAGATAAGACAGCCCAAGCCAGTTGAACTTGGCTGGCAGAGGGCACCTTGAAGAAAATTACATTTTTCCTGAACAGAAGAGGTGAGCCTTGCTTTGGACATTTCAGTGTGGCACTCATTAAGATGCTTTTATTGAGGAAATGAGGCATCTAAATACAGGGTTCTGTTACATTGATGGAATTGATTTTATTCATGGGGGAGGAATCTAGAATAGTTGGGATTTTGTTTACCCATACTGAAAAGTTTTCCCCCTACCAAAATATTTTAGTACTTGTGTTTTCATAAGATTCTTAGAGTCTATTTTTATTTCATATTTTGAGTAATGAGAAATTAATAGTTCAGAAGGTAATAGTTAAATTGTGCATTCTACAGATATGATTTAACTATATGGATCTGATTTTAAAACTATGAATTTAAACTCATGCTTCTCGTCCAAAGCAATCTGACAGTGACCTCCCATGTGCTAGTAAACTGTCAGAGTTTAGTCCCTGAGATTGGCAAAGGTTTAGTCTTAATTCCATTTTGGGTTCTTGTGTTTTAGTGTTTTGGTGGTTATCGGGACTCTAGTAAATGGTTGTCTTCCTCTTTATGTTTAGTGTTGTGTTGTCGTAAGGAACAGATATACTTTTAATAAAAAGGGTTATTTTGTAACAGGTTTATATTTATGTTTAATTGACTTGACATTTTGGAATAAGTAGTTAAGTGCTGGGTGTACTGGAGTAGGGTGCATTGTTTCAGTTGACATTCTTGGATAAAAAGTAGCCAAGCTAGTTGGAGATTTTTGAAACTTTTTTTTTTCTCTTTTTCGGAGCTGGGGACCGAACCCAGGGCCTTGCACTTGCTAGGCAAGCGCTCTACCACTGAGCTAAATCCCCAACCCCGATTTTTGAAACTTTAAAGGACAGTATTCCTCATTGCTCCACCTTTTTGTTATGCAGTGGCCTTTACTGAAGTAATTGTGTGTACTTCCAAATACTATTACCCAGAACTAAGCCTGGAGGAAATCAGGACTGGGGTGAGGGGCAGCTTTTTCCTCACTGAAGGGAGCTTTATGTGGAAGATAAAATTTCTGTAATACTGTCTAAGAATCGAGTGTCTGTATTTTCCCACATATTCAGAGCCACCAGCTAAGGAGAAAGAGGTCCTGCCTGTGAACTTACTCTTGCTGGACCCAAGTTGACATTGGCAAGGGCAGGTGTGTGTGTATGTGTATGTGGGGTGTGTGTGTGGGGGGGTTGGCAAAATTAGTGGCATTACTTTTTTTGGTGATTTGGTTTGAATGTGTTAAGTGTTTTGGCACTATATTTCCATTACAACCTAAAATGTTAAGGTTGAAGAGCTGTTTTGTAGTCTGCTACCTTCTCCAGTATGAATTAAATCAATCATCATTGTGTGATCAAGGTGTGTGTGTGTGTCTGATTGTGTGTGTGAGTGTGAGATTGTGTGATGACTATGACTTAGTCAAGACTTACTATGCAAAGATGATATTTGATAAGATTTTTTAAATTTTATTTTATGTACCTTGGTGTTTTGCCCACTTGTGTGTCTGTATTAGGGTGTTGGATTATCTGGAACTGGAGTTATAGACAAGTTGTGAGCCACCATGTGGGTGCTGGGAATTGAACTCAGGACCTCTGGAAGAACAGCTAGTAGTGCTCTTAACCTCTGAGCCATTTCTATAGCCCCTGAGGAAATTTTACAAGAAAGGAAATTGGTGCTTTGGGGTTGAGGACTTTGGAGAAAGCATGAAAAAGATGAGGCAGGATTACAGCAGTTCTTGGGGCCAAGTGGGGTGTGCAGTGGGGGAGCAGGAGGTAGAGCCCCATCAGGTAGGACTAACTAGGAAGGTTCCAGAGGAGCCCAGAAAAGCCAGGTGGCAGTTTTTGTGTGGATGGGTTTGGATTCCTTTGACTGGTATTGTTTCTAGGCAGTCAGATAGGCTCTACCTCTCATTCAGGCTTCTTTCAGACTGAGGAGGCTTGAGAGATGAGCAGGTGACAAAGTCCTCTGTCAAAGTAAGTGGTTTCAGTGAAGGGGATGTACAGATACTAACATCTTACTCACTGCATTTGAAGACACATCTTTGAGTACAGAGAGTGGAGTATCATTTATGAACTATTCAGCATTTAGGGGTAGATTTTTACAGATTTACTTTCTTTAAGCCAGTTCGGTTATGCAAAAATAAATTTTTACAAGTTGGCTTTTAAATACTTGTGCTGTTGTGAGGAGAGTGTTTCTTACAAAAAAATATACCTTTTAAAAATAGACTTTTAGGGGTTGGGGATTTAGCTCAGTGGTAGAGCGCTTGCCTAGGAAGCGCAAGGCCCTGGGTTCGGTCCCCAGCTCCGAAAAAAAGAACCAAAAAAAAAAAAAATACATAAATGCATTACAGTTAAAATAGACTTTAACACATAAATGTATTCCTGTTGACACATTTTCAGGCTATACACAATTTTTTGTAAGTATAATTACTTACAAATAACAAAGATTACTTGCTAGAAATGATTGTGTAGCCTTACAGAGACTGCATGTAAGTGATGTGAAACAGATAAGTGGTAATCTCTGTCCAGAGTGTGTTTGGTTTATTTTCATCCTCCACTTCGACAGAACAAGGTTTTGAATGTTCTGAGTGCTTTGCAACTCCATACATTTGGGCCATTTTTGGAATTGCACTAAAAGTGACTTCTTGGCATCCTCACATGCTTTCAGAGGATGAAGAGGCTATGCGGGGATGGAGAGCTGTGTGTTAATTTAAGAATGCATTCCTCCCGTGTAGCCCTCAAAACACTATAGAGTTGTGTGCAGAGCTAGACAGTCTGGGCACCCAGCCATGAAACATCCCTGAGGCAGTGCAGACAGTGTGCACACTCTCCTGAGTCTGCCTTCACAGCTGCACACCACCACAGCAGAATCAGCCCTGTGAAAGCAGCCTTCGTACTCCTGTGAATTTTGTGGCTCTCAGAGTCTCGGTTATGATATAGTTGTGATTTAGAGTGGATAAGAATGTGGCTTCTGGAGTATATGTCTCTTACAGGCCAATGAATTTAAATGCTTTCTCTAGGAATTAGAATATGGAGTTGTCACCACCACATACACCCCTCCCTTGGCCTATTTGTTGCAACACATCTTTGCTGTTACAAACACATGAGCTCACCTGGCCATGTATAGTCACAGGCTGAGGAGTCCTTTGGGAGATGCTTCCCCAGAGAGAGGCTGGGTTGGTTGATCTTTCCATTTTGCTTCTTCATAAACCTTTCTGCCACAACAGTTTTTAAATTGTCAGTTCTCTGTCACTGAAGCTGGTAGCCATCACCTTTTTGTATAATAAGTGATCCCCCCAGGAGCCTTCAGTCTAACTTCTTTAGACCTCTGGCAGACAATATTCTTTATAGAGTCCTGCTTTCTTCCTCAGAATGCTTGAGCTGTGGACCTACAGTTTAACAGCATCAAGTCAGGCTATTCTCAGCACAGAAAACTATCCCTGGTGAAGTCCTTTGCCATCATGCACAGTCTTTTGGCAAGACTGACACCAAATGCACATTCCTGGCAAAGTGGTTCTTGAGAATGTGTCCTATTCTGTGTGTTCTGTCTAGATGAGTAAGACTAAAATCCTTCACAGCAAAACTCACTTGTTTGGTTGAGCCTGACAAAGATATTGTGTACTTTTTATTCCCAAAGATCATTTCTTTTTAATTACTCTTTGAACTGAGCAAGAGAATCCAAGGTAAGTTAGCAAGCAGGAATTAAGCTAGATCTGCAGTTAGGAGCTGGACGCTCAGGCCCCGTGGATTACCTTCTTGCTAGGGCAAGAGATCAACAACAGAGTTGTTCGGAAGTTGTGGGAGAGGGGTGCAGGAGTACTCCTGTTTCCTCATAGTCAACATAAAATATGACAAGGAACAGACCTGGTAAGCTTTTTTCTGAATGAGAGGCTGTGGGCTGATATTTGGAGCAAAGCTTCTCTTCGGTCTGGGAACACCCTGAGGAAAGAAAGTGGTGGTTCTGTGTGCCCTGGTGTCACTGAATTGCTGAGGACTGCTGTGGGGTGGGAATGGTGGACAGTGTTCTGTCACTCCAGTCTCCATTTAAGCAAAGTCTTAAAGAGTGCGTGACTAACAAGCAGTCACTGTGGCTCCATGTCAAGATGCAGTCCTTCCTATCTACAATACTCCTTGAAAGTGGTTGCTCTTATTATTGGTTCCATTTCACAGATGAGCAAGTGGAAACAGAGAAAGAAGTAATTTCCATAATATCTACAGTTTGTAAAAGATCTCAGATTTCAAGCTTATTGTACCTGGAAGCCCTCACATATAGAAATCGTATAGCTTTTAAAATAGACTCTTATTCTCACTTCCTGTGCATGGTGTTCCACCCTTCCTGCTGCTAGCATTGACAGCATGCTCTCCAAGACTTTCCTTGTACTAATTAGTAAGTGGGGTCTTCTGGTCATGAGAAACCTTGGCTGGTGTAGACTGTCTTGCTGGCTATTAGTCAGCTGTGGTATGTGCCTCAGGTCCTCTAATGCCAGCCCTTTTTGTTCCCTGCTGCTGCTTTCAGTGTACACAGCCACAGTGAAAAAAGGGACTTCTAGATTCCCTAGAGTTAACCTGCTGATGTTGCTGTGTAAAGAGAGAGCCTTATCAGGAAAGGTTACAGGAAACCACTTATTCATACAGGAATTTGGCAAAAATCTATGATGGTGTATACTTATATTGTTATATATTTACTGTATCCTGTTTGTAAGGGTGAGTTTCAAAACATGCCTGGAGAAGTCCAGCCCAGTATTCCCCAGTCTTCCATGACCGCCAAGCAGTTTTCCCCGAGACTAACTTGTAGTTCAGGAGAGCTGCCCTTGGGAAATGTCTTGGGCACGCCCATCACTCAGGAGAGAAAGTGGGGTGATGGGGTGCTGGTGTGGACACACAAAACTTGACTTGAAAAGTCTTGGTCATCAAAGCCGGAACTTCCTTGGAAGAAAGTGATGACTCGGCAAGGAGACAGTGAGCAAACCAAGTCTGGAGGAACACCACAGCGGAGACACAGAGGGACTCAGAGTACCTACTGATCTACATGAGCACTGGGACCCAGCTTTTGTATTATTAGTGGGTTTTGTGTTAGCTTTGCGTTGGTAGTGAGGCTTAGTAGGGACAATATCGGGTAGAACCATAATTGTTTACATGCTTGGACACTATTGATGGTTGTTGATGCTCTTGACATAAGCAGTGATGGATGAGGACCATTTCTTGATTTGATGTAGTGTTTAAATTGTGGGTAGTGTGACTAGCTGTGTGAGACAGGTGGCCTGGGTTGCACGAAAATAGGGTGCAACTGAGAGATGTTAAGAATTTGAAGGCCAGAATGCAGAGGGATGCTGTGGGTTGTCAGAAGGAAGGAATTCTAAGAGGTGAAGCCCTTGGCTTGCTACTCTGTAGGGTGTGCCTGGGGGCCTAAAATTAAGTCCCTAAGAAGCTATGTTGAAATCTTCTAAATACAGTGCATCCTTGGTAGATATGGTTGGGGCAAGAGAGCTTATTGTGTGAGGTTTTGTCCTGGGGTAGAAATTTCCAAAACCCAGTCATGCAGTCAACAAGGTGAGAGTGCGATTCTGCTGTTAATTATGGTGACTGCTGTCAATGAAATCAAGTTTTATGAGTATTCTACTGTAAGAAACTGACAGTTTACACAGCATTTCAAGATGTACTTTTAGCTCTGTGGACATGGACTATTGACCAAAAGGAAGAAAAAGCAAATATTTTCAAAGCTACACAGAAGCAGAGTTGAGTTATCACATAAATATTACAGTATAGCTACCTTAGTTTTGTTGTTGTGTTTTAGGTTACAACATTTTTTTTTTAAAGATTTATTTATTTATTATATATAAGTACACTGTAGCTGTCTTCAGATACACCAGAAGAGGGCATCGGATCTCTTTACAGATGGTTGTGAGCCACCATGTGGTTGCTGGGAATTGAACTCATGACCTCTGGAAGAGCAGTCGGGTGCTCTTAACCGCTGAGCCATCTCTCCAGCCCCAGGTTACAACATTTTATAGGTTAGACAAACATAACTTCATAAACTTCAGGAGCAATACATTCTTGTTTAACAAAGACAAAAAAAACCCCAAAACAAACAAACCCAAAATATATTCTAATTTTACTCCTTCAGAATAGAATAGGGAAGCTCTTTATTTATTGTGGATTTTTTTTTTTTTTGAGACAAGGTGTTACTGTGTGACTCAAGCTGGCCTTGACTGCACCATTGTTTTGCATCAACCTCCTGAGTACTAGGATTCCAGGTGCACCGCCACATTCTACATGAGAAAACTTTAAACAGGTTAACATCGTCGTCCTTCCACAGACAGGTGAGGAGAACCTTGGCTATCACTGCATGTAGAATCCATTAAGTCTTGCACTTAACTGGTTGTCCATCAGTGAAAACTCTTCGTTGTGCGATCACTTCTTCATTAGACTTGAGTTATTCCTTAGTAGGAGTGACCTGCTCATGTTTGCAATCCTTACAGTAGCTATGGTGTTTCATAAATATTAAGGTAAAAATTTCCAGGGTCTAGAGCGATGGCTCAACAGTTAGGAGCACCTGGTGTTTTTGCAGAGGGACAGAATTCTGTCTCCAACAGTCAATAGCAAGGCTCACACCCTCCAGGGACTTCGGCTTCAGGTCTGATACCTTCCCTCTTCTGGCCTCCACAGCTACCTGTACACATATCCTATGCTCACACAGATACATTCCTAAAATTAAATCTTTATACTTTCAGGGATGATTGCTATACTCGGTTACTAGAGAAGTTTCTCTGATAATAAATAAATAAATAAATAAATAAATAAATAAATAAATAAATGTATGTTTGTTTTCAACTTTGAGTCCTCTATTTCTTCAGTAATGCTGCTCCCACAAATGATCATGAGGGGAAGAGGGGAGTTGAAAATTGATACTTTTCTTTTGCTCAGGTTGACTTTTAAGATAGTGACTGAGTTTTCAACTAGTCAGCCTGCTTGGGAGGAAGGTAGAAGGGTAGTGTGAGTCCACCTCAGCGGACAGTGTGGAGATCCTTGCATTACTTTTTTGTGTTGGTGCCTGGAGGAATGGGTACTTCCTTTTCCCTGGCTCTGCCAGTGAATGTCACCAGTGAAATTGAGAAAGAATAGCACATATTTCTCACAGACATTAAAACCTAAGGTTTGAGTAAAAAACAGCAATAAGACTTGTTGTAGTTACACATTGCACAGCTCAGGTGCAGCCCCAGTGACTTAAGAGCTCAGTCAAAGGTAGGCATCTCTGGCCCAAGCTGAGCTGCCTGGTCAGCACACATGTTAATAAGCTCATTGCTCACTTGGTAAGAGGGCTTTTAAAGGATGTCAGCATTCATTTCTTGAAATCACTTCTTATTGGTTAACTAGTCTTATCAAAGAGCTGGAGAGATGGCCCAGTGGTTCAGAGCACTGACTGTTCTACAGGTCCTGAGTTCAGTTCCCAGCAAGCACATGGTGGCTCACAACCATCTGTAATGGGATCTGATGCCCTCTGCTGGTGTGTCTGAAGACAGCTACAGTGCATTCACATATATAAAATAAAGAAATCTTTAGAAAATTATTAAAAACTAGTCTTACCAAAAAATTCACATGTAGTTATTCATTCAATCCTGTTTGTGGTTCTGAGAACCCAATTGAGAGTCTCAGGCATGCTAATAAGCAAGGGCCTTCCCACTGAGCTGCTATCTTCTAGTCCCCAGATAGAGTTCTTTCAATAGCCTGCATGTGTTGTCTATTTAAGCTTGGATGGATGGCAGAACTTTGATTTGGTAAATCCCAAGTCCAAATAGTTTTTTTTTTAACTTGTGGATTTTTAAGAAGTGAATCTTAAATTAGTCTTAACACTTGCCAGTTTCAGAATTCCACCTTCAGATATACTCTGAATTCAGATGTACCCAGTGATGTGTTTATAAATGATAAGGGGGGGGTATGTTCAATGGAGGTGTGGTGAGGTATGGGGGAAAGGGGTGCCTCTGTGGGCCCATGCTGAGACATACCTTCCCTCTGAGGGACCAGCCCTACGAAGGAATAGTACAGAAAAGAGTTTATTCAGGGCTTGAGGAAGGGAATTAAAAGGGTAGTAGAGGGAGAGGGAGAGGCTGGCCATGAGCATGTGGGGGGGGGGGGGGAATGGGGGGGAGAGTGGGGGCAGGAAGGCAAGAGCAAGAGAGGAGCAAAACAGCATGAGAGTGAGGAGGGGGCAAGCAGCCCCTTTTATAGTATCAGTCTTACCTGGCTGTTGCCAGGTAACTGGGGGGCAGAGCTTAGACAGAATGCTAACACCCAGAATTCTCACTGGGTCCTCTTGCAAGGCTATTGTTCCCACTCTTCTTTCCCTTTTTTGTCCTGAAGTTCTGTACATCAGAGATGAAGTAAAGAAAGCCTGGATGCAGAAGTGGTGTGTACAGTCTGCTAAGCCAAAGGCTGTTTGTTGCCCAAGAAAGGATTCTGAATGTCACAATAGCACTAGCTAAGGAGTGCTCCTCAGTGCCAGATTCAAGTCACTAAGTTCAAATCACCAGTTCAAATCACCTTGTTTATAGATGAGAGACAAGGCCAGGCCTACCTGTCTTCAGTTCTCTCTACTCCCATAGCCCTGTTACATTTTCTCATTTAGACTGAGTGATATTTTTTAGCAAGTTTAACATCTAGGGGGTCTTTGGCACCCCACATTTGATCTGAAGTATCTAGCCTATTCATAACAATTTCTTGTGTATTTAGGTCTTTTTTTTTTTTTTTTCTTTTTTTCCTTTTTTCGGAGCTGGGGACCGAACCCAGGGCCTTGCGCTTCCTAGGCAAGCGCTCTACCACTGAGCTAAATCCCCAACCCCTCATAACAATTTCTTAACCAGTGGCACAAGTGTCTTGTCTCTAGTGAGGCTGGAAGTTGACAGCCCCAGTCAGTGTCATTTGGGGCTCTAAATGGAACAACTTTACTTTGATGTGTATAGAAGAACCATATTCGTGTGTGAAAGCCCTACTGTAAATCTCCAGATTCCTGACCGGCATCAAGATGGCTTAGGCAGGAGTGTGCGGGGCCCTAGTGATAGAGCTTGTGGGTTATTTTTATTATGTCACAACAGCAGGTTTTTCTTAGAGCGTTATTTGAAAATTTAAAAGTTACTGAAAATTTTTAGTGTGTTTAAGGATTCTAGTTTTAATATGTTATAAAAAGGGAAGAGGAGGAAGAATCTGTGTCACCTTGAAACTGGAATGCTTTAGTTAATGGGCTAAGTGCAAAGGAAGTCGAGCCTTTGATACACAAAAGCCAAGTATGAATGGGTGATGCTGCCTTTCTTCTGTCTAATTCAGCCACTTCCTATTCAGTCTCACATCCTGGTGGGAAAGCAATTTCCCTCACTTGACCCATTTTTGTCTACAGTGTATCAGAGTACGTTTTTGGGGGGGAGGGGGTCCTGTAACACAGAAGTTCACAGGAATAGAGTCTTGTCAGCCTCAAAGTCTTCCTGGCAGAGAGACTCACAGCTTTGGGATGAGCATGTTATCGTTTGTTTCTTTATTTGGCTGGGTTTTACTTTTTAGTTTGTGATTGTGCTTTTCAGGAGAGACATGTGGTTAAGTAACTGAAATTTGTAGAAAAGCAGGAAGATCACTTGAGCTCAGGAGTCAAGAGACCAGCCTGGGTCTCATTTTGCATCCCTGGCCGACTTTGAACTCACAGAGATCTGCCTATCTCTGCCTCCCAAGTGCTAGGATTAAAGACATGTCCCAGGCCTGGGACAGAAAACAAAACAAGCCATCATAAGTTAGTAACATAGAAGAGATTTCAACAGACATTTCATCAGGTGGCTAGCATGGGCTAACACTGGGGAAATGACTGAAAGTACAGTGAAGCACCTATGAGAGTGGCCACTGTCAGAAGCCAGGAATGGGAGGGGTGGAGATGGTCCAGGTGAGGGTCACTGGTAAGTGTATAAAGAAGTGTGCAATGTACTTCAGAGTACTGCTCAATAATCGGAAGTAATGGAACCCGTTATGGGATGGGATGAGATGGGATGGGGTGGGGTGGGATGGGATGGGATGGGATGGGATGGGATGGGATGGGATGGGATGTATGGCCTGCCTTTAATCTCAGTACACAGGAGGCAGAGGCAGGTGGATCTCTTAAGTGTTACGCTAGCCTGGTCTATATATCCAGTTCCAGGCCAGTCCTAGCTACATCATCATCCTAGAACAAGTTGAGTCTATACTAACTGGGGTGTGGTGTCTCTCAGTGAAGTACTTGCCCTGAGATTGATTCCATCACTGTTGAGCAAGTCAGTCCGACACAAATATATACCAAATAAAGACCCTAGAATTCACACCTAGGATGGTTTCAGAAAGGGGAATCTTCAGGAACTAGAGTATGTCAGTGGATGTCTGAGGCTAACATGAGAAGGTGCTGACTGAAAATGGGCAGAAGGATTCTTTGGGAGATAGTTTCCTGAAAGTTCACTAAGAGGGAGAGGGAGAGAGGTCTTTTTTTTTTTTTTTTTAAAGATTTACTTGTTTGTTTTATATAAGTACACTGTACACTGTCATTGTCTTCAGACACACCAGAAGAGGGCATCAGATTCCATCACAGATGGTTGTGAGCCACCGTGTGGTTGTTGGAATTGAACTCAGGACTTCTGGAAGAACAGTCAGTGCTCTAACTGCTGAGCCATCCCTCCAGCCCCAAGAGGGGTCTCTTACTTCAGAACTTTGATGCATAATATAATTGATGATGCTTTTAAAAAACCTTTTTCTTTTTTTTCGGAGCTGGGGACTGAACCCAGGACCTTGTGCTTGCTAGGCAAGCACTCTACCACTGAGCTAAATCCCCAACCCCTTGATGATGCTTTTATTTTGTTTCTGACATGTTTGGTTTTTAGCGAAAAACTATGAAAGGCATTGTGTTTAGCTTTATGTTTGCATTAGTGTTGCTCTTTGATGTTCTGTGTGATAAGGTCATGCATGATGACTCACAGCGATGACAGTGTTTAGCAAGCATCAGCTCTTGCTTACCTGCTGTTTCCTTCCAACCATCAGTTTAACTAATGTAAACTGTTTAAAAGTGCAGTTCTAGGCAGTGGGAGTGCTTTCCTCGATTGCAGAAGGTGCCTTTTCCATCCCCAGCACTGAGGCAGGTGGGGGTGGGGGGGAGTGGGAGGGTAGGGAGAAGTTACATAGCTCTGTAGAGACTAAGACCCAGAAACAAAGGCAGACAGTCACTCATTCCCAGTCTTGGAGAAACTAGTTCTGTGCCTCTGGGCCTAGCTAACTGTCAGATATGTAAAGAAGAAAATGTGTGAAGCATATTAGTTGACAAAGGTTCTTTAAATGGTCTTCTTGCTAGTAGCCAAAGAAAAGTTAAAGAAAAATTCATCAGGACTTGAAAAAATTACTGGGTTGGCAAAATGTGCACACAAGTGTGAAGAAGACGAGGGAGTGTGATCTCTCGGCGGCTGCTCAGGGTGCAGCAGGAGCTGCAGAGACCCCAGGGTAAGCACGATGCCTAGAAAAGGCCTTTTCCCTCCCTCACGAGGCTTTCTTTTCTTTTTTATCTTTTTTTTCTCTCCAGACAGGTTTCTCTGTGTAGCCTGGCTGTCCTAGAACTCATTCTATAGACCAGGCTGGCCCCCAAATCAATGGGATCCACCTGCCTCTGCCTCCCAAGTGCTGAGATTAAAGGAGTGCACCATCATCGCACCCCCACCACCCCAGATTTTCTCTCTCTTTTTTTAGCATCTATACTAAGGATTTTTTTCTTTATAAATTAGTCAGTACATGTTTAAAATATGCTAGGCAGTAAATTTTGATAAGTATGTGCTTTTAAAATCATCTCCACAATCTGAGTAATAGCTCTCTGCTGAGATGAAGTTTTGGCTTGTGTGGGTGGAAGGAAAAAGCACTGTCTTAAAAGTTGGGCTTCCCTAGGAAGACAGTGGACAGCGTTCTCTCCAGGAACAGACCTGATAGAATGTGTGGTCGGTAGACAGTGTAAAAGAGTGGTTATTAGAATTGCCTACAGCCAACAGGCGAGGCAGTTCAGCAGTGGCCGTCTGTGTTCTGGAGAGGCTGAGGACCTGGAGCTCTACAGTTTCAAAGGTGACAGCAGCAGCAGAGCAAAAGCACACACCCAGCAAGCAGTGACGGCAGTGAGCAACCGGTACCCAATCCCTGCCTGGGACCTTTGGGCCTGGCACACTCTGGAAGAGGGTCTCCTCCCTGACACCCTGAGGTGGTATGTTTTTTAGTTGATTCTACATTCGATTAGATTGACAGGATTGGTCATCATAGCAGTCCTGTGATTCTACCTTATACATAGCTGTACATAGCTGAAATATTAAAATAGTTTATTTTAGGAAAGTAATACTCTCAAATATTATTTTGTCTTTTTTTGAGTAAAATGTGTTTTCTGTGATAGGATCTTGTATAATCCAGGCTGACTGTAAACGCCTAATTTATATATCCTCAGCCTACCAAGGGCTGAATTACAGGCATGTACCACCATGCACAACTGCAAATATAAATCCACATGTGTTGGCTCACCCCTGTACTGCTAAAAACTTGGAAGGGTGAGGTCAAAGGATTGCCATACGTTTGAAGCAGGCCTGGGGTATAAAGAAAAGGAGGGAGGAGGATGAGAATATAGGAAAGCATTGTACACAAGTGAAGCTTCCACGAAAATGACAGTTAGTATGGTGGCTTTCTTTTTTGTTTGTTTTTCAAGATGGGTTTCACTGTGTTGCTCTGGCTGTCCTGTGTAGACCAGGCTGGCCTCAAACTCACAGAGGTTTGTCTGCCTTTGCCTCCCAGGTGGTGGGATTTAAGGTGTGGGCCACTACACCAGCTATTGGCGGCTGTCTTTTAGCCTTGGACCATAAAACATGGATAGAAACCACATCCACTCTTCATCATTTCTTTGTAAAACAGTATTCTGCCAAGCAAAAGGGCAAGGGGAGGGGGAAGCCACGCAGATAGTAGACTAGTTACCTTTCTTGTTGCTGTGACATAAGCGATTTAAGGAGAGAAGGGGTTATTATTAGTAGTCTATCCTGATAAGAAGGCATGGCAATGGGAACAGGAAGCTGCTGGTCGCTTACATGGTATCCTTAGTTGGGCAGAATGCTGCTGCTCAGGTGTCTTCCTCCTCTGCCTTCAGTCTAGTCCCAGTAAGATGACACCCCTCCCCATGAGGACTGAGGATGGGGACGGAGACACACACACACACACACACACACACACACACACACACACACAGTCTTCTTCAGTTAAACTTCCCTGAAAACACCATATGGGTATCCCAGGAGTCTGTCTGCCAGGTGATTCTAGATCTTGTCAAGATGACAATCAAGGTTAAGTATTTTAGATACCTTTTTTCCAGCGTAGTCCTTTATGTTAAGAATAGCTATGAAGACACAGTATCCTTTTATTTTTCTCTAAACAGTTGATACTAGTTTCTGACAACTACTGTCAAGTATGCTCTTGAGAAAGTCATTTCTGGTTTGTATTCCTGGATATGTCACTTGTGAGGTGACTTTAGCTTAATTTCTGGGTGCCTTTGCTATCTCAGCTGAAGGAGGTACTTAATAATGTACCCTGTGCAGTGTGCACATGCTTTCTACACAGCACAAAGATAGGTCGTCTGTTTCTCAGTCACACCTCTGCTCTGTAATTACCTACTTGTATATGCATTACTTGTAATTTCAAAGAAGAGCTTCAAGTCTACAGAGTGGCATTGTTTTAACCCTTTCATGCACATGGCTATAGTAATTGATTGGTATAATTTGTAAGGTGGGCTAGGAAGTTTCTTTACCCTGAAAATATCCACAAATGCTGATATATAAAATTACTCTTCAAGCAAGTAATGTGGAATAGACACTGTAGTCTTTGGTTAATGTGGAGGAGACACTGTAGCCTTTGGTTAATGTGGAGGAGACACTGTAGCCTTTGGTTAAGACTATTTGTATGTTTTCTGAGCATTAGTAAGTTTTTTTTTTTTCTTTTTTTTTTTTCGGAGCTGGGGACCGAACCCAGGGCCTTGCGCTTGCTAGGCAAGCGCTCTACCAAGTAAGTTTTAATCTCTGCATTTTACAAAGAGAACTCAGTCAAGGTTTGAGGAATACTTACAAACCTGCCTCTTATGCTCAATTTCTGTGATGTGGTGGTGGTTGGGAACTTTAACAGTGAATAAGATGCCTGTGTGTACGTATGTATATGTGTGTACATGTACATATCTTTGTGTCTGTGTATAGCTTGGTTTCCTCCATTTTAGAAGCTTGTGAACAGTAAGAATAAAATGCTTAACATGGTGTTGACACTCTGCACACACTTGGAAGAATTGTTAGTAGCAAATGTTTCAGGGTTTTCCTTGGGTGTCTTGACTTTCTACTCCCTTTTTTTTTTTAAAGATTTATTTTATTTGTATAAGTACACTGTAGCTGTCTTCAGACACACTAGCAGAGGACATCAGATCTCATTACAGATGGTTGTGAGCCACCATGTGGTTGCTGGGAATTGAACTCAGGACCTCTGGAAGAGCAGTCAGTGCTCTTAACCGCTGAGCCAACTCTCCCACCTGACTTTGTATTCTTTATAATGATCATAGATTACTACCTTTTTGCCTTTCTTAGACTATTAATCTTGTAGGCAGGATTTGTGTTTAAATAAAATTTAGTTTATTGACTTAGAGTAGGCATGTGGTACACTGCTTGGCTGGTGAAAGAAACAGTGGATGTTTTGGGGCTGTTTTGGGGCTGTGGTGACTGCAGTTCCATGAGCTTTGGATGACAAGGAAGGTACAATGAGCAGTGACATCTCATTTTCAGTTCCACTGATTTCTTTCTTGATCTTTAATCTCCAGAATTATAACGTTAGAGATCATGAAAAAGCAACCTTCTATCTTAGAATCAGAAAATAACTTTTTATGGCTGGTTTATAACGAAGCAGAAACTTTTTTAAAAAAATTGGTGGTACTGGAGGTGGATCCGAGGGACTTGCTTGTGTTGGGCAAATGCTTTATTACTGAGCTTAGTGGGGTGGGTGTGTGGTGTTGTGTTTTGTTTTAGTTGTTGTAGTCTTACACATAACTTAGGCTTACCTCGAACCCTTGGTCTTCCTGCTTGCTTCTTTTTTTTCCTTTTTTTTTTTTTTCCTTTTTTTCGGAGCTGGGGACCGAACCCAGGGCCTTGCACTCACTAGGCAAGCGCTCTACCACTGAGCTAAATCCCCAACCCCTTCCTGCTTGCTTCTTGAGTATTGGAATTATAGTATATGCCATCTTACCTGGCTTTAAAAATAATATCTTCTAGGGGCTAGAGAAATGGCTCAGCAGTTAGGAGCACTGGCTATTCTTGCACTGACAGTTCCCAGCACCCACATGTTAGCTTAAATCCATCTGTAACTCTAGTTCCAAAAAGTCCAACACCTTCTTCTGGCCTCCATGTGTACCAGGTACACAAATAGTACGCATGCATACACAGCAGGCCAACATATGCATACGGTAAAAACAAAACACTTTTTCTGTTTTAGATTTGTTCACTTTATTTGTGTGAGTGTTTTGTCTTCATGGAGATAGCCGGATGTCCTCAGAGTTTAGAAGAGGTCATCTGATCCCCTGGAACTGTGGTTATTAATGATTGTAAACCACATGTGGGTGTCAGGACCTGAACCTGGGACCTCTGCAAGAGCACCAACTGTTTTTAATTACTGGGCATTGTCTCAGCCCCAAAAGATTCATTTATTTTTATGTAGGTGGTATGAGTGGTTTGCTTACATTTATGTTTGTACCACATGCATATCTGGTCCCTGTGGAGGCCAAGAGAGGGCAATGGGTTTCTTGGAACTGGAGTTACAGATAGTTGTGAGCTGCATGTGGGTGCTCGGAACTGAACTCAGGTTCTCTGCAAGAACAGCCAGTGCTCTTAACTGTCGAGCCATTTCCGCCAATACCTCTCCCCTATTTTTAAAGTCACTTTTTAGAGGAAGGAAATAAATGTCTATTGATCTCTAAATTTGTGTTAGGCAGGATCTTCACTTTTCAATTTGTGTTAGTCTCCTATAGAGTCCAAAAGCTTAACCAGGTCAAGGAAGGAAATTGATAAAATAACTTCTCTCCTAGTGGCTGGGGGGTTAGCTCAAAGTTAAGGCCTGAGTCCCCACAACCAACCAAGTGAACAAACCAACTCTAAACTTCTTTCCCATAACTGCCTACCTGTTTGCTGTGTGTGGTTGTGTGTGTGTGTGTGTGTGTGTGTGTGTGTGTGTGTGTGTGTGAGATGTGTGTAAGCCACCTGAAAACTTAGAAAGGATTGGTTGTCTAACTTATTTTATGAAACTGGTTTAGTTATGAACAAAGAATGAAAAGTGATAGCCAAAATGCTTAGTTTTTAAGCTTAGTTAGGGTTCTCTAGAGGAAAAGAACTTATAGAATGAATTCCCCTCTCTGGGAGTGGGGGAGGATTTATTAGAATGGCTTATAAAATGTGGTCCAGCTGACCCAACAGTGCCTGCCTACAAACCAGAAGGTCCAAGAATCCAATAATTGGTCACTACATGAGGCTAGATATCTCAGCTCTTCTTTCGTTTATGTTCTCCAGAATCTTGAAAAAGAGGGCCAGTGAGGGAATGGACTTGCTAAGGAAAGCAAAAAGAGAAGCTTCCTTCTTAAGAGTCGTTTGTACAGGCTGCTGGCAAATGTGGTCCAGTTCTTTAATCTTTAACCCCTTTGGGGGTTTTCCCACCTCAGGAGATGAAGATTAAAGGTTTATTTTCCCACTCAAAGATCTGGATTAGAAATGGGTCCTCCACTTGAAATGATTTAATTAAGGGGAAAAAAGTCCTCACAGGTGTGCCCAGTTATTTGGGTTTTAGTTAATTCCAGATGTAGTCAAGTTGACAACCAAGATTGGTTAACCAGTTAACCAGAAATCCCCCCCCCCACACACACACCACTCTCTGCTTCTGTGTGGAGTTGGTGAGTGTGCACCATGCCACCTGTATGTAGGCCAAAGGCCAGTGGTATAAAGTCAGGTATTAGGCATTTGTAGCAAGTGCTTTTACTCCTGAACCATTCTCCGGCTCTAGAATTGACATTTCTTTATTTCCTGTTTTGTTTTTTTAAAACAGGGTTTCTCTGTCCCTGGCTGTCCTGAAACTTGCTTTGCAGACTAGGCTAGCCTCAAACTCACAGAGGTCTGCCTGCTTTTGCCTCCTGAGTGCTGGAATTAAAGGTGAGCACTACCACTGTCTGGCCTGGTGTTTCTTTAAAATCGGATACTTAAAGAAAATTTGAGAAGTGCAATCCAACCACACTAAAACAAATAGACTGGGGACATGTCTTAGTGGTAGAAACACTGGCCACCATGTGTGTAAGAACCCTGAGTTCCATCCACAGCCCAGAAGAAAAAAAACCAAAAGAATATTAAGATAAGGAAAAATTCGCCTTTGGACTACAAAGAACATTAGAAAACAATCTTCTACACTGTAGCAGGTCAAGTGAGAAAATTTGTTAAGATTCTCCCTGTTTTTTTTTTTTTTTTTTTTTTTTCTTTTTTTCGGAGCTGGGGATCGAACCCAGGGCCTACCGCTGAGCTAAATCCCCAACCCCTTCCTGTTTCTTAATGGAGAGAATTGCCATAAAAACTCGTTTCCTTCTGCTTCCTCTGCATTGAGTAGTCCAACCTTCTGCCAAAGACTGGAAGGCAGGTACGTGGTTGAACCAATGTCTGAGGTATTGAAGTTGCCAACATGTGTGTGTACTTCTGAGAAGCTTGATTGTTGTTAAGGAGAGAGAAACTCCTAGTACCTTTCAAAGGCAGTTGCCAGTTGCATGCTCGGAAGGACAGAACTGAACGGCAAGATTAAGACATTGAAGAGAGTTAAAGCAGACACACAAACTGGGACTTAGAGACTGAGGACTCCAGAGAAGGATAGCAAAAGAACCCAGTTTTTGTTGGAAACCATCTGAGGGTGTATGTGTATGACAGTTTTTACATTCAGAGTCAGAGTAAGGTACATTTGGAAGTTTTGAATCAGCTGGAATTAAGTGAATTGCCTTAGTCTTAAATTGCACAGCAAAACAAAATTGTATCCTTCCTAGAGGAAGGTAACATCCAGAAGTTTGCACAGTCTACAGCTTTTGACACAAAGACCAGCAGTTGGCCAAACAGGAGGTGCAGAAGATGACCTTTCAGAGTAAAGATGGGAGACCCAGAGTGAGACCCTTGTCAGGTGGGGACCTCAAGGCCGCGCCAGTGAGTGGTTGCTGAGTGTCAGTGCCCTTTTAAAAGTGATAATTTTTTCCTTATTCCAGACAGTTCCCAAATAAATGAGATAGGGAACTATAAGATTTATTTCATCAAGCTTTAAGGCACAATAATTGAGCAGATATTATTCTATTCTAATCCTCTAAGCTAATCTGGCTACCTCCCAACCCAAAATCCCCAAGATACATTTTAATACTGATTTGGCTCTCTCTGCCCCAGATGTGTTCTCATGGCGGCTCCTGGAACCTTTCCTTGTTACCAAATCCCCTCTTCCTCGCCCTCTCTCCCCTTTCCCTGGCTGGGATTGGAAGTTGAGCTTTAGTCTCTCTTCTCTGCTCAGCCATTGGCTGATCAGCTTTTATTGACAAATCAGAGAATAAATGGGGAGCAGTGCTTACATAACATCGACACAGGAAATTTTTAGAATAAGCCTTACAATGCCATGTCTGGATTACTGGGGCATTTGAATAATAGGCTAGTCTTTACAATGTGCACAATAACATTATGCCTACAGGTGAGTTAGGTGACAGATGGACCATTCAGCAGAAAACTGGAAGCTATGAGGTATTTACATAGAAATTTTAGGATTGAAACATATAATCACTCAGGTTAGAAAATTTGCAGTTAGAACTTCTGTTAGTGAATGGAAGATAGACCAGGAAAAAAAAAATCTTCAGCTTCCCAGCCATGAGATAGAAGGCTAGAGAGTAAAAAGAAAATAAAAATAAAAATACCCCAGAAGGAAATGGGACACTGTTAAAAGTCTAAAATTTATAATTGAAATCTCAGAAAGAAAAGCAAAAGAGTGAAGTCAGGAGTTGTGTTTTAAAAAAAATGTTTCCAAGACTGGAAAGATGGCTCAGTGGTTAAGTGGTTAAGTTGTTCTTCTAGAGGACCCAGGTTTGATTTCCAGTACTCATAACCATGTGTAGCTCTAGATCCAAGGAGTCTGAAGCCCTTTTCCGGCTTCCACAGGCACCGCATGTATGTAGGGCATAAACATACATGCAGGCTAAACACCATGCACATATAAACATTTTTTTAAAAATTACTAAGGTCTTTGACTGTCAGCCAAAAATTCAAAGATTCAAGAATCACTATTGGGGGCTGGAGAGAGGGCTCAGTGGTTAAGAGCACCCGACTGCTCTTCCAGAGGTCATGAGTTCAATTCCCAGCAACCACATGGTGGCTCACAACCATCTGTAAAGAGATCTGATGCCCTCTTCTGGTGTATCTGAAGACAGCTAAGGTGTACTTATATATAATAAATAAATAAATCTTTAAAAAAAAAAAAAAAAGAATCACTATAAATCTGCGCAGAATGATGGAGAGAGGTGAACAGAAGGAAGAGGAGGAAGATGGCTGAAGCAAAACCCCAAAACCTTGACATAGGTATCATCCAGGGGAACAAGCCATGTAGTGGGACACACCTGTACTTCCAGCTATTCAGGAGGTAGAGGCCAGAGGATACTTGAGCCCCAGAGTTCAGATCAACCTGGATAACACAGTGAGACCCTGTCTTAACCAGCCAAAAGGCAAGAAGGCACATTTGCTTCAAAGGAGCAATAATAAAGATTAGTTGTAGAATAACTATAGAGACCAGAGGACAGTAGGCAGGAACGTGTCCTGAGACAATAACTGCCAATCTAGAAATTGGCATCGGAATGCCTTTCACATGTGAAGGTGGAACGTAGGAGCTTCCAGACAGGCTTTCAAGACAAGCTTGAGACCAACAGACCCGTGTTGACAGGATTTCATCAACAGAAGGAAACCTTGTCCTCAGTGGAGGCATAGAAAAACAGGAAGGGGCGAAGAGCACTGGGGAGGCTAAGTAAGACAATCTGAAGTGCTACCAACTGAAAGACAGGAAAACAGTGAGCAGCAGCACAGAGCCCTGGGAACAGTGTAAGTGTTGTGTGCTCCCTGGAGTTTGTGTTGGACTTCTGTGATGGATGCCACATCCCAATCAGTCTTTCCTACACTGTTAGTGAGAATCACATTCTAGTGTCCAAGGATGGGATCAGTAGTTCCAGCCTGATGCCCTTAGTGGACAGCTGTGGCTGTTGGAGTTCAGTAAGCTCATGCTCCCACCACGTCTATTTGAACCTGCGTGTGGTCTGCATGTCTTTGTTAAGAAGGGGCATAAGACGCATGCTTCTTTCCCATCTGAAAGCCATGAAGAGGCTCTACCATAGCTCAGCCATGCTTGCTCCCTGATCTTGTTGGTCACTTCTACCTCTACAACAGACATGCTATTTAAACTACTCATTCCTGGGGTTGGGGATTTAGCTCAGTGGTAGAGCGCTTGCCTAACAAGCACAAGGCCCTGGGTTCGGTCCCCAGCTCTGGAAAAAAAAAGAAAAAAGAAATTTAAACTACTCATTCCGGGCTGGAGAAATGGCTCAGGGGTTAAGAGCACGGACTGCTCTTCCAGAGGTCCTGAGTTCAAATCCCAGCAACCACATGTGTCTCTCAACCATCTGAAATGAGACCTGGTGCCCTCTTCTGTTGTGTCTGAAGATAGCTACAGTGTACTTATATAATAAACAAACCTTTTTTTTTTTTAAAGTTTTATTAAAAAAACCTATCCATTCTGTGATGACTAAAAGCTCTGTGCTAAGTCCTCTGTTGTCTATGGTGAATCAACTTCCTAGCAACTAGAATGGTAGAAGTTATGTATTATACTCATAGGAAATGAAGAGTTCTACAGGACATGATTTTTTTAAAAATGGAACTTCAAGTTAAAAGAAGCCAGAAAGAGCATTTATTGACTACCAAGGTAATGGTGGAGAGAGAGGGGAGAACTAGAATAAATAGTAACTGTTCAGAGGATTGGGGAGAGAGAACAAAACCAGACAGAAAGACTAGATAGGGCCAGTGTAGGAGCAACACAGTCAGCTTGAGTGATTTGCAGATTCCTCCTTTCCTGCAAGTCAACAGTGTCAAAGGAGGAAGAGGACGTTCCATGTTGCATCGGCACAAACTCACAGTCCTGTTTTCAGTGACGCACTTAATGGCCGACTCCTGAGAGCAGCCCTGCTAGTTTCACATCTGATAGCACACCCAGAACGACCTCTTGTTATCCTGGCAATTTTGAACTGAGCTAGGATTTGAAATAAATATTTCTACCAGAGGTCACAGGACAGTTTTGCTGCATCAAAAGATAAAGATAGCACCTGCTTAGAGCTCTTCATGCCAGTGAACCAAAAAGTAGAGGAGAGATTGCTCTTCTCCCTGGACTACTTAGTCCTAGTGGCTGAGGAGACCGAGGTGATGCTGTGCAGTGAGGCATGGGGGTATCTGTAATTAGGGACTCCCTGGGTTGTGTAGTAGAACTTCTGTGCTGAAGACTAATGGAACACCGCTGCCCTCTGTTAGGAGTCATCCTGTCAGGGTGAGAACACTGGCTGGCTGACATTCTGATGGAGAACAAAGGGAGACATAGGGTGGGTGCTAGGAGAGGAAGCCAGGCGCACTACTTATGGCCTGGAAATAAGGAGTAACTTCTTTTCCCCTATATTTTATATACATACATTAAAAGTTAGTTCAACAGTTTTGTCTTTAGAGAAGAGACTGGTAGGATTGTGCTTGAACTGCGATGTGTAATTAAGTCAGCTCCTTATTTAGGGAAGAGAACATCATTAAGTAGAAATACCATTTTGATGTTTTATGTGAATTCAAGTGCATGTTCATTTGCCAAGAGCAAAGGGGATAGGCTGCCAATAGTCAGTCTATAAGATCCCAGCCTGGTAAATCACATCCATCCGCTTTGCTTTTAATGCAGCCAGCACTATGAACATTTCGTTTTAGTTAGCTAGTTTCATGTTAGGCCTCCATAAAGGGCTGTGTCAGGACAGTAGAGAGGGGAGAGGGTCAGAGGAGGCTTCCTTCCCTGCTTTTAGTGTGCTTGCTTCTGATGCAGCTACTAGAATTGTCTAAGAGTTTGTAGGGTCCTCATTCTGGTTCTTATAGAGCACCCCCACCCCTGCAGTGTCTGCCTACACAGAAAGCTCTTCTGTTCGGGAGTCTTGTCTTGTTTTTTTGAGACAGGGTTTCACTATGTAGCCCCTGGTTAGCCTGCATCTAGATCTGTAGATCAGGGTGGTCCAACTCAGACCTGAACCCTCAGCTGGAATCCCTCATTGCTGACTGACCATAGAGCAGCTGTGTTCTCTCTTCGCACATCCTCTTCAGTGCTGCAGAGGGAGGGATGTTCTTTGCAGCTCTTTGCCCGTTCCTGATTCATAGACAAATGTTCATCTTGTAGGTACTAAATATCTGCCCCACCATTTTGCCCCTTCAGGTCTTCTTTAGCTCCCTTAAAGCATATCCACTTTTTTTTTGGGGGGGGGTCTTTTTTTTTTTCGGATCTGGGGACTGAACCCAGGACTTTGCGCTTCCTAGGCAAGCGCTCTACTACTGAGCTAAATCCCCAACCCCAGCATATCCACTTTTAAATGGTTAATAAATCCTTTTAGTAAGTTTACTCTGATGTAATTACTGGGATAATATGACTCCTGGCTGTTCCTGAACTAAAACTCCTGAACAGAACTGGGTAGGGTGGTGCATGCCTTTAATCCCAGCAAGAGGATCTCAGTGAGTTTGAGACCAGCCTGATCTAGGTAGGTAGGTAGGTGCGTGTGTGTGTACATACATACAGGCTAGACAGGAGCTACACAGTGAGCCCCTGTCTCAAAAAACAAGACAAAACTCCTGAACAGTGTTTCTACTTAGGCCTCAGCATTACCTTCAAGTCCAAAGCACGTGAGCGAGGCAGTTGTGTTGGTTTTCTGTTGTAGCATAGCAGGTGACCGCAGCTTAGAGGTTAAAAAGCAGTGAGTCTTGAGTCACAGTTCTTTAGATGAAAGGACCAGGAGGGGTGATGGCCCAGCCAAGTTTCCAGATGGAGCCTCTATATAAGCTTTTCCTTGTAGGCTCATTCTTGTTGCTAGCAAAATTCATTTCCTTGATAGGCCTTTATTTTCTGACTGCCTGAAAAGTTTCTTACAACTCCTCCTTCCTCCCATTTTCAAATCAGCATTTCTGTCAGATCCTCATCATATGTTGAACTTCATCCTCTGCTTGTGCTCACAAAGCCCAGACTTAAAGGGTCTGTGTGATTAGGTCAGGTCTACCTGGGTAGCTCCTCTGTCTTGAAGTCAGTTGATTAGCAACTTGAAGTACACCAAACATCTCCTGAAAATTGTACTTAGGTTGGTATTTCAATGTCTGGGAGAAGGTTTCTGTACACTGGGGTCCAAGACCTTTGAGGTAATCCTAGAATTGGGCTTCCCACAACACAAAGTAGAAATGAGGAGTGAGAAGATAGTTGGAATTTACAGATTGAAGCACCCAGAGTTTAGCTGTTTTATTTATTAAGAGTGCGTGCGTGTGTGCGTGCTGGAACTAGAGCTGCAGGCAGCTTTTAGCTGCTGTGTAGTTGCTAAGAACTGAACCTGGGTCCCCAGCAAGAACAGCAAGCCCCTCTTAAGTATTGAGATGCCTCTCTGACCCCAGTTAGCTAGTTTTTAAAGGAAAAATAAAAATAGGTAAGTGGGTAATTTTACTAAATGCCTACCATTAGGCAGTACATGTAATACCTGCTCCTTACATAAGAACATATTAAAGTCATAGAGCACAGACATGAATTCACTGCATTTAGAAAGTACATGGAAAGAAATGGAGCATAGCTCACTGGTTAGAAGGTGTGGGCGTGGCCCTGGCTTCATTAATACACATAAAACGACAGTGTTATTAAAGAGAAAAGAAACGATGGAGAAATGTTTATGAATGTGGAAAATACAGGGTCAGAGAGGTGGCTCAGCGGTTAAGAGCACTGACTGGGGGCTGGAGAGATGGCTCGGCGGTTAAGAGCACCTGACTACTCTTCCAGAGGTCCTGAGTTCAATTCCTAGCAACCACATGATGGCTCACAACCATCTGTAAAGAGATCCGATGCCCTCTTCTGGTGTGTCTGAAGACAGCTACAGTGTACTTATATATAATAAATGAATTAAAAAAAAAAAAAAAAGCACTGACTGCTCTTCCTCTTCCAGCGGGCCCGAGGTGGCTCACAACCATCTGTAATGGGATCCGATGCCCTCCTCTTCTGGCACCTGGTGTACATGCAGATAAAGCACTCATATACATAAAATAAATGAATAAATCTCTTTTAAAACCCAACATTTTAAAATGTGGAAAATAAATACAGAGCTTTCAGTTTAATTAGGTTTAAGGCAATTCTGGGTTTGGCTTTCTGAGATGAAGTATTACTATATAATCTAGAATGGTCCTGAATTTGAGGTCCTCCTGCCTCTACCTCTTGTGTGCTAGGATTATAGAAGCTTGTAACCATTCTTAGCTAAAGAATTCAGATTATTAATTTTGTTTGTTCATTCATTCATCCATTCATGCATTTATTTGTGTGTGTGTTTGTTTGTTTTTTTGGTGGGGGGTTTTTGAGACAGGGTGTCTCTGTGTAGCCATGACTGTCCTGAAACTCACTCTGTAGAGCAGGCTGGCCCCCAATCAGAGAGATCCCCCTGCCTCTGCCTCCTGAGGGTGAGGAGTGACTGAGGCATGTGCCACCGCACGTGGTGGTTCAATTCGTAATTTTAAAAAAATTATCTAAAATATTTTAAATGTATTAGTATTTGTAAGAGAAAGCAGGTGTGTGTGTGTGTGTGTGTGTGTGTGTGTGTGTGTGTGTGTGTATGTGTCAGAAGACAACTTTTGGGAGTTGATTCTCTCCTTCCACTGTTTTCCAGTGTTTCCCGATTGAACTCAGGTTTTGGTTTTTGTTTTTGTTTTTGTTTTCCTTTCCTTTTCTTTTTTTCGGAGCTGGGGACCGAACCTAGGACCTTGTGCTTGCTAGGCAAGTGCTCTACCACTGAGCTAAATCCCCAACCCCTGAACTCAGGTTTTAAGTGGCAAGAATGCTTGCCTGCTGATCCACCTTTCCAGCCCTACATAATTTTCTCTTCAAAATATAACAAGATGATTGTAAATTTCACTTGAAAGGATGAAAGAATAAAGAATTTTTAAAAGAGAAATAGTAGCAGTAACTGTGACTTTATGAAATAGAGTTAAGAAAGAAGAGGAGTGGGGTTGGGGATTTAGCTCAGTGGTAGAGCGCTTGCCTAGGAAGCCCTGGGTTCGGTCCCCAGCTCCAGGGGAAAAAAAAAAAAAGAACCAAAAAAAAAAAAAAAAAAAGAAAGAAGAGGAGCCCTCAGGAAATTCATAGCAAATACAGGAGGTATGTCATTCATAATCACGAATCATGAATTAAGGCCAGTAAGATAGTTTTTCAGAATTAGCAAAGATGAAAAATTATATTGTGTATATATGAGGAAGTTTTGAAATAAGCATATTGATGCTTAGCTAGGAAAAGCATTATTAAAGTCTCAGCACTTTCTGACAGCAGTTGAGTGATGTGCTGAGCCCCCCAGGAGTCCCCTCTGAGGCCTCCCTTCAGATGGTGATGAAACCACAGAAGAGGCCCCACTGTGAGCGCTGGTATAGGCCTTGTGGGATGGAAACATGGACAGACCTGGGATCTGAGTGTGCTGTAGAGCATCCATAAACACTCTGTCTGTCCTCTTTAATAGTTAAACTTGTGAGGCTTGAAAATGTGCATTTACATGAAAATTGTGGCAATCATGAGGTTTTGTTTTGTGTCCTTAAAATATTCCCTAAAGCAAATGAAACACTGTCTCTGAAAAAAGAAAAAAGTATTTTAAGTCTAATACAGTATGCACACCTTATATTCCAGTACTTAGGAAGCAGAGGCAGGCAGATGTTTGTGAGGCCAGTCTGGTTTACATAGCAAGTTCTAGACTAGCCAGGGTTACTTAGTGAGGTTCTGTCTCAGAAGACAGAGACAGAGGGACAGACAGACTGTCTGCTCTTCCAGAGGACCCAGGTTTGAGTCTCAGCACCCATGACTGTTTACAACCATCTGTAACTCCAGTCCTAAGAGATTTGACACCCTCTTCTGGCCTCTGGGGGCACTGCACTAATGAGATGCAAGACACACATGCACACAAAATACCCACACATATACAAATAATAAATAATGTAAAAACATTTAAGTTGTATTTTTATTATGTGTTAGAGTGCAGGTACCCCTGTCGCTATTAGCATTGCAGGCATTTGTGAGCCCCCTGATAGAGGTGCTGGGAACTGAACCTTTGTCCTCTGTAAGAGCAGCACATGTTCTTAGTCACTGAGCCTTTTCTCCAGCCCAGTGACCAGAGCATTCTTGGGAGAGGTGGCTCAGCTGTTAAAGGCTAGGCTCACAACCAAAATATACAAGAATGTAAGTTAGGATGGTGGTTCCCTGTATCCCTGTGACCCGTTTCAGGTAGAAGGGCTATTTATTCTTTCACTGCATCGTTGAGCCTCTCCGAGCCTGTCTGTCTTGTGTCCACTCTCACAGGGATTACTATCGAACTTTGAGACACTGCCACCATAGCCTTTGCTTTGTTTTGATTTTGTCTAACTATTTGTAGAGCTGAGATTCAGTACTGATTAACATTGTACCCAATAATATCCAGTGCACATTTCACTCTGGGATGGACTCCTTCAGTGGGCTTACACCATTCCCCTTTGTTTTGCACCTTACTGGTTGGGTGCTTCAGATTTAAATTTCGGTTAATGGTCCACATGTGTGGAGATAAATGACAGTGAGGGAGTGGCATTATTTTTTGAGGAAAAATATAATTGTGTTTTATTTATTTTTGAATGTGTCCATGCATGGTGGAGGTGGAGGTCACAGGATGATTTGGCTTTCAAGAGTCAGTTCCTGGGGTTGGGGATTTAGCTCAGTGGTAGAGCGCTTGCCTATCAAGCACAAGGCCCTGGGTTCAGTCCTCAACGCCAAAAAAGAGTCAGTTCCCCTCCTCCACCGGGTGGATTTCTGGAACTGTCCCATACTTTGCAGTAGTCTACCTGTTTCCTGCTGAGCCATTTTGCTGGCCTAGGAAAGTTTTCATATTTTTTCTCTAGACATGGTCATATATTACAGTCTGGCTTTGAACTTGCTGTGTAGCAGAGAACAACCTGGAATTTTTATTATTATTGTTGTTGTTGTTGTTGTTAGTAGTATTATTATTTTCCTGCCTCCACCTCGGAGGCTCTGGCATTATAGGCATGTGTTGCCATACCCAGCATTTTAAGCGCTAGTAATTAGTCCCAGGGCTTTCTGCATTCCAGGCAAAGGTTTTACCAACTGAGCTATGGCTTCAGCCCAAGTTTTATACTTTACCTCAGACACATAAAGCTGTATGGATCTAAAACACTGCGATCTCATTCGGGACCATTGCTTAAATGGCTTTGCTGATGGACTCTGAAGACAGGAACCAGGCCTTCAAGAGGTGGAGTGCAGCCAGTCTCAGTCAACCTGAGCTCTTCACCTCTGGAAGCTGCTTCCTCTGGAGGTCTTCCCACGGAGACCTACCTCAGCATTGCTATTTCTTGGCATCTGTGTCTTTAGCACAGTGCCATTCCGTTGCCTTAACAAATGCATCTTGACAGTCGAGGCGCTCACAAGTGGCATCAAGTGGGCGTTAGGGAGCGTGGAGCTGTGGGCACCAGGGAGTGGAAAGCTGTGTGACAGGAGCTGGGCACAGTGCTGTTGCTGAGCAGTTGATCTGGGGGCCCTCGGTGCTGTGTGCAGTCTAAACCAGTTCTGGGATGACTGTTGTGTCTCAAGGTTTTTGAAAATGCTGGCTATTTATGTGAGAAACATGAAATTTGACTCCTGTCTCTGCTTGTGTGTGATGCATGCCGCCCCCTCGAGGAGAGCAACATCTTGTGTTTACAGAGATTATACCTCTGTCTGGATTTTGTTAAAGCTCATCTCTTAACGTAGTGCCACTTAGGACATTTCAGTCACAATGACAGTTTAAACTTCTTAGTTGTGCTTAGGCTTCATCACTGTATGCCACTGGAGAGAGGGAGCAGAGCCTCTTACGTGTGTGTAGTCATTGCTTCCTGGTGGTTGTGTGTGACCAGCTTATAACAGGGAACTTTTGGTTTACTGTGTTGGTGTCAAGTCACATGGTCCCTGTAGAGTCACATACTCCATCCAGTATTAAAATTGTCACTTTAAAGTGGGACAGTTGATAGACATTTGATTTGTTGGGTGATGATATTGAGATATCGAGGAGTAGCAAACACTCTTTACAAAGTGGGGGTTCTCTGGTCTCGTCTGTTTGGTCCAGTAAAGATTATATGACTTTGTATTTGTTGAACAAATGACCAAAGACCAAATTTCACGTACTTCTTTCAGGTTTCCTAAGCTAGTGGCTCTCAACTTTCCTGATGCTGTGACCCTTTAATACAGTTCCTCATGTTATGGTGACCCCCCAACTATAAAATTATTTTCATTGCTATTTCATAACTGTGATTTTGCTACTGTATGAATCATAATATCTGTAAATATCTGATATGCATGCAGGACATCTGATATATGACCCCTGTGATAGGGTCACTTGAACCCAAAGGGGTCTTGATCCACAGTTTGAGAATCACTGCTCTAGATTGATATTTAAACATCTCTTTCCCTCTGATCTGAATCTGATGTGGAATTGAAAATAAAATTTAAAAAATATTTTAATAGGATTTTTCAAACATTTTCTGAAACAGTTTTTTTACATTACATATTTTCTATGGAAACTCAGTAAATATTTTTAGTAGTAATGCCTTTACTGTAGTTACAATTAGTCACAGAAACTTGTGTTGCTAAGTTTTGTTATAGAAATTGGGCAGATGTCTGTCAGCTGTGCTGCAACCACATCGTTGCTTATTTAAGGCAGGCCCTCAGCTTTAAATGTTTCTAGATCAAGGAACAGCTTGGAGGGTGTTGTCTCTTTTTATATTTGATTTTTCCTTTGCGTAGATTGTCATCAAGTTATTTCTGCCCAGGTCTTGTCTGCCTCTCCCAAATTAGAATCCAGCTTGAGCACAAGGTAGCTTAATGACTCCTGAAGCTGAATGTCTGTGTTAACAGCCCTTGTTCACAGAACGAGTTGCAGGGGCTTTGAATAGGCATGTCCCCTGGAGACACAGTGTTGATGGCTTGCCCCCGGCTTGCTTCTTCACTTCAGTGACCGGCCTGAGGCTGTGGCGCTGGGCTCTAGGTCTTTTTCAGTGGTGAAGGGCTGCCTGCCTGCCTGAAATGCGGCTGTGTGTCCTAGAGATGACACAGACTCCACCCACAGTCGGGCGTGTGTGTGTGTGTGTGTGTGTGTGTGTGTGTGTGTGTGTGTGTGTGTGTGTGTGTGTGCGCGCGCACGCTGGACTAACCCCAACCCCCTGCTGCTCAGAGAGTCCAGGCTTATGTGATGATAGTTAAATTCAGCTTATAGTGTTATACTCAGACTTAATTTATCCATCATTTAAGCACATCTGTGAATTTGTTTGTTGGTGTGATAGTATTTTTTAACTTTCCAGTTTATTGGCAGGCTTTGAAATAAGCTGTCATTTGAAGGTTTCTCTATCAGTGAAGAGAAAACAAACAAACTTGTAATCGTGCGATCAAGGAAAACAAACCTGAGAGTCAGTGTATCGAGGGTTAGGGTGGGAAGATGAGCCCTTGTAAGAGGCCATATCACTGTGAAGGGTATGTGGACCCAACCTGCCAGAAAGCTCCAGTCCCCACAGTGTGTCCTTGCAGGAGCCTGCCCTGGAGCACCCAGCTGGGAGGTATAAACTTGTCCTCTGCTTTTCTCCAGCGCCCTCTGCCAGAGAAGCTGGACATCGTGTCAGCTGGTGAGGGAAAGTAGTTAAATGTCACAGATCCATTTTCACAGAGCAGGCAAGAGGCAGAGGTTGGCACTGTAGATAGTAAATGAATAACCAGCCAGTTCCCACCTCAGCAACAGGAAGTGCTGGTCATGGGTATATAGTGCATGTTGTCAGATCTCCCAGCAAGCAGTGAGATTCCATCATTGTTAATAACTGAACACTGTGGCACACACAGCAAGGTGAGCCACCAGAGGCTACTGCTCAGACATCAGCGGGATTTCCTTTGTATTCCAGGCTGTGCTATACACACGAGCACAGAGAGGGGCTCTGTGACTCTGACCCTGGGACTGTTGCTAACACTGGCTTTCTTTAGGGTTCTTAATTACATGTGATAGAAAACAACAGTAATTTAGGGAAGAACAAAAACAAACTTTGCCCAGACAAGAAACGAGTGGCAACCCAGAGAACCTGGGCAGCTATCCCTGGTGGACAGGAGACAGCCAGCAATGCAGACTGGTTCCCTGCGACTGCCGCCTCCCTTCCGAGCCTGGTGTGTGTGGCTGAAGCTTTCTCTAGTCATCGGCCAGCTTTGTGCATTAGACTCAAGGCTGAGCTCTGGACTTGGCCACACACAGCATGCTTCCCTGAACCTACAGCCCTTCAAGGACTTTGAATTGAAGCAGCTCTGTACAGGAAATTGAGGTGCAGTTCCTAGTGAGGAAGGAAAGGGTGTGATGTGTGTAGGTGATCACGATAGTTCATAGAGGAAAGCCTGCAAAAATGAAAGCCAGTTGTTCTGTGTGTGTGTGTGTGTGTTTGTGTGTGTGTGTGTGTGTGTGTGTGTGTGTGTGTGTGTGTTTTAAAGCCACACAACAGACCATCTAGAACATAGGAGAACTCCTGTGGGACCAGTTGGTATTCAGAAGACAAGCCTCAGAAAGATGTATGTCTGAGGTAGGCAGCAGGGGGCATTGCTTCTAAAGTCAGATAAACTGAGAGTTGCTGCTGGGATCTGTCTTGCTTTGTTTGGGCCACAGTAGTTAATCTTAACAAGTGAATCTTGGATCTGAAGCCCACCTTAACACCAAATGGCAGTAAGCTGGGATTTCTTTGAAAAGCTGGAGACCACTGTTCAGATCTCTGACTCTTCTCCACATTCCAAAGTAAAAGTCACAGTTGTCTCCAGACCATTTCATTCCGTGGGACCAGGCTCCAGGGTCAGCCCTGCACTCCTGGCCTCTGGTCTACCTAGGGCTGACTTGGATTGACACTGGGAGTGGGTATGACTCTTGGAGGGTGTTGTCCTTGCACTGCACGACTCACAACTTGCTGTTTGTGTCCACCGTGTGCAGTGAGACCAGAGGTAAGCCCATCCTCTGACAGCTGCTGTCAGAGCTGGGAGAATCCCTCTCCCTGGCTGATTCCTCCCAGGCATCATACCATCCCAGCTAGCTCCTGGGAGCCCCTTCTACTGAGAAAACTGGATTCTGTCCACTTTAGCTGCCTGGGCCACCTTTACCCCAGCACAGCTGTGAGGGTTACCTAGACCCTGGTCAAAACTCAAGAGAGAGATGAGAAAGTCACCTTCACACAGGTTGAATTCCTCTCAGCTGCTCTTCGGAGAGTCCACATTAATTGTGCTTACTCCTCCTGCTTGTATTTCATTATATTTTGTCTAGTGTCATTGTAAGTCAGCAAAAGAGTCGGTAGTGGGCGCTCTCTCCTTTGGTCAGCCTCAGAAGTTCTAATTCATTGTATTTTTTATGAGTAACAGGTTTGTGAGCTTGGTGGCTACAGCAATACCTACCTATTCAGTGTTTCACACCTTCTGAGCATTAGAGGGCTATAATCAGGGCAAGGTTGGGTTTTTCCCTGAAGGTTCCTTTGGAGGGAAGGGTCAGTCCTCAGTCTTCCACAGGCCTTGAATGGGCAAAATTCAGTTCCTGTAGTACTATAATAAGATTTACAGTAAGTTGTGACTTCAAAGCCCCTCTAATCAATAGAGAGATTTTAACAGTCTGCTAGAACAGTGTCACATAGTGAGTAAGGGAAGTTGTTGGTATCAGAACTGCTTTGCCTCCGTACCTAGCAGTGATGTCCCTGCAGGCCGACAGGGAGCTGTGCGTCTGTTGCTATGGCATACATTCCCAGCATACCTTTGGTTCAGCTCCCACCTTCACCTGGGAGCAGTTACATCACAGTTTAAATAAAAGGCAGACCCTTCCTGTCCCCTTTCTCTTTTTCTTCTTTCTCTCTCCCTCACTTCTGTCTCCGTTGTCCTCAATAAACCTCTTCCACATGGAACTGTATTAGTCTGGTGTGGTCTGTCTGGACAAGAGCCGCTATTCTATCACAACATAAGTGACACAGACCAGTGTGGTGTTGTGATGGTTAGAAGCAAGCCACAGGTTGTCCCTCTCATACTCAAGAGAGGTCTGTCAACTTGTTACCCTTTAATGCTCGGAGGACATACTTCCCAACTTCATGTCCTGTCCTTCAGAATCACTCAGCTCATGGGTCCTCACTGTTGTAATGTGTCCTGCCAGGTGACCCAGAGCGTTCCAAGCACCTACTCCAGGACCTTTCTGCCCCATGACTTTCCCTAGTCGATCAGGTACTAAATGTTACTCAGACCATGCTGCGCCTTTCCAATCAGATTTTCCCTTGACGTCTTTGCCGGTTCTGTTGTCCAGCCCTGAGTCCAGTACACACTTTCTGAGCGCAGCAGGTAGCAGAAGTTGAATAAAGTGAGGCTTAAATGTCTGTGCTGAGCGGACGAGATGCTCCTCACATTTACAGCCCTTCCTAACTAGCCTAGCCTATCAACAGTGCCAGGAAAACTTCCTCAGTTAGCCAGGCTTCTAATGATGGTGGGACCTGTGCCCTCCTTCACTTAAAGAGTGAGCAGTGCTGAGAAGAGTCTGGAATGTAGCCAGATTGACCCAGGATGTGGATTCTTGGGTTTCTTGCAGATGAAACTCAGGATGAGAAACAGTTTTGACTTCAGGTAACTAGCTAGGCCCCAGAGGCAAACACGAGCCCCAGTCCTTTTATTGACTCCTACTTTATAAATTCAAGGAATAATCAACTAACAAGAGTTTGAGAGTGAAAGAAACAAATGTATTGAAAAACTAGCTCGCCAGACACCCCCACTCCACGCCCTCACCACCCAGCAAAATATGTCTCACAGGTGCTTCGTGTCCTGCTTGTCCCCACCTTAGAGCCCCTATCACATTCCTCCTTCCTCAGTTCCCACAGAACAGAAGCTGCACAGGAGAGCGGGAGCCAGTAAGCTGGAAAGAGTGAGCAGTGAGCGTGATGACTGAAGGGATGGTGGATGCATTGGAGAGGAGTCACAGCACACTGTACTAAAGAGCTGTTAAAGAGGAGACGCGCTCTGCTGCGGGTGGGGGACTCCTTCACCATAGCTGTACAGTAAGAAAAGCAAGGTGCAAAGTGGAATACGAGGCAGGTCTCAGTTTTACAAAACAACAATTAAATAACGTCCTTTGTGGAAAACACAGATGGATAGAGATGTGGTAGTTGGCTTGGGCTTCTGGAGGTATGGGAAGTACACAAGAGGATGAAAGATCTGGACAGAGTGAAAAGGGTGAGTTAAGCTCACGGTCAAGGAAATTAGAAACAAAGGTGGTACCTCCCCCTCCAGGGAAGAAAGCCGGGCTTGGTGGCTCACACCTTCAGGGAGGGGGAAGCAGATTACCTCTGATCTCTGTGAGTTCAAGGCTAGCCTAGTCTCCATAGCAAGTTCCCAAACAGCCTAGATTACATACCGAGTCCCATCTTTAAAATAAAAATTAGAAGTAAATAAATGAAGTTGTAGGACTATGAGATGACTCGATGTGGGGAGGAGGCAGAGACCTGCCTATGATTCTAATACAGGAGAGGGGTGGCAACAGGAAATTTCTGGAATGAGCAATCTGGATAGCCAGATGAGCCAAAACAGTGAGCCCCGGGTTCAGCCAGACACTTTGCTTCAATATAGAAAATGGAGAGAGACTGAGGAAGACCTCCTTCATCAGCCTCAGCCTCTAGAAATGTACACACACACACACGCACATGTGTACCTACACACACAAACATGAGCCCACACACATTTTTAAAAAAAACTGACTTAATCCTCATTTAATCTAGCTCTTTACAGCTGTCCCATAGGTCCAGAAATCTCTCCAAATTCAAGCTTACAATCTCACTAACCCCACAAGAGAGGTAGCAACTTACTAATTATTGCTTGATCAGAAAAGAATGTGCACTCTTGGAAGAGCTGTCCTTTGTGAGCATTAGCTGAGATTAGGCACCAAAAGGGGGAGATAAGATAAAGAAGCTTTAAATGGCTCTAGATTTTTCCTGAGGTCAGAGAGACAGGAGAGGAGTCTGCCACCAGGGCACCAACAGCCCAGAAGACAGAGGAAGCTATTTCAAAGCCAGGAATATAGTTCCCCTGGCTGTCCTGCACCCAGGCCTGCCGATGATGCATTCTCAGCCACCCTTTCCCTTACTGTGACCAAGAGCAGTGCTGCTGACAGCCGCTGGCCAGTGCCATTAGATGCGTGTCCTCGAGTGTATACGTTGCCTTGTGCTGTGATTCCAGAGGACACACAAAGCTGTCAGCTGGAAATTCGTGTGAACTGAATCAGTCCTCCCTCCCAGGTCTGCTGCCTTCCCCAGCAAGGAGCACGCTTTCCATCGTACAGTCAGCGAGCACACAGGATGGTCCTGGGAGTCAGCGAGCACACAGGACAGTCCTGGGAGTCAGCGAGCACACAGGACGGTCCTGGGAGGCCATCTCTTTACGAAGGAAAGTAATGACAACAGCTTGCAGGGCACGCAAGAGTCAGGAAATAGATGTTTCAGTGAGGGTCAAGAACAGATATAGCAGAAACAGGAATATGGACAGAAAGTCAGGGTGGGGATCCAGGACTGTCCAGGACAACTCCAGCAGGGGCTGTTTTGGGTGGCTAAAGCTAGATCAGATTCCTGCTAACCAGGAGTTTGAGGCTGCTTAGCATGGCAGACAGCTCCTTGACTGACCTTCTAAGACAGGAATCCACAGTGAAGTAAATCTACCCACAAACACTAAGCTCCTCAGATGAGTGATTATTAAGGAAGACAGACAGGAACATGAGTGTGGGAACAGAGACTGGCTTTCCTCTCCATCTGCAAAACGGGCAAGGTCATGAAGCCGGCACTCGGGAGGGAGGAAGGGGAGGAAAGGTACCTACGGAAGAGCTGATGGATTTACTGGCTTAAAGATCCATAAGCCAAACGCTGAGCATGAACAGTGGCACCAAACCACTGAGGTGCACACTCGGGAAGTTTCAGAGCTCATGCGGAAGAGGCACGTCGGGCTCTGTTGGGGGGCGGAGGTGAAGAAAAGCATTTGACTGGAAAAGAGTTTAGTACTTAGTGGCATGGCCCTCTGACAAGGATGGTGTGCTGAGGTGCAGCCACATGGTGCCTTCAAACCACTTCTCAGCCAGTCATGCCACCAGTCTGCCACGAGAAGGAAGCTTGCACAGTTTCTAGAAATTTACTTCTGCAACCCTTTCTCTTTTCCTTTTTAAAAATTTTCTTTATATTTTATATGTATAGGTGTTCTGCCTGTATGTGTGTCCCCATGTACCATGGTGCATGCAGTGACAACAGAGGCCAGAAGAAGATATCAGATTGCCTGGGAGTAGAGTTACAGAAACATATATAGTAATGGGTTATGGGACTCAAACCTGAGTCAGTTCAAGGACAGTCAGTGCTCTTAACTAGTGAGCCATCTCTCTGGCCCCTTCCTCCCCACCCTCATTCCCACTCAGACAGGGTCTCACTATGTACCTCTTGCCATCCTGAAACTCATGACATAGACCAAGCCGGCCTGAAACTTACACAGAACTGCCTGCCTCTGCCTCTAACCCTCGCCCTGCCTATGCAGGTATTAAAGGCCTGCCCATCCATGCCAGGCTGCGGCTGCTGCTGCTGCTGCTGCTGCTGCTGCTGCTTCTTCTTCTTCTTCTTCTTCTTCTTCTTCTTCTTCTTCTTCTTCTTCTTCTTCTTCTTCTTCTTCTTCTTCTTCTTTTTTTTAAAGATTTATTCATTTATTATATACAAGTACACTGTAGCTATCTTCTGACACACCAGAAGAGGGCATCGGATCTCTTTACAGATGGTTGTGAGCCACCATGTGGTTGCTGGGAATTGAACTCGGGACCTCTGGAAGCGCAGTCGGGGCTCTTAACCACTGAACCATCTCTCCAGCACCCCCCCCCCGTTTTTTTTCAGAGCTGGGGACGGAACCCAGGGCCTTGCGCTTGCTAGGCAAGCACTCTACCACTGAGCTAAATCCCCAACCCCTCCATGCCAGGCTTCTTAAAGAGACTTTTGTTTTCCAGCAGGATGAGCTAGCAGTTGCAGGAGGGCAGGTCATGGGATAACTGAGTTAAAACATTGAAGTGAACAGTACTGGATAGGTAAGGATGTCAGTGATTCCTTAGGATCCATTTCTGTCCTCGTCTCTCCCTGTCAGTTTAATCAAATCACAATGAGTGAATCAGGGGTTCAAGATAGAGCTCAGCTGTTAAATGTACTTGTTCTTAGAGAGGGCCTGGATTCAGCCCAGCATCCACACAGTGGCTCACAACCATCTGTAACTCAGTTCCTAGAGGTGAGACACACCCTCTAGCCTCCACTAGCTTATGTATGCAAATGATGCAAATGTATACATGCAGGCATAATACTGATGCACACAGAATGAACAGTTTTTGATTCAAAACAGAAGTTGAATGTAGAAAAATAACTAGACCTTGACAAAGAGTTACCATAGGATCCTAGAAAGATGTACAAAGTGCCAGTGGCCTATGAGAGTGTGCTCAGCATTGCCGAATCCATAGGAGGATCTGGCTCACAGCTGAATTAGCTAGTTAGTATAGTCAGATTCACAAAGAAGGACAGTAGAGGCAGGAAGAGGGGAGAAATGGACAGCTTCTGTTTTGAAAGGGGAAACATGCTAGTTCCATGGCACTGAAAATAGTAACACTACTACTTTTTTTTAATGATATCTGCATGTGCATCACGCTCGCCTTCCTCTTATTCCATGCTCCCTTCCTCCCAAATGTTTAATTATTACTGCTACATATATATATATTCATATATGTGCATGTGTATATACCCACATTATACACACCTTTATGCAGTCTGCTGAGTCCATTCAGCACTGCCAATTTGTATGTATGTTCAGGGTTGATCTCTTGGGATTGGACAACCTATGAGAGAGCTCATCCATGGAAGAAGTGGTTCTCCTTCTCTAGCAGCCGTTGACCATCTGTGGCCCTTCATTTAGGGGTAGGACCTCGTGGAGTTTCCTGTATCCATGTTGGCGTGTGTGCTGGTCTCGTTAAGGTGATGATGTGAATTCCTGAGTGCTTTTTCCCTGGCATGCATGACTAAGCAGAACTGTCTAACTGCAGGTGCCCCAGTCTGCTCCCTGAGTTTAGGAGTTGGGGTTGTCCACTGTCACTGCTCTCTGCATGTGGCCAGTGTGGACCTCTGTAGTAAGACCTTTATCTATTGCAAGAAGAAGAGTCTTGAATAAGGGGAGAAAACTAGACTCATTTGGTGGGGCCTGAGGCTTATGAACTGCACAGATAGACCTGAGCTGCACATGCTCGAAAATGCTTAAAGGGGAAATTGCAGCACACACTTTAGCAGCAGTTTTAATTTTTAAAAACTGGTGTGCATGTTATGTTGTCAGTTCTAGTAAGGACTGCTTCCAGCCAAAGGAGCTAGAGCTCTGGAAATAGCAGCACTTGGGAGATAAATGTACCTAGATCAGGAGTTAATGGTCATTCTCGGCTACATACAGTTCAACACAGTGCCAGCCTTGATAGATACATGGGGCCCTGGCTTTTGTTTGTTTTAAAGGCTGGGTTTTTAAACTTTAGGTGAGGGGAGAAGTGTAAAATACGATCACATGCAGGAATAATTAAAAACTTAAAACCAGAGATGGCTAATCTGTTCTGAGCACTGTCTGCTCTTTAGAGGAACGAGGTTCAATTACCAGCACCCACATGACAGCTCACAGCTGTCTGTTATTCCAGCTCCAGGAGTTTTGACACCCTCAGACAGGCTGGCAAAACACTAATACACATAAAATAAAAAAAATAAATCATTAAAAAATAAAAGACTTGAAACAGCAGCTGAGCCTGGTGGTGCACATCTTTAATCCTAGGATTTGGGAGGCAGAAGCAGGTGGATTTCCATGAGCTTAAGCCTGGTCTGACCTACATAGTGAGTTCCAGGCCAGCCAGGGGACTACATAGTGAGACCCTGCCTCAAAGGAGTGAAGAAAAAGTTCCACAGAAAAGTTAAAATGTGACCTCCATGTGCCACATGTTGTTCGCCTGTTTGAAGCAACAACAGAGTCAGGCTGTAGGATAAAAGATCAGATTCCTCTCTTGAAATCTCTGCCCTGGGACCTCCCCCTCTAAGAAACCCTTTGTAAAACTTGTCTCCTGCTCAGTTTCCTGCTGCTTCTTGCCCAGTCAGGGGCAGCTTCCCTCCTAGGTCTCATCCAGTAAATCCTGGTGTGAGGTTTGTTGTGTAGTATGACTTAGGGTATTTATTCCTTGGCTCTCCTGTGCTAGGATGTCTCTCCCTTTAGAGCTGTAATACCTTCACTGAGGAAGCATTCCTCCACAGACCTGTGAGCCCCACTTACGCTGGTCCCACCCACCATTACCAAAACCACAAAAAGGAAACAAGCCCCATCTCCACTGGGACAAATCAGTAAGTAATACAGAGGAAAGGGGATAATAAGTACACCTCGTTCATTGCTTTTAAAAGAAGCATATAGCCAGGCAGCAGTGGTGCTCTGCAAGTTAGTTCCACTACTCAGGAGACAGAGACAGCGGGTCTTTGTGAGTTCGAGGCCAACTTGGTCCATAAAGCTATTCCAGGCCAGCCAGAGATATTAGACAGAGATACTCTTACCTGAGACGGCCGGGGGTGATGGGGGAGGAAGAATTGAAGGGAAGAAAGAAACCGCACATGAAGAATGTTTTGGTTTAGTTCACTTTCAAGACACTCCTGCTTCCTGGGATGTGCAGGTGCGCACCACCAGCACCCACCAGCGGGTCACAGCTGCTTTGTTTTGTGGAGGGTGGTGACCCAAGGCCATAGATGTGCTGGAGCAAGTGCTTTGCCCCCAGTCCTTTAAAGAGCATTCCTGGATCCCCAAGAAACTTTCCGCTTACGTTGCCTCTAAGATGATACCAGTTGACACACACGAAGGGAGTCTTTCCTTTCCTTTTTGTACTATGAGTGCTTTGCCACGGGCATGTATTAGGTTATAAAATAAAAGCGTGATTAGATGTTGGTCTTTTAAATTAATAATGAAAAGTGGCAGATGTACAGTAAGAGTTAGAGAGTAGGAGTGACGCTGCTGGGGCGCTTTGTCATGTAAACAAGGAGCTGTAAGGAGCTGGCCTTAGTTCTTTAATTTGCTGATGAATAGAATTAAGCTGAAGCCATTTTCTTCTTCCTGCTGTTGAATAAATACCTCTGTAGCCAGAACAAGGCCCTACCTCCCTACCTGCTTTCTCACATTCCCTCTCTGGGGTAATTTAAGGCTCTCCGTGTGCTGCAGATTAAGAAAGCCTGAGGGCAACATGTTTTCTTTCTAGATGTGTGACTGAAAGCTGCATGGCTGCAACATACCTGGTCATACTCAGAACTGCCGCAGCTAGAATTCTTGCATGCAAATGGCTCAGCTATGTGTACATCGTTTACCATGAAAACATTCCTGAAGAGCATCTCTCAGATCATTAGATGAGTAGTCACTTTTCAAAGTTCATAATATGTAGAGATTCAGGAGTCACGGGAAGTTTTAAATACTGCTAAGGCCAGAGTCTCGTGCACAAAGATTTCATCCATCTGGTTGAAGCAGTCTTGGTTTTGGAAGTTTTTAAGCTTCCCAAGTTAATTCTGATTGGAAGCCACAGACTGAGTAATCACTGTTTCGAAGGAAAAATATTCACAGATAACCCCCACCATATCAATTTAAATTGGTTTTATTATGATAGTATTTTGTTATGAACAATCTGCCTTTAGTTTGAAATTCCTTATATGGATAGTTGTATGCAAAATACATGGTTAAATGCAAAATTATTAACTACAAAGCAGCATCTAGGCATGGGTGAGTGCTGCTTGGCCAAGGCTTGGGTTACGTTGTTGTTCTAGTTTAGCTGTTGATCTCACTGGTACCTGCATTAGTCTAGGTCCAGTAGGGATATGGAAGCCTTGTAAATGGATCTAGTTCATTCAAGGAATAAGTCATGATAATAGGATTAACTGTAAACTGGGCATGGTGACACATGCCTTTTATTCTAGTGCTCAGGAAACAGGGGCAGGGGCAATCTCTAAGTCTGAGGCCAGTCTAGTCTGTCTACTGAATTCCAGGCCAGTCAAGGCTACATACTGAGACCCTGTCTCAGCAAACAAACAAATGAAGACTTAACTACAGAAGCGGCATGAACCCTAAGCTGATGAAGCCCTGGCTAAGAAGGGAAGCCCCACTGGAAAGCTGGCGCACATTCACAGGGCATGGCACAGATTTGCTGAATGAGCACCAGGAAGCACTTTAAGCTAACTACCTGTTCTTCAACTAGAGCACATGCAGAATGCAAGCCAGTCACAGCCAGTAGCCCCTCAGCTTGTGCTCCTATTGGAAAGGAGCCCTGGGCGTGTTGATGGATGGCTAGGTGTGTTGATGGATGGCTAGGTGTGTGTGGACTATTGGTGCAGCAGACCTGGAGTCCGGTGTGTGTGTGAGGAGGAGTCCCATGAGAGACAGTTGGGAGGTGGCTAGTAGTAGGGACTGGAATTAGTTCAGTGCTAAGAGTGCCATTGGATGGGATGCTAGGCTGCCAGAGCCAAGGTTGCCCATGCTAAGCCTAGGCCTGTAACCAGCCAGCATCTGGGCTTCAAACCCACATACTAACCTCACAGTGCCACGGTAACAGGTGTCAAGAGGGTCCTTCCTCCTGCAGCTCCCCATGGTGCTGACTGAAAGAAGGGCCAGAGCCTGTGTTACTGGGAGAGCATGGAGCCATCAGGAAAGAGATAGTGACCCCTGATGCATGCACACCACTTGGGCTAGCTATAGCACTACAGCCTAGCTGTTAGCTGTCTTCACTTTTTAAAACAGAGTTCTTCCATGTTGCGTATCTTGTAATAGCTCTCCAGCTGAACAGGGCTCTGTATAAAAAGATAATCCGTGTCAGACAAACATGAAGTTAGAGCATACATGGGAATCACCTCCACAGAGCCTGATCTGTTGGATGAGTTGGATAGAAATCACAGATCATTTCTAATAGGGAGCCCCAGTGATGGCAGTCTCTGAGACAGCACTAAGTGTCCTTACTCTGTAGACCCCACACAAAGCCCTGCACTAGTCGATTTCTCCACAGTTGTGGGCAGAACAAACGAGACAGCTAAGCCACTTGACAAAAAAGCAGGGCAGCAGCTGTCATACTGGAGGGGAACCTCCATTTCTGACTCCTCTCAAAGTGGCTCTATCATGTTGATGACATTGTCTAGATCAAGACTTTGTGCACAAATAATATCCCTGCCCTGTATCCTGAGTGTGGAGTTTCAAACCCAGGGCCTCACGTACAAGGCTACAAGCACCTGAGCTATGGCGGCAGCATCCTCCTACATACAGGTTAGTCTAGGGGTTAGCCTGTGGGCCACTCTGGCCTTAAACTTGTGATTCTCCTGCCTCAGCCTCCCAGACAGCTGGAATTACAGTCCTGTGCCCTCACTCCTGGTTGCTTTTTTACTTCTTCATTGGCTTTAAAGTAGTCATCATACTAACACTGCTTCTTAAATATTTAATAGGGTAAAAGAACAGGAAACACAAGAAGAGGAACGTTTGATGGAAGAAAAGAAAAAGAAAAAGCAGGAAGACAAGAAAAAGAAGGAAGGTGCTCAGAAAAAGGTTTGCTAGGACTCCTTCCATGTCCTCCATGTCATGTCTGCATCAACATGGCTGTCTCGTGTCCAAGGTTGATTCTAGTACTGTTTTACGTCAATATGCCGAGTCTGGAATGAGTAAATATAGACACTTGGCTAGTGAGGCGAGTACAGAGTGCCGGTTACAGAAGGTCTTTTCTACAGCGTCAGGCGTACTGAAGCTGTGTCCAGGGCAGCGCAGCTTCTGTGTAAAGAACGCTCTTGCTGCCTCCTGAGAATGGACCGCCCAGCCCAGCCCACCCACAGCAGCCTATCGAGACATCAGGGAGAACCAGGAAACTGACAGTATTAGAAAAGCTGGAAATAATTGTTACAGTCTTAGTAAACATTCTTTATAAATCCTTATAAATAAATAAGTTCTGTAAACCAGTTTGGAGAGATGACTCAACAGTTAGAAATATTTTCTTTTAAAAAAAAATTCTGTTTTTTAGAGCTCTAATTTAAACCTTATAGTCATATTTTTTATTTTGTGGCATGTAAAATAGCCAAATTATACTACCCACCCTTGCTTTCATCTCTGTACTGAGCCGTGAGATTGGAAGGATCCTTCTAGACTGACACACAGGGAGTTCAGATAGTGTCCATTACAATGTTTGCCAGTCACTAACTTAGCACTGTCCTGTGGTCAGAGTAGGATTTTTCTCAGTAGTAAATTAGCTAAATAAAAGGTTTGCTTTTAAAATTTTAAGAATTAAAAGTTTTAGTCCCAATAGTCACTCACACTCACTTGCTTGCTCCCCCCGACCCCCAAATTAAAATGAAAGGAAAACAGAGGCAGGCAGATTTCTGTAAGACTGAGGCCAACCTGGTCTGTGCAGTAAATTGCAAGACAGTCAAGGCTCCATGTCTCAAAGAAACTAAGAAAAAAACCCTAAAATAATTAAAAGTCTGCCTATAAACCTTCATCAGTGTGGACATTGCATTCAATTGTCTCTAAAAAGTTTCTCTTTTTTTTTTTTTTTTTTCAGGCTGCTGATCAAAAAACCAAAGGTAAGTTTTTTTTTTAAATAATATATTTTGTGAGGGGAATACTTTTTATAGTAGCTTCAAACTTTGCAATGGTGTGACTTTTGTAAAATTTATTTTATGTTTATGGGTATTTTGCCTGCATGTTTGTCTGTGCACCAAGTGTGTGCAATGTCCAAAAGGCCAGAAGAGAGCCTTGGATCTCCTAAAACTGGAATTAAGACAGTTGTGAGCCACCATGTGGGTGCCCAAAACTGAACCAGGTCCTCTGCAAGAGTATCAAGCCTGGAGTTAATTGATACCTGGTGGGTGAAAACAGAGGCTCTAACTGTCTTCTATTGTACTTTCAGTATACATTGTGAAGCTCTTCATTTATGACTGATTTTATTCTGTGTTTTTTTCATTGTCATTAGGTTAATATAAAACTGCCTAGAAAATGTCATCTGCATTTTAAACAACACTTTAAAATTTCCTTTTGATTTGATTCCCACCAAATAAGGATCAAATTCAGGAATAAGAAGACCCAAAGAAAACTGAATATTTTTAAAGCTTGAAAGTCCTTGCTGCCATCTATTTCTCGCAGTGTAGCTTGTTTCTCTCTTACTGATGGTCAGAGGCGTCTTTCTTTCCAGAGCTGGCTGGCCTGTTGTTTTGACAGTGTCGGTGGGAACACAGGCAGCTCTCAGTGGATGTAGCTCAGGCGTGCTGAGTATGCTAAGCTCAGGGAAGCTGTACTCCCAGACGCCCACCTTCATACCTGAGTCCATAGGGACGGTTAGGAGAGGCACATGCCGTGGGTCACAGAGGCCAGCTCTGTTCCATCGTGCAAGGTGCTGCTTTAATCTTCAGGTGCCACATCTTTAAAATGAGAGAAGTCGATGGATTGCTCTTGCCTGCTAGGGCTGCTGTACAGACAGATGAGCCAGCCCACACGGGAAGGGTAGTGTGGCAGCTGGAGTGTCGCTGGGGTCCAGTGGAGGGCTGCGGCACTGACTGGCATGTCCTTCTTTTGTCTTCCCGTGGACACACAACTGCACATGCAGATGCTTACATCATAAGGATTTTTGCAAAAGTTCTGTCAGCTGCTCTGTAGTAATACTTCGTATCTAGTTGGCATCTTGTAGTTTTAATATCAAAATTATGTGTAGAATCTGAACTCATAATTGAGCAGGACTTAGATTAAGTTGTTGGTTTTTCTATTAGTAAATGCAGAACTAGTGGAACTACAGCTTTGACCCTGTGTGTTAGTCCTTAGTCTTAGTTCCTAGAGATGGGTTTGCTGGTAATGGGCATTAGAAGCAGCAGGGTTCTGCTCTTTTAGAATCTTTTCAGAAGGCTCCAAAAGGACTGGCTATGGCTGTATCTGAATTTATGATCTCAAATAAAACAGTGGTTTTTACTGCCATTTATAAATGTGGGACTCGTCCTACACTGTTGATATCCTCCCCACCCCTCGTTCGTGTGTGTGTGTGTGTGTGTGTGTGTGTGTGTGTGTGTGTGTGTCCCATTTTCACAACCTGTTTCATTGTCATTTATGATTCTTTACTTCTCAGGCTGTGACTGCTCACAACTGTGTGGTGACTGAAATCCATCTCCTGCCCCTTGTGGAATTACTGGTTTCTGTTACTATGCTGATGAGTGTTTGTACTGGGGATTACTGACTGCCAGCTTCTTGTATCTCCCCTGAGTTGCTGATTTTTTTGGGGGAACAGTTTGTTGGTAGCTGTATGTGGCCTTTGGATTTGTCCTAAACACAGTTGTTTGTGTCGTAGAATTATAAAGGCTCTAAAGTCTTGTACATAATTTTCTACTTTAGCTAATTATTTCTACTTTATATGTATGAGCATGTTGCCTGCATGTTTGTATGTGCACCACATGTGTGCCTGGCATTCTTCGAGGCCAACAGAGGGTGCTGGAGCCATTGGAATTGCAGGGCGGTTTGAGCTGACCTGTAAGTGCTGGGAACTGACCTAGGTCCTCTGAAAGAGCAGCAAGTGTTCTTAAGCACCATGCTGCCTCTCTGGCCCAGTTTGTTCTCTAGGGAATATTAGCGATGTCAGGTTTTGATTTTTCTCAGATCCTGTCACTGCTCAGCCCCACCAGAATCAGCTGCTGCGAGGCGCACTCATGCCTGGTGCTGGTGTCAGACAGACACTGGTGTGGTGAGATGCGCTACACAGCGGCTGAGGCAGGTTTGCATTTATGAGCTGCCCTCGCTGTGGTGTTTGCTTCGCTGCCATGGCCTGGCCTGACAGCAGGTAGTGCAGGGACCACACCTGCCTGTTCCCACCTCTCCCCAGGACCCTCACTGCCTCCGTGCTTGTTCTAGGCCTTAGCATTAATGAGTCCCCTTGTTGCTGTGTTGTTATAGGGGATAGGAAGGAATCTATAGCTACAGAGTTCACTACCAAGCATGGAGGATTTGTGGGACATGATACAGTGGACCCTTGCCCCCTTCTCCATGTCTACAGCCAGTGGGGCACTTGGTATCAGGAAGGACAGCACCATTCCTGGCAGGGGTGGGCCTTAGGAGTCCCTCCCCACATGTCAGTCTGATACCACTTCTCTCCCTTATAAATTTGAAATTGGGTTTTCTAGAAATTCTCTTTTTCAAAATCATAATTAAAGTAGAGATTGTCTCTGGCTATCTCTTCTTTTTTTAAAAAAAAAAACAATCATTTTCCGGTGGGTGTGTGGGGGAGTGGGGAGAGGCTGGAGAGGTGGCTCAGGGTTTAGGAGCACTGCCTGCTCTTCCAGAGGTCCTGAGTTCAATTCCCAGCACCCACACGGTGGCTCACAACCATCTGTAATGGGATCTGATGCCCTCTTCTGGTGTGTCCGACAGCTACAGTATACTTGTATAGACAAAACAAATATTTTAAAAATATGTTTTTTTATTTTATGTGTTTGAGCATTGTGCCTGTATATATATCTGCAGAGGCTGTGTATATATCTACAGAGGCTGTGTATATATCTACAGAGGCTGTATATATATAATGTGTGTATATATATGTGTGTGTGTGTGTGTGTGTGTGTGTGTGTGTGTGTGTGTGTGTGTGTGTATGGATGGTAGACGGTTGTGAGCTGCCTCGTGTGAAAGCAGCCAGTGCCCTTTAACCACTAAGCCATTTCTCCAGCACCTTTTCAAGTCCTGGCCAGTAATTACTTTGTGGAAGCCTCATTCTTGTTTGCTGATGAGTACACGAGTGTAGATCATCCTGCCCTCAGGTTGTGCTGTCGGGAGCCCTGTTTTCTTTGTAGACAGGAGACACACACTGCTGTTCCTCTCTGCAGCTCATTTGCAACTGGTGGGTTCACTCTTGTCTTTCACCAGGATCTCTCTCTCTCTGGGCCTTCACTATCTCTGTTGCTACAGGAAGCTCAACATTAATGCCTTTGTTACAAAAGCAAAACAAAACACTTTGTTGAAAATTTTTGGGAGTCAAAAACTGAAGAAGGGTCATGAGTTCAAGGTTAGCCTTGGCTACAGAATGGAGACCTTGTCCAAGGTGTGCACAGGCGTGCGCACGCGCCCCCACCCCACAATCCTGAGAGAACTTTCTTATTTCCCAGTTACTGTTTATTAGCCATCCTGTATATCTCATTATATATTAATGTAAATACATATCGTCCACTGCTTTCCACAGCTTATGCTTCCTCCAACCTAAGCACTAAGCCATTTATAAAGCCTTCCTGCCAGTCTGTTCACAGACAGGGTCAGCCTGGACATTCTCTTTGCATTGGTGACTGAAGAAGGGCAGCTGAACACCAAGCCCTTGCCCCAGTGAGACCCTCAGTGTCTCATGGCAGGAGCAAGGATGGGTGGATAGCGTCCTGTTGTAAGATGTGCTGCCTTATATGCTACTCCAGCCTTGTTCAGGAACTGGTGTTCAGATAGCAGCAGTCGCTTTATTTAGGGCCCTGCCCTTAATTTGGGTATGGAAAGTAAGAATAGTTTTATCTGTGAACTTTGTGAGCCCCAATTTTGTATCATGTTTTCTGAGACTTTTTCATGGGTTGAATTGGGAGGTAGAGGGCAAAATTAGCCACAGTCACGTGGCACTACTCATAAATGATTATGTTCATGAAATAGCAAATGCTTTGATGTTTGGTTGTGGCTCTTCTCAGGAGATTACTGAGTTAGGGTCTCAGTGGGCTGAGTGTGGGGCTGACTGTGCTCACTTTGTAATTGTTAGTTCTCAGAAAACCTTTATTGAAGTCAGTGCAAACCGTGTGAAACCATATTCTTTCAGTGTGAAAGAATGGAGGTGGGGTTAAGTTTCAGACTCACAGGTCACATGTACTCCCAGCTCACACAAGCTTTGGCTGTGTGTGTGTGCACACAGTAGCTTTATTGAGTTATAATTGAAATGCAGTAATTGCACATATTAAAGGAGAACAATTTGCCACATGTTGGAATGTGTGCCCTTGTGAAACCATTACCACCATCAAAGTGACACCAAGCAACCCCCAAGAGTTTCTCTGATCCTCTCCACTCCCATTTCTTTTACCTCCTCCTTGGCCATCTGCCCTGAGCAAACACTGGCCTTTTTCTGCCGTGGAATTCACTCTCTTTCATAATGGATAATGAATGGGCTAATATGTCATTGTCTTGCTGAGCAGAATACCTGGGAATTCATGCACACATGTGCCCCTGGTTCCTCCCCCTTTTCTTGCTGGGTACTGTGCCATTGTGCATGCATACCATGAGCTCGCACATCCATACACCCGTGCCTGGGCGTTTGGTTTTTCTGTTCTTCAGCTTTTCTGAGCATTCGTGTCCTTGTCTTAGAATTCTATATACCTGGATTTTCCTGAGCAAATACATGGAAGAGAATAGCTATAATAATTTTCTCAAGAAGCTGCAAAATGATTTCCAAAGTGATTATACTGTTTCACAGTTCTGCCTTCCACCAGTATGTGTTTTATTTGGCCTTGTTATGATTACTAATAGTTAATGGTGTTTGCTTTGATGAAACACCATGGCCAAAAAGTAAGATGGAGGACCGGAGAGATGGCTCAGCGGTTAAAGAGCACTGACTGCTCTTCCAGAGGTCCTGAGTTCAATTCCCAGCAACCACATGGTGGCTCACAACCGTCTGTTATGAGATCGATGCCCTCTTCTGGTGTGTCTGAAGACAGCGACAGTGTACTCATATATAATAAATAAATCTTTTTGGGGTTGGGGATTTAGCTCAGTGGTAGAGCGCTTGCCTAGGAAGCACAAGGCCCTGGGTTCGGTCCCCAGCTCCGAGAAAAAGAACCAAAAATAAAAAAATAAAAATAAAAAAAATAAATCTTTTTTTTTTTTAAAAAAAAGTAAGATGGAGAGGAAAGGTTTATCCGGCTTACACTTTCATATGGTTGTTCATCATCGAAGGAAGTCAGGACAAGAACTCAAACAGGACAGGAACCTAGACACAGGACCTGAGGCAGAGACAATGGAGGGGTGCTGCTTACTGGCTTGTTCCCCATGACTTGCTCAGACTGCTTTCATACAGAAGCCTGAATCACCAACCCAGGGGATACTCCACCCACAATGGCCTGAGCCCGCCCGCCCTCCTCAGTCACTATGGAAGAGCATGCTCTACAGTCTCGCCGACAGCCTGATATGAGGTTGTTTTCTCTATAGAGGGTCCCTCCTCTGGGCTGGCTTCAGCCTGCGTCGGGTTGGCGAGCACAGTGTGCAGCGTTATTCTCAGGGCCCTACTTGCCATCTGTGGATCTGTTTGAGACGTGTCTGTTCCCATCAGCCGCCTGTCCTCACACTGCTACTTGTGATGCTCAGCTATCCTCGTAGGCTGCACAGAAGGTAGCCTGACGTCTGTGTCACTGTCCTCTTCGAGACCATGTGTGACTCGATGTTCCTACATAGTTCGAGCTGCATTACTCACACTCTGCTACTGGAGTTTACTAGTGAGCTCACTCACTGACTTAACAGGAACAGAGACCTGTCGGGTGCTCTGGGTGAGCTCTTGTTCTCGATGATGCTCTCACAGAGACTTGGGTACATAAGCAAGGAAGTGCAATCAGTTTCTTACGTGATTTACTTACATCAAATTTTCTACCTGAAACGATTGACGGTTAGTCATCTTTTCATTGAGTATCTCTGTCCTTTTTTTTTTTTTTTTTCTTCTCGGAGCTGAGGATGGAACCCAGGGCCTTGTGCTTGCTAGGCAAACACTCTACCACTGAGCTAAATCCCCAACCATCTCTGTCCTTTTAAGGACTAGAAGATTATTTGCTTTTAAAAATAAACGAGAGTAGGGCACGGTGGCACACATATTTAATCCTAGCTTTGGGATAGAGGCAGGTAGATCTCTGTACTTCAGGGCCAAGCCTGGTCCACATAATGAGTTTTAGGTCAGCCACAACTACATAGAGAAACCCAGTCCCGTGGAAGAGAGATAGAAAAACACTTTGTTCTTGTCTTACGGAGGATGGATGTAGATCACAACCATCTACTCCGCGTGCCTGTGGGAACTGCTGTGGCGCTGGACAGCACAGGGACTTGGTTGGGTGAGGATAGAGGGCGGGGGAAACTGAAGTAGGCAAGGGATCTGTGAGTAGTGCTGGACTGAGATCTGAGAGGTGACCAGAATTTCATAAGCCTGGATGAGAGACAGGTGAAGACTTAGACCCCCACAGAGGGAACAGGCTTTGCTGGGCTTGAGGTTGGGAGGTGGGACATTTTCCAGAGCTAAACAGAAGATGGGTGCAGCACTTGGGGAGCTGGCAGCGGGGAGTGTGTGATGAAGGCTACAGGGTGCTAGCCTGCCAGAGGTGACCTTTGTAAGTCTGCTGTTGTGGGCCCTTTTCCTTCTCTCACCCGCTTCCCTCACTGATCGGGTGATTTGACATGGGCTCCCTCTTCTGGCAGTTTGCACATTGTACATTTGCTGGGAAGTAGACCTAGACTAGCTCCCCTCACACTTACTAGCATGGTAAACCTGATGCACATAGCCCTGCGGGAGCTGTGTTCAGCATAGTGGTCTGAGCACCTGAGACCAAAGCATACTCAAGCCTCCTCCTGAGGTGCAGGGAGCCTGGTCTGCCTCCGAGCTTGCACACTGAGGGCGGCAGACAGACTGAGCAAAGGAGAGCAGGAGAGCAGCCGTGAGCTTTATGCATCCTTGGTCGTCTGCCCAGGGTGTTGCCATGGTAGAAACTGACATGGAGGCGTTCAGAAAGGTCAGCGGGCATTAGTGCTGCTCACTCAGCTTGAGATAGCACAGCTTTCAACCTGGTCTTCCCTTAAATGAAGTTATTCTTGTCAGTAGCCACTATTGAAATAACTTTACATTTAACTTTGTTATTTAGGGCACTAATTGCAAGTAGCACTTAATTTAATTTTAATTCCTTTCAGAGTCACTGGTGTGATGCCTTGGTACAGAACATAGCTGCAAATGTCAGTTCTCAGGCCCACTAGATCACATAGGTGGCCCCTAGCTGCCATCCTCCCTACAGCCCCAGGCCAACAACTGAATAAATAAATTCATATGGCTGTTGAGCGAATGAGCACCTTCTTCCTCAGAAGACCATAAGGCAGAGAAAGGCATGGAGAGGTGATTGAGTTACTAAGATTTGTGTCGTAAGCAGTGGGGGTAGTTTGACCCTGCACACCACTTTGAGTATGTCTATAGCAGAGCTGGAGAAGGAGCGGGTAGGCAGCCAGGGTCATCCTGTCTCTGAGGCCAGAGCAGTTCCAGGAAACTGGAAGCAAGGCTGCAAGTCAGCAGAGGGTGGCCAGGAGCAAGAGCGTGGTGATGGCTGTGGCTGGCTATAGAGGCTCTGCGAGGGCAGGACCAAAGCTGAGAAGCCTGGGACTGGAGGCTCTTTAGAGATGCTGAGTTCAAAAGCTTGGAAAGTTTCCCAACTGACATCCGACATCTGGAGCCTGCTTGGTCGAGGACTTGGTGCTGCTGAAGTCCTGACTTCTGGAGAGAGCGAGCCTTCAGAGACTCACTTCCTTAGATGACTGTCTTTGCCAGCAGGTGTCGCCCTCACTTCAGAACAACATGAAATGCGCATTAGGCAGTGATTCTTAAGAGTTTTGGTCTTTTGTAGTGTGGCCCTAGATGCATTTGTCAGAAGAAGAGGATTGCAGAGTGGTCTCAATACCCTGTGTCTTAGGGCAGGAACAGAATCAGAAATTTAGTTCTGAAAAAGCAGAGGGCCAAAAATACTGACTTTAGTCAGAAGCTTTATCAGCGCTTCATGCACAGAGGCCGGCAGAGCAGCTCGCCCCGTTCAGGGTTGTGGGTGGGCTGGCCCCGCTCAGGGTTGTGGGTGGGCTGGCCCCGCTCAGGGTTGCGGGTGGGCTGGCCCCGCTCAGGGTTGCGGGTGGGCTGCCGCACTGCTCAGGGTTGCGGGTGGGCTGCCGCACTGCTCAGGGTTGCGGGTGGGCTGCCGCACTGCTCAGGGTTGCGGGTGGGCTGGCCCTGCTCAGGGTTGCGGGTGGGCTGGCCCTGCTCAGGGTTGCGGGTGGGCTGGCCCTGCTCAGGGTTGCGGGTGGGCTGGCCTCGCTCAGGGTTGCGGGTGGGCTGGCCCTGCTCAGGGTTGCGGGTGGGCTGCTGCACTGCTCAGGGTTGCGGGTGGGCTGCCGCACTGCTTTGCTCACTCAGCCATCTCTTCTTTTTCTGAGTCCCAAGGACCAGCACCAGCCCAGGGTGTTAGCTCTTCTGTAGCAGGCAGCAGTCTGAGGAAAGAGACAATGTAGACCAGGAACTGAGCCTGTTCCTTCTACTCTGTAGGACCCCAGTCTCCATTAGTGTACATCAGTGTGGAGCACATCAGTGTGGAGCACAGAGCTGTGAGACCTGCCACCTGAAACAGCCTGTGACCTCTCACGACTGCTGGGCTCCTACTCTGCTTCAGCTTCAACCAAAATATATTTCTTTTTATTTTATGTGCTCAGATTGCCCCCCCCCGCCCCCGTGTGTGTGTGTGTGTGTGTGTGTGTGTGTGTGTGTGTGTGTGTGTGTGTGTGCGTGCGCGCGCGCGTGCATGTATAATTTGTTTATATTTTATTTGCATTGGTGTTTTGAATGCATGTATCTCTGTGTGGGGATGTCAGATCTCCTGGAACCTGAGTTACAGTAGGCAGTTGTGAGCTACCATGTGGATGCTGAAAATTGAACCCAGGTCCTCTGGATCTTAACCGCTGAGCCATCTCTCTAGCTTCGAGAGAGCAAATTTTTAAATGTAATATATTTCTGAGAAATTAGCTCAAACTTTTCTTCTTAAGGAGAGATACTAACATTTTCTGGAACAGTCTATCCAGCAGAATCATAGTGCAAAGCACTGTGTGTACCTCAGTGATAGAATGTGTGTGTTTAGAGCATGGGAGGCCCTAGATGTGATCCTCAGAAGGGAGAGAACAGGACAAGAGAGATGACAAGGCAGGAGGAGGAGGGAAGGGGAGACAGCAGAGAAGAAATTCCAGTTATGATGATGACATCTGCCTATGTCTGTACAGATGACTGAAGCAGAGGACCCCTTGAGCCCAGGTGTGTGGCTTCATGTTTTGTTTTGTTTGAGACGTCGTCTCGTGTAGCTTGCGCTAGCCGTTAAGCTTGGTGTGTAGCTGAGATTGCTTTGAACTCCCTTATTCTGCCTTCACTGTCCAGGCGCTCAGATGGCAGGTTCATGCCACCACGATTGGTCACAGGGACTGTCTGCCTCACACTCACAGCACATCTTGGTGGCCTCACGTGGTTACAAGTTTTGTTTTCCCAGTTGTTGATTCAGTTGGGTAAGAAATCATGGGTTGTGCCTTCTTACTGTCCTAGAAAGAGACTCGTGGCTTATCCCCAGGGCCTTGTTGCTCCACTCTTGGCTGTTTTCATTTGGAAGGGAAATGACTTCCAAGTGGCCCTACCCAGCTGATAGCTGAAGGTAAAGCCTGTGCCCAGGGCTAGCGGCAACACTGGGGCTGTGATTGCTTCAAAGATGAGGCTACCTGAGTGCGGGTGCCCACTCTTGAATAACCCAGAGCATGACTGAGAACAAGAATTTGGAGTCCGTTGGTATGAAGGATCCAAAGAGCAGTAGGAGATAGGCAGCTGCCACCGACCAGCCTGCTGAGTGGGATGGAGAGAAGGACCTGTCTCTGAGCGTGGTGTTTTCCTGTGCCATTCTGGGATGATGAACACGAGCTTCACAGCAAGGAACAGGTGGGGGGTGGCAGTCATATTTGTTCAAAATTGTCTGCATGCTGTGCAGTAATATGCATCGGAGACACGAGGATACCGGACAGCTGCGGTCTTTTCCTAGGGGACTTGTGTGTCCAGTAGTCTGACAGCACAAACAGCTTCTGTTCCTGTACAGTAAACAGCAAACTTCTCCTGTAACGGGCTGGATGATAGCGAGTGTAGACCGGGGAGCCCATAGCTGGTCTCTGTCATGCATTCTTTGCTTTCTTCCATCCTTTAAAATCATGAGGAGCATTTTTCTGAATTTCTGTCAGTCTTTGTTCTCTCCTGGCAGCAGTTAACAAGGGGAAAGGGAGGTTCCCTGGACATCAGACTCGCCTAATTTGCCAGACAAGCAACATGGGACAAGGAACTGAATACTGTGTTCGTATGTCTTAGACTTTGGTGGCTTAGATGGAAAAACAAAGTAAGTGACTTACAGCAATTGCTTACTTAATGTGAATTTCTTTTTTTTTTTCCTTTTTTCTTTTTAGATTTATTTATTTTATGTATGTGAGTGCAGTGTCGCTGTCTTCAGACACACCAGCAGAGGGCATCAGATCCCATTACAGTGGTTGTGAGCCACCATGTGGTGGGTGGCTGGGAATTGAACTCAGAACCTCTGGAAGAGTAGTCGGGTGCTCCTAATCGCTGAGCCATCTCTCCAGCCCCGTGAATTTCTTTTTCTGTAATGGATTTAGCAACAACAACAAAAAATAGTCCTGTATCTGTCCTTTTGTTTAGTTAGTTAGGTGATACTGCATAGGACAGGAGGGTGTGCATTCCACAGCCACACACCAAGGTCGGAGAGGAGTGCATCAATGTGTGGGGTCAGTTCTCTCCTTGTACTTTTACATCGGGCTCCAGGGATTGAACTCAGATCTCCGGGTTTATGTGGCAAATACCTTTATGTGATGGACTGCCTTCCTGTCTCTTTTAATCTTTTGAGATCTGTGGCTGTGTTGTCATTTACTTAGTCATTTTTGTGGCTTAGACAGAAGGAAAGAAGACTAGGAAGGCAAGAGGGACTCTCAGTGGTGACCACAGGAGAGGTCTTTGGGCTAGACTGTGGCATTGGATTTGCGCTCAGGAAGTCATCATCACCTTGCACAGTGTGCCTTATAGGCAAACGCAAACAGCACAAACAGAAGAGGAGGACGGGGACCAGCAGGTGTTACCTAAGGCTGGGACGTGGCTGTTACATTCCTTTCTCTGAACAAATGGAGTCTGTCCCAGTGTTTGGGTCCCTGTCTCTGCTCTGGAGTCACGGGTGGAAAAGTACAACCCATGAAGGCACCGTCACCGCTCTTCCTTCCCTGAGACCTGCCAGGCACACACACGCCGAGAGGAGAGAAGAAAGCAAAGCACAAAGCAGTGCCCTGTGCGACACTAGTGTTTGAGAAGTGTGGCACACCACCCGGCGCGGCCACAGTCCTAGGCTTAGATGAGTGTTAACAGGTGTGTGGCACAGGGAATAGTGTGGTGATTGCTCTTACCTTTTCTGCAGAGTTAAGTCAAATTTATCTTCTGGGAATGAGAGGCAAAGATAGGGTGGTAACGCAGTAGAGGCTTGGGAGTGAAAGGCCTTTAGACGGACATAGGAACACATAGGGTGCTCTAGAATGGGCACGCTGAGAGGCAGGATTATGTGCTGTTCTTAACACTTTTTTTTTCTTTTTTCTTTTTTTTCAGAGCTGGGGACCGAACCCAGGGCCTTGCGCTTGCTAGGCAAGCGCTCTACCACTGAGCTAAATCCCCAACCCCCTTATGTGCTGTTCTTGACAGGCATGTGTGATAGAAAGATAGAAAGGCCCTGAGGGCATTGACAGTGTAGTGTTACCTAATACACAATAGAGTCTATGCTGGAAGATCAAGACTGGGCTAATTGGATTTGTCAATAAAAGGAAAGGAGAAATAGCTTATAGACCCTAGTGTTGTCTTATAATAGTTGTAACTTGGAAGGGGTTTGCTTGTACCTAAGAGAGATACCCGAAATGGCTGGAGAAAACAGTCGACCACACTGGCTCTTCATCCAAAGGACCCAGGTTCTGTTCCCAACACCCACATAGCAGCACATAACCATCTGTAACTCTAGTTCCAGGAATCTGATAGCCTCTTCTGGCCTCCATGGGTACCAGGCATGCACATGCAGACAGAACACTCCAGAACATAAAATAAGATACCTGGAATTGTTTCTCAACTCATCTGTATAAAGCTTTTATTCAGCCATAAAAGGAAAGGAGTTGACAGGTTAACTAGGTAGACGCTTTCCCTCTTTGTTTGGATATCGGCTCACACTCAGAATGAAGATAAGTCTGAGTATTATTAAGGGTCGGATCTTTTGTGCCTGACACAAATTGTCTGTCTCACTGACACACTTGTTAGTGATTGTAAAGCACACGTCTGTGACAGCACAGCAGTGTTGGAGGTAAGGTCTCCATAAATGATCACTGCTGTTGTGCAACCCAGTGTGCGGAGGTCGGTGGTTTCTGTAGAAGCCACATACAAGGTCATGCCTCCACTCACTCATGTACATGTGAACTACACAAGCAGTGCCCTCTCAGGTGCTGTGCATGTCTTATTGGCGTTTAAGGGGTTACTGAAGCTTTGGGTCATTTTTCCTTTTGGATCTTTTCAGTGCCAGAACTTACTAAGACCTGTTCAAGCCAGCCCCAACCTGCGGGTACCAGTCCCAGTACTTCCACCAGCACTATTTCTAGCGGCAGCAATGGCAAACGTGCATCTGCCTGTGGCCAGCAGCCAGCTGCATCCCGTTACCTGCCTCGGGAGGTGCCTCCACGCTTTCGCCAGCAAGAACAGAAGCAGCTGTTAAAGAGAGGCCAGCCATTGCCCACAGGGAGTCTGACCAGTGTGAGCCCAGCACAGGCTGCTGGACCTGCAGGGGCCAGCCCTCCTCCCCTCCCTGGAGCTGGGGCACAGCAACATCCCAGCAAACTCCAACCAGGTAAGAACCATGAAGAGTGGGACTTGTTTGATGTTAGGGTTAGGACCAGGACCACCTTGAACTTGCTAGGCAGGTGCTTGGCTATTGCACTGTTCCTAAATCCTGAGACTTTCTTTCCATGGCCCCCTCTACTCAGGCTGAGGTGAGAGGATCTTTTGTGTCCTACCTAGAGTTTGAGGCTAGACCGTGCACCATAGTGGGACTCCATCTTGAAAAGTAGGTTCACGGGGTTGGGGATTTAGCTCAGTGGTAGAGCACTTGCCTAGCAAGTGCAAGGCCCTGGGTTCGATCCCCAGCTCCGAAAAAAAGAAAAGAAAAGAAAAAAAAAAAAAAAAGAAAAGTAGGTTCACACATATGCACAGACTGGGCAGGAAGCATCTCCAGATACTTGCATGATCACCATAGAAAACACACACACACACACACACACACAGTGTAGAATATAACTCTTTATGGATAAAAAAAAAAAGCTTGAACATTAAATCAGTCTATATTGAGAGTAAATGAGAAATATTTTACGCCGCCTCTTGTCTCCCGCCAGCGTCTGGCAGTGCTGCCCACTGGATGTTCCTTTCCCCTCACTGACCTGGCAGCCCTCCGAAAGCTGCCATATTCCTCACGTGCAGTCTCAGTTTTCCTGCCACCACAGCTGTGTCTGCGTGGCCTCAGAGTGATGGCAGTGCTTTGTTTTCCCTGGAGGGCCATGTGAAGGGCTGCCCTCCATGTTTCTGTTCAGATACTCCTGTGCCTGTGCCCGTCACTCCCTCTTGGAGCTGTGATGTGTCTGTCAGCGGAGTTGAAGCGAGCCTGTGGAGTGTCAGAGCTGCCATATGTGACTGACAGTGCACCTCTAGCACTACACGCCTCGTTTAAAAGGAGAGGTCTGCTCTCCAGAATCCATCTTTCCGACTCAAATATTAGTCCACAGTGGGCACTGCGGGAAGGACAGTGTTGTAGAATAACCACAGATGTCTAAGCAGCTTTGACAGAGCCAGGTTAGACTGCCCTTCCAGACATGCCAAGTCACTTACAGCCCTGGCACTTGGGACTCCTATATAAAGGTTCCTCCTCGTCACATTGCGTCAGCTTGCCTGTAACAGGCATCCGCACAAGGAAAAGGTACCTGGGTGGTGCTGCTTCAGAGGCAGAGGTGTCTAGTGAAGCAGCTCTTTCCCTCTCTGCTGTTGACTCCAGTCTGCCACGCCGTGCAGTCCTGTGTGCTCCCTGTGACTTGTATGCAGCACCCTGTGATTTAGGCTTTTGCTGTCCTCTTAGAGTTGACTATGTAGGAGCTTCTTCTCACGTTTCAAATGCTTTGCTAAAAGCAAACGTGGGTCCAATTCTGTTAGTACATTTCAGTGTATTCCACAAGGATCATAAGTTTCCTGCTTGCATCGAAATTGAATTCCTCTTCTTTTTTCTCCTCTGCCTTCTGCCACCCTCCCCACTTCTTATCAGAGTTCTAACATCATTCCCTGTTAGGCCAACAGTATTATAGTATTTATTGGGTACTTCTTTACCATTTGCAGATCTAAATGCTAAGTACTAATTCTTCAGTCCTTTCCAGACTCAGAAACCACCACAGGCTGTGACAGGTGAGCCTGTGGAGCGGAGTGTGCATAGATGCGGACTCTCAGTAGATACCTGCAGGTAGCTGCTACAAGTGTGCCAGAGGCACAAGGACTTGATCGTGGCCTCTTTGAAGCTTTGCTGTTTTTACATTCAGTGTTGGTATATTGTCACATGACACTGATGTCGACATAACCCATGCTGTAGGATGACCAAGATTTCTGATACTTGTGTGCAAAAATAAGTTCTGGCCAGGAATGGCGGTAGATGCTTTTAATCCCAGCACTGTGTTGGAGTCAGAGTCAGGTAGATCTCTGTGAGTTCAAGGCCAGCATGCTCTATATAACAAGTTCCAGTCAGGACTTAATAGTAGAACCCAGTCTCAAAAGTCGTCGTCGTCGTTGTTGTTGTTGTTGTCGTCCTCCCTGAATAGTTGTAATGGTCAGTCATATGAGATGACAATGAAACGCAGTTAGGTTTAAAGCAGAAACAGACTTTTATAATGATCTACCAAGTTCAAAGTTGTATTTTCAAGCATCAAGCTTTAATAGTTTATTCTATGCCTGAAGTTTACACATAACTTTGTGGGTAACTCCCTCATGGAAACAGGGCTCTCAAATAAAGGTGCCCAGTGACAAGTGACAGAAGCCTAGCAACACCTAGGAAGCAACTGAGGGGAGGCTTCCTGGCAGCCTAAGCCAGAGCCGTGGGTATAGAAAAGATAGGCTTAAAAAAAAAAAAAAGAAAAGAAAAGATAGGCTTACTAAGTAGGAGACATGGGCCACAAGCCCTTACCTGGGCAGGGTGGACTCTGTGAGGGCCTCTGCTCCTTCCCAGAGGTAGAAGGGTCTTCCTAGCTTCAGTCCAGATGCTCATTGTTCAGTCTGCTGCTGGTGAGTGAGACCTGCTTTCTCACAGAAGAGCCCAACCGGAAGTTGACTGGGAGAAGAGCTTGTTTCACCAACTGGAGGAAAGGCTACCCTGCCCTGATCATATGGACATCTGTGCATACACAGAGGAGCTCCCACAGTGCTCAGCTCTGAAGATGCACACATTCTCTGTTACCCTGTCTTCTCTATAGACCCTGGCTTTGCAAGGCTTCAGAGAAACTGCAGCTTGAAGTTCTTGACTTGTCTTTTTTCACATTTCTCTTCTCTCCCTCCCTCCCTGCCTCCCTCCCTCTTTTAAAGGGTTTCTCTGTGTAGCCCTGCTGTCCTGGAGCTCACTCTGTAGACCAAGCTGGACTCAAACTACCAGATCCGCCTACCTCTGCCTCCCAAGTGCTGGGATTAAAAGGTGTGTACCAGCACCCCCAACTAGAATTTTTTTCTTTAAAAAAATTTTTTTAACATTTTTTTCCTTCTGCTTAAATGTATGACATTCACGTCTGCCCTGTTCATTTATAAACAGAGCTCTGGTGAGTGAGTGTGTGCTTCTTACACCCTTTTTGGATTGAGGCAGGAAAATAATTAAGAAGTTGGACTCATGCCAGTTTACATGTGGACCTTTCATAAAATATTTCATTGCTGGTCTGCAGGTGTTGAGGGAGTTGTGTAGAGGAAGGCAAGGAGGAGTGTAAAACAAAGGGGAAATACTAGTTTTTTGCGTTCAACCAATAGGCAACATGCCATTATTATTTTTGCTAGCTTTCAAAAAATAGTAAAGGTCGGAGAGAGTTGGCTCTGGTACGAATTGTCACTGGGTCCTGAAGTAAAATGTTTTTGAGACTTGAGAGAATTTAGTATCAGCTATAATTAGATCAATCAACGCTTAAAGGACCTGCTTGGTGGACAAGTTACTCTGGTGGCCAAAGGCCACATTCTCCAAGGGCTGCAGCTCCTGGGAGGTGGACTATACCATCAGAGGGTTTTTCCTCATCCTTAAAGCAGGCAAGGACCAGACCCTGAGCCTGGAGTAGCTGCTTCTCCCAGCCAGAGCGTGTGTGGCAGTTCGTGGCTGCAGTGCTACACCAAGCAAAGCCATGTCCATGGTCATGTTGCCAGGGGCTCCAGGCAGGCATACCCTCCCTACATGATTTCCTCATTGTCCTTCATATTCTCAACCTTGAGAAGTCGTTGTTTACAGAAACACAAAGCAACAGATTATTCTAGTGGACACAGTATCGTTTACAGCAAATGTTTCTGTTCCACATTACTGGTTGCCTGGGCTTATAACAGCAGACAGGTGAGACGTGAGAGATGCTGCCGCTCCATCAGTGGAACTTAGAACACAAAGTCCTTTCTCCATTAGGTTTTTGTCTGAGGTAAAATTTTACATGTAGTAGAGAGAGAGGTCTCAAGAGCTAAACACAGCAATGCTATTTATCCTGTTCCCAAAAACCAGGGGCAAGGAATCTGTGCTCTCAGTAAATATGAAGGAACACACTTGGTCAACCATTGAAGCCACCAAGGACTGCTTTCTCCAATTTGTGGTTTATTACTTTGTCAGTTAAAAGACCTGTGGTGGTGAAGAGCAAACACCTTTGCTGTTTGTATGATTTCTAATAAAAGCATTCAACACACAGTCCTAACTTTCCTATCTGACCACGTCAATGCCTAATTAGGACTTAGCTTACTAAAGCTTTTGGGAGGTCTGTGTTAACTTCTCTGCCTAGAACATTTTATCCTGGTAGGATAGCAGGTGAGTATTTAAAAATCAAGAGGAAAGCTTTTCCCTTCCTGCTATGATTTAATCCTTTTTGATTTAATCACGTAAGACAGTTATGTTGCTTAGATTTTTTTTTTTAAAGATTTATTTATTTCATGTATGTGGGTACATTGTCACTGTCTTCAGACACCAGAAGAGGGCATCAGATCCCCATGACAGATGGTTGTGAGCCACCATGTGGGTGCTGGGAATTGAACTCAGGACCTCTGGAAGAGCACTCGGTGCTCTTAACCGCTGAGCCATCTCTCCAGCCCTGTTGCTTAGATTTTTAAAAACTCCTGTTTATAGAACGTATAAGCCATTTAAACAGAAAGGAGAATTTATTTAGCATTACACCCGAACCTCATTTATCTGTCCTTTTTTAGGGGAGTTGTAGTGACGTGTGCTAACTAACAGGAGAGTCTTGTCTTGAAGCATGTGTTTAGAGGTCCCAGAATTCAGCTAGTCAGCCCACTTCCCTCACCTTCTCCTCCCTGTGCGCACATATGTGCACCATGGACCAGGCTTGCTTGTGAGCCTAAGCAGCTGAGGAGCACACCGTGGTCAGGGTCACCTTTGAGAAGAGAGCCTTGTTGCCTTCGAGCCCCCAGCTATGTTGGTTTCACATCAGCCAGCAAAGCTTTCCATTTTCAGAGGGGGATGCTGACCACCGTGTGCTCCTGCTGAGGACTGTGATAGTTGTCACGTGGTGTTCCCTGAGCTCCATCAACAGTAGGAGAGTGAGGGCTGGAGAAATGACTCAGAGGGTAAGAGCACTGGATGCTCTTCCAGAGGACCCAGGTTCAATTCCTAGCACCCACATGGCAGCTCACAACTGTCTATAACTCCAGTTCCAGAGGATCTGACACCCTCACACAGGCATACATGTAAGTCTAATACCAAATATATATTTAAAAAAATTAAAAAGTTAGAGTGTATTAGTCCGGGTTCTCCGGAGGAACAGAACTTACAGAGTGAAAATTGTGTGGGATTTGTTAGACACTAATCCAGCAGTGACTGTCTACCAATGGAAGGTCCAAGATCCAGTAGTTGTTTAGTCCATGAGGCTGGGTGTCTCAGCTGGCCTTCAGTGTGCACTAGAATTCCGAAGACATAGGCTCCACTGCCAGTAAGGGCACGGACTTGCCAGCAAGAACGAGCAGGCTGAGATCAAGCTTGCTTCTTCTGTGTCCTTACAGAGGCTGCCTGCCAGGGTGTAGCCCAAGCCAAGGGTGGATCCTCCCACCTCAGAAGATCCAGGTTAAAAGTGTCTTCCCACTGCACATAATTTAATTCAGAAAAACTATCCCTCACAGGTGTGCCCATCACTGGGTTCTAGTTAATTCCAGATGTGGTCAAGTTGACACTGCAGATTATCCCTCCCGGGTACACACTTGTCAACTGCACTCACAGGTATATCTCAGCATTGTATCAGGAACAGAACCCGTAGGCATTTGGGCTTGTGACTTCAGGACCTGCTTGGCCCTGATCACACATGTGCCACGTCCATTTAGTATTGGACTGCTGCTGTACACATCCTAGTCTGTGACTTGGAGGATCTGAAAACACCCAGCTCAGTGTGGGCAGTTCAAGTCGAGTCTATTGTCAAATGATCAATTTCCACTAAGACCCAATAGCAAGCCAGAACTCTCTTTCTAAGTAAGGGAGAATAGTTGTTTGCAGCTAAGGACAGAGCCTTGCTCCAAAATCCCAAAGGTCCCAAACAACATCCCTGTCTACCGCTGAGACCTCAGGTGCCATCAGGTCGGCAGGATCCTATGGTCCCAATGGTAGAGCAGCCTGCACAGCAGCCTGGCCCTGTTGAAGAGCCTTCTCCTATTCCAAGCCCCACACAAAGCTATCAGCTTTCCAAGTCACTGGGCCTATGGACCTGAGTCACACCCAAGTGAGTGAATGCCGTCTCCAGAATCCCAGCAAGCCCACTAAAGAGTGAGCTCCTTTCTTGGTGGTGGGAGGGGCCAAGTGCAGTAACTCAACCTTCTCTAGAGAAGAAATGGTGTCCATGCCCCACACCATTAGATTCTTAAGAATTTCATGGAGGTAGATTTTTAGATGTTGGTTGCTGTCTCCTGCACACTCAGTCCTATCATCTTGATAACGTCAAGGAAACGTGGGATTTTAAGGGGGTGGGTTGGTTGGTTGTTATTGTTGTTGTTTGTTTTTGTAGTCCTAGGATGGAACCCAGGACCTTAGATGTGCTAGGCAAGTGCTCCACGTCCGAGCCACACCCACAGCCCCATAAGGCTTGGTCCGTGTTTTCTGATTTAGAATTGAGAATAGGAAATAAAAGGCTAGTTTTCTCCCCAAACGAGTTGCTTCATTGGCAGTGGGAGGAGAGTGTAACTTTGAGTTTTGTTTCTTGTTTTTCCAGATCTTGGTCACAGTGGATTGGCAGGTCACTATGAAAATTGTCACTGGGGACAGCATCCCTCTTACAGAAGTGAAGCAGACTGCAGCTGGGATAAAGTGATAATAGACAGGACTGACCAAGAGCTGTGGCCGTCCACCCCAGTAACAGAGACTGAATCTGCCTCAGAATGTCCTACCGACACTGACTCTGCCTCCAACTGTGGCTCCGAGAACAGTAGCATGGCTACAGGGAGCACCCAGAGCAGCTTCCCCGGCCACCCGAAGAAGACGAATGGCAGTCATGGCACCAATGGCACACTCGTCCAAAGCCCTTCTAACCCGAGTGCCCTTGGGGCAGGAGCAGCCAATGGGAATGGGGGCATGGCCAGAGTGTGGGGTGTAGCCACCGGCTCCAGCTCTGGCCTGGCTCACTGCTCTGTTGGTGGTGGAGATGGGAAAATGGACAACATGATTGGAGATGGGAGAAGTCAGAATTGCTGGGGTGCTTCCAACTCCAATGCGGGCATTAATCTCAGCCTCAATCCTAATGCCAACCCAGCTGCCTGGCCTGTACTTGGGCATGAAGGAACTGTGGCAACAGGCAACCCTTCCAGTATTTGCAGTCCAGTCAGTGCCATAGGTCAGAGTATGGGCAGCCAGAATGGGAACCCAGTGGGCACCCTGGGTGCCTGGGGAAACTTGCTGCCCCAAGAGAGCACAGAACCACAAACGTCCACTTCTCAGAATGTGTCTTTCAGCGTACAACCTCAGAACCTTAACACTGATGGACCAAATAACACTAACCCCTTGAATAACTCTTCACCAAACCCTATCAATGCAATGCAGACAAACGGACTGCCAAACTGGGGCATGGCTGTTGGTATGGGGGCCATCATCCCACCCCACCTGCAAGGCCTTCCTGGTGCTAACGGATCATCAGTCTCTCAAGGCAGTGGGAGTGGTGGGGAAGGAATGGGCAGTTCTGTGTGGGGACTGTCCCCTGGCAACCCTGCCACAGGAAGTACCAATTGTGGGTTCAGTCAGGGGAATGGAGGAGACACTGTGAACTCAGCATTAAGTGCTAAGCAGAATGGATCCAGCAGTGCTGCGCAGAAGGAGGGGAATGGAGGGAACGCCTGGGACTCGGGGCCTCCTGCAGGGCCTGGCATCCTGGCCTGGGGAAGGGGCAATGGCAACGGCATTGGGAATATCCATTCGGGAGCTTGGGGCCACCCCAGCCGAAGTTCTTCTAATGGTGTGAATGGGGAGTGGGCGAAGCCCCCAAACCAGCATTCCAGTAGTGACATCAATGGGAAAGGATCAACAGGGTGGGACAGTGCCAGTGCTGCCAGCCAGACCCCTGCCCTGCAGCCTGGCAGTGAACACATGAACTCATGGGCCAAAGCCACATCTTCTGGAACTACAGCAAGTGAAGGAAGCAGTGAGGGGTCCGGCAGTCACAATGAAGGAAGCACTGGGAGGGAAGGAGCAGGAGAGGGCCGGAGGCGAGACAAAGGGGTTCTAGACCAAGGGCACATCCAGTTGCCAAGGAATGATCTTGACCCAAGAGTTCTGTCTAATAGTGGTTGGGGACAGACTCCCGTAAAGCAAAACACTGCCTGGGAATTTGAAGAGTCCCCTAGGTCTGAAAGGAAAAATGACAATGGGACAGAGGCCTGGGGTAGTGTAGCTACTCAGCCTTCAAACTCAGGGGGGAAGACTGATGGGTCCATCATGAACAGTACAAATACCTCTTCAGTATCGGGGTGGGTCAGCTCGCCACCTGCCGCCGTGCCAGCAAACACAAGCTGGGGAGACAGCAACAACAAAGCGCCAAGTGGCCCAGGAGTTTGGGGGGACTCAATAAGCTCTACTGCTGTTAACAATGCTGCTGCCACCAAGAGTGGCCATGCTTGGAGTGGGACTGTAAACCAAGAGGACAAGTCACCCACCTGGGGTGAGCCTCAGAAACCCAAATCCCAAAACTGGGGCGATGGACAAAGAGCAAACCCAGCCTGGAGTGCAGGAGCAGGAGACTGGGCAGACTCACCATCTGTCCTTGGACATCTAGGGGATGGAAAGAAAAGTGGATCTGGATGGGATGCTGATGGTAGTAGGTCAGGGTCTGGTTGGAATGATGCCACGAGGTGTGGGACCAGTGGCTGGGCCAGTGGCACCAATGCTAAGGTGAATCCAGGTACAAACTGGGGGGAGTCTCTCAAGCCTGGTCCCCAGCAGAACTGGGCTCACAAGCCCCAAGACAACAATGTGAGTAACTGGGGGGGAGCTGCTTCTGTTAAGCAGACAGGGACGGGGTGGATTGGGGGGCCACTGCCAGTCAAGCAGAAGGACAGCAGTGAGGCGACTGGCTGGGAGGAGCCTTCCCCACCCTCCATCCGACGCAAAATGGAAGTTGATGATGGTACCTCAGCTTGGGGGGACCCAAGCACCTACAACAATAAAACTGTAAACATGTGGGACAGAAACAATCCAGTCATCCAGAGCAGTACCACAGCCCCTGCCACCCCCACGACCCCCACCTTGAGCAGCACCACACACCGGGCCGAGACGCCGCCTTCACACCAGGCTGGCACTCAGCTGAATCGGTCACCACTGCTCGGGCCAGGTATGCTGGGGTCCCTCTGGTCATACCATTGGTGTGTACTCCGTGTCTGTGTGAATTCTCCGACGGATACTCTTGTAGCAAATGACTAAATAGTGTAGCTGTTTTCCAGGGATAAGAAGTGCTGGGTGGCATGCTCCATGCTACCGGGCTCCAGCCAGTGTGGTCCTTCTCATGCTTCCAACAGCAACAGGCTAAGTGTTAATTTTGTTTCAAGTTTCCCTGTATAGTACTCTGCTTGTCTGGGTTCTGTCAGTTACGGAATCATTGGGCAATTGAAGTTCTTTTATAGGAGCAGCTCTAAAGCCTTTCTGCCATGTGGCTGTAATCAGGGCCTGCCTATCACCTGTTAGAGGTTTTGTGCATCTCCTTGGCTTTGCCCGGTTGATGGAGCTTTACTTGATCATAGTCACCATCTACAAGCACAAGCTCATTCTTCTGCCCTGCAGTATGCAGCTGGTCTGGGGCTGCCCTGTACCACGGTCCAGCCAGCCTCTGCATGAGTGCCCAGGAGTGGTGAGGGAAGAAGCACAGTCCTCCTCAGGGAAGCCTGGGGGCCTCACATTATTGTGTGTGCTTCTGCAAGATGTCTTCTTTACCAGGTAGAACAAGTGGTTCTCAGTCCTTAAGTTGCCTTGGTGTTTGATGAGATAGGCTCTCAGTCCCAGAGAATCTGATTGATGAATCTGCGCAAAGCTGTTCACTGGTAGTTTTAAAGATCCGCCCTGAAAATGAGATAATGTCTCAGGTAAAACATGAGAGTCATTAAACAAGTATTTTTATTTCAGTTGCAAGTCAAATGCTAAAATCAGACTAAGATTTATATTTGAAGTTTGTGCTCTGTAAAAGTAGAAAAGAAGATTCTGGGATAACCCAGCAGGAGCCACAGGAAGCTCAGGTAGCTGGGAGAGAAGAGGAGCCTGTGTCAAAGCACGAGTGACATGGGTGGGATGCAGGTGGGCTTTGGAGAAGCGGCAGGAGCCCTAGGCTTCTAACTGGAATATTGGTACAAAGTGCTGTGATTTCCAAGCACAAAGTCGGCCTGATTCTTAAGAACTGCACTCATCAAATGACAGCACTTGTGTGTTTAAGGGAATACTGTCCAGTTCACAGCAAAGCTGTGTTCTGACATCAGATACAAGTGAGGAACTAGAAGAGGCTTCGAAGAGACCTTGCCCCACAGATTGACTTCCTGGCCTCCTCTTCCTTAGCCCTGAATCAGCCTTGTCTGTGTAATAGCACTTAGAACTCTATCCTTGAGGCCGTATTGCAGAACTTGAACAATGACTGAGGTCACTGTGTCTCTGCGCCCATTTGCAGGAGCCCCTCAGGTGACAAGCAGTATCCTGCAGTGATACTTTGGTGGGTTCAGTGGTCTGGGAAGCGCTGAGATTGCGCATGCCCCCCCCGGAGCTGTTGGCCTGCTGTAGATATGTGCCACACGGCATTGCTCAGACTGCAGCTCCTTGTCACAGAGCTGCACATGTGCCTCTCAGATTAAGTTTAAAGTCAGGTGGCTTCTTGGTAAAGCTACTCAATTCTGACACCTGCTTTTCCACATGTGTCACTGAGTCCCAGGTGTACATCCCTGCTGGTGGTTTTAGCTTTTCCTTTTTGTTTGTCTTTTTTTTCCGGGGTTTGTGGGGGGGTGGTTAATTCTTTAAGAATTTGGGGTGTGTGTGTAGATGTAGTGTGTTTATGTGTATTTGCATGTTCACATGTATGTGGACATGAGAGTGAGTGGGTGTACAAAAATATTATTACTTGTCAGAGGTTGATATCAGGTGTCTTCAGTCACGTCCCACCTTGTGTATTGAGACTCAGCAGTCCACCTAGATAGCTTGCCCCGTGGATCCCTTCTTCCACTCCTGTGCACGGCATTGCAGGAAGGCCTAAAGTATAGTCTGATTACTTGTTTTTTTTGTTTTTTTTGTTTTTTTTTTTTTTTTCCGGAGCTGGGGACTGAACCCAGGGCCTTGTGCTTGCTAGGCAAGCGCTCTACCACTGAGCTAAATCCCCAACCCCAGTCCGCTTACTTGGACACAGCCATTTTACCTACTGATCCCCCTGAGTTTACATGTACCATAAAAGGCAAGAGGAGGACGTCTTTCCACCTAGGCATCTTAAGGTTTCTTCATAGTCATCCCGAGCCCAGTGTACAAGAGTGTCACTTCCACTAGTGGTCTTGGTAGAGTCTGCTCAGAGAGGCTGTTAGAGTAGGTGCTGAGTGCTGGATGACTGCCGAATGTAAACTGGCATCTGTGGCCTCAGGATGGCTCAACAGGTGAAGGTGTTTGCCTCTCAGCCTTGTCAGCATTTGGTTCCTGGAGCCATATAGTAGGGAAAGAACCAATAGGTTATTTTCTGGCAATACTAGTCTTATCTCCTCAAAAATAAGGAATTGTAATTTAAAAAAAAACAAACAAAACAAAACAAAAAAACATGTAAAGATGTGAGCTTAAAGCACTATCCTGGCCAATCAGACTTCTGAACAAGAGTGAGTGGACAGACGGTCAGCAGCAGCCTTGCTCCATGCCATAACCAGAAACAGTCGCAAACTCTTTGTATCCTCTGCTCCCCTTCCATGATGTAGACAGCGACAAATGGGAGGAACAGGTAGGAATTCTTGAGTAGTTGGACATCATGAAGAAGGTCTTACAGCAATAAGCACCCTGCAAAGAGGCCCAAGGGCAAGTGAGGCTTTTGTAGGCATCTGGACAGTGTCTGGAGGCCACAGGGCATCATGAACCGGTTCTGAGCAGAGTCTGAAAGCTTAGGCTTAAACTGGTCATTCTGACTCAAAAACATTTGTGCAGGGAAGCCTGTGGTGGCAGTTGGGGGTTTGGGGAGGATATATATCCTCAGGGAAGAGGGGGTAGGGGATGACACCAAAGTATGTACTTGAAAGTTGAGATCTCAGCATAGAGTTAGCTGAAAAGACCTCTGTGGGAAAGTAACTGAATAAGTAATTATGGTTAACAAAACATTACTTAGAGGCTAGAGAGGGTAGGTGCACTGAGGTACAGCTCAGTGAACAAGCCCTTTGTTAACATACTGAAGGCCATTGGGTTCAGTTCCCACCCCACAAAGAGAATGCTTCAGGTAGCAGAACTGGACACGTTTAAAAGCTAGTAGAAAGGGGTGTGTAGAGAGCACGGATGCAAATGGAAAGGCCCCGCTGTTTATCAGGTAAGTGACCCACTCGAACCTGTACATGAGGTAAGGACGAGTGCCCAACCAGGCCATCTTTGTGGCCAGGGGCTTGAGGGCATCAACACTAGCCGTGAGGGGAGAGAAGGTATGAAAGCAGAGATGTGATGTCTGACTGTACCCAGAGAGCTGCCTGGTAATGACATACCAATAAGGAGTAAAATGGTCGTCATTTAACCTATGTGGAGCCTACAGCCAATGAGGAATCCAAACGAGGTGAAGTCTGTGACAGGAGGGAGGATGATACGAGCCAGGGAGGCCATGCATGTTTAAGGGTCAAGCCTGGGCATAGAACAGCTCCTGGACTTGGGGTGGGAGGAGTATCCCTTCTGTGTCCATCTGCACTGGCGGCTGCTTTAGCATCTGAATATCTGGCTCCTGGTTTGATGATGTATATACATATGTCTGCATAAGATATATGATCACATGAGTACAAGTGCCCTCAAAGGTCAGAGACATTGGATTCCTTGGAGAAGTTACAGACCCGTTGTAAGGTGCTTGGCATGGCTGCTGGGAACTGAGCTCAGGACCTCTGGGAGAACTGCACGTGCTCTTAACTGCTGAGCCGTCTCTCAGGTCCTGGTTCCTGATTTGTAACTGACAAATGACTGCTGCTAAGCACTCCAATCTCAAGGACTTGAAAGAATGAAGAAAATGAGGAAAGGTAACTGGTGAGGGTGGGGGAACTAAAGCTAAACATAGTGGTGCATACCTTTAATCCTAGCACTCAAGAGGTAGAGACTTGTTTCTGTGAGTTCAAGGCCAGCCTGGTTTATATAGCATCTAGGAAAGCCAGAAAAAGCAGAATTTGAAAATTAAAACTCAGTGTATGGAATATATGTTATAATATATACATCCTTGTAATCTCAGCCCTCAGAAGGCAATGGCAGAAAGGTGAGAAGTTTGAAGCCACCCTAGACTATGTAAATTCCAGGCCAGCCAGAGCTGCAGGTGAGAAACTGGTTGAAAACAATAAATGATACAGTGTAGCAGAAGAGAGGCCAGTACTATGTCTCTGCATTGTGATCTGTATGTGGTAAAAATAGAAAGGGTTTGAAAAGAGTTCTTTAAAATGGCCACCACAAGCTGGGGCTGGTGCCAAGCTCCAGGACAGCCAGAGTTTCATAGTGAGACCCTGTCTCAAAAAAAGAGGGGTGGGGGGTATCACCATGGCCCTCATAGCATGATGAATAGTCCCACCATATATGCACATGTGTGCACTCAGGTGTATGTAAATGTGTGCACATGTGTATGGAGACTGGAGGACAACCTCAGGTGTCATCCTAAAGAATGCCTAAGAGGTAGTGACTCACAGGACTAGAGCTCACCAATTTGACTAGATTGGATCTTACTGTCTTTCCAGTACTGGGATAAAATCTTACTGTGTAACTGTAAAGCACACATGACTACCAAATATAAAAGAAAGATAAACTATTGACTACTCCTTCCACGTGCAAAGCTTGGCTTCCCAGACCTTGTGTTCCACTCCAGCTTCTGGAGTCTGCAGTATTTTAGAAGCTTCTGTGAATTTAGACACCATTAACAAAGACAAAATCATGTTTCTTCTATCTGGTCAGCCCCTGCAGAGAAACGGTCAAGTTCGGTGTATGGTATAGCAAGTGATGTTGTCATATATTTTTCTTATAGTGTCAGTCTCTCCTCTCCCACGGGGACAGAGTGACCACACTTTGCCCCACATTGCCTATGGTATTCAAATCTCAGACCTAAAGCAGGCTACCTCAGAATTGCAAGGAACCAGAGCCCGTGTTTTTTGTTTGTTTGTTTGTTTTGGTTTTTGTTTTTTTGGGGGGGAGTGGGGTTTTTTTTTTGCAAGCTTGTTAAGTGAAACTGTTCTTTGACCCCAGAGAAGTAGCAAGCAGGATCCCACACAGACTACTGTATGATAGCCATAGCAGTTGCCAAGCAGGATCAGACAGGCTGAAGCACAGGCATAGACTTTTCATAGCTCTCCTCAGATCCTTCATTCCAGGAAAAGCATCACTTTTAGTGGTTGACCATGTTTTTGCAGTTAATAAAGTTGGTATTTTGTAGGAATTCTGATTTGCTTTTGACCTGTGCTGCTTTTATGTCATTTCTATTTATGTCAGAAAATACAGCTTCTCTATGAACATAATTTTGTGTATCAGTCTTACAGAGGTAAATGCTACAAGACAGTTTTGGCCTGTTCTTATATTGATACTGAGTTTCCAGGAGTCTATGTAAGACCCGTGTGTGTTAGGAAATTCTTTGAAATTTGGCTAACTGGATTGTTTGGACCTGACCCAGTCTCACTTTGGGGTTAGAACAGTGATAATTGCCTGAAGAAGTGTCCCTGTACCTACTATTTTATCAGTTCCCAACTGTTTGTGGAGGCCCACAGGCTCTGCTGATACAGGATACAAAGTCACAGCTCTGCACTGGTGTGGAGTCACTGTCTCCTCCTGATATCTTGTGAATCTGGCTGTCTGGAGGGACCTGAAGCTGTTACATCAGCTGGCAGCCAAGCTGCTATTTTGACCTCTAATAGGAAATGGCTGAGAACAAGAAAGAGAAAAGACAGAAGTTGTTTGTTTCTAAGGGGGTAAAGCAGATTGTGAAAAATGCCAGGCAGCCCGGTTATCTAGTCTAACTGGAGATAAGTGTTCCCTAGCAGTCAATTAGCTTGCAGGCACCCAAGAAGCAGTAAATATTAATAAGACAGAACAATAAGTACTGTTCAGAGGACTGTCCTCAGTGCTAGATGAGTTTCAAAAATGCTACTGTGGGATTTGGATTGAATTAGGTTTTGTTTTGTTGCTAAAGGGCTGGGTTTCTAGTTCTGTACAGGCTGACCTCAGACCTGCAGCTACTCTCTCACCAGCCTGTTTACTTCATCCCTGAGCACTGCTGTTTCTCCTAAATGCTCTGACCACTTTTAGAGGGATTGGTGCTGGGGAAAGGTGCATGCAGAGGGCAGCATAGAGCTGATCCAGGCAAGAGCAGTGACCTCCCATCTCCCATTGGCTCATGGAGACCAACTGTGAGCACAGTTTCAGTTTGTCCCGTTCTGGAGCCTGTAGTTCCGTGTGAGAGTCCTGAAATCTGAACGAGGGAAGATTGCTCTTGGGAAGCTGATTCAGGAGTCCTGCATCCTACCTGAGGCAGCTGAGACAGGTTTGAAGCTGCTCACCAGGGGCTATGGTCTGGAAAGGCTGACTTTGCTTTTGGGTCTACTGTTCCTTGTTGGAAAGCTTGCTTTTCAGACACAAGTAATAGGTTTTGTAGACTGAACATGAACTAACCATGGAAAAGCCATGTCCCATTCACTACACTGAAGCTTGAAAAAGCTTGACTTCTGCCTAGGTCGGTGATTGGTGGTCTCTTAGAAGTCGTAAGAGTAGCAAAAGCTAGACAACTGTCCTTGCTTCAAGCTTTGAGACCTCTCTCTTAGGAACTTTCCTCTTCTGTGTGAATCAGCAGGAGGCTGTGACAGCTCTGCTGTTTGGACACGGGGACTCTAAAATTAGCCTCCAGTCACCAGCCACAGTGAGTCGTTTTCAGCAACATTGCAATAGTTTTTAACAAAAGAGGTCTGAGTGATCTGTACTTTGTGTGGCTATGGGCGCAGGGGTGGGGTGGGGAGGAGGGTATTTTCCTGTATTTTGTAGGGCGATGGGATTAGTGGATCTGCTATAGAATGGGAAAGATGCCTAAATATGAAAGCCTGTGAACCTCATACACAACCTTCCACTGCAGGGCCTTCACTTAAAAATAAATGAACGGTAGTTGGAAATCCAGTGTGGTCCCCTGAAATCCTGTAAAGTGAATGAATACACACACACACACACACACACACACACACACACACACACACACACACGCAAAAAGGAAAACTTTTGGCAAAAAAAAAATAGGGGTTGGGGATTTAGCTCAGTGGTAGAGCGCTTGCCTAGGAAGCGCAAGGCCCTGGGTTCGGTCCCCAGCTCCGGTGGGGTGGGGGGATAGTATTTAAAAATATTTGCTTGCTTGGGTTTTGTTGGCTGGTTGATGGGAGGGCACCGATGCTTAGGGTGAAACAGGGTCTCAGGGATGTTGTGTACTCTCCTCCCACTAAGCTTCATCCTCCAGCCCCATCGATGTTCTAAATGTTAAGTAACGCTTGGTCTGCCTGAGTCATCCAACTTTTTCACTAAAAGATGTCAAGTTTGCTCTAGTGACAACACTTAAGCATTGGACATTATTTTAATGCTGTTCATTTAGAACTGTTGTGTATAAACTGAAAATGCTTGCTTTGTACCAGAACTATTTAGTATATTTCAGTTTGTCACATCTCTTCTAAAGACTAGACCCTGGGTCTGCATGAGTCTTGCCAGAGATGAGCTTAACCCAGGAAGACGGTTTGCTGGGTGGTTCCTCCACTTCTCCACAAGGCTTTGAGATATGGAGCCAACAATCTTCCACTACTACATAGGATTTCCGTTGATTCTTAAGAGGAGCCAAAACTTCCTATAAAAAATGAGCTAACTAATTATGATGGTTCTTAACTTTAACTTTTTTAGTTATTCTGTTAGTATCCTGTAATCTGGCCTTGAACGACATGGCCGTGGAGAATCATGCTCCTGCTCTCAGCCGCTGACTCAGCCCTTGTCTGCTGATTGGTCATAGTAACACATTATCAGCTGTGGGAATCTTCTCCATTTAATTGCCCCCTTAAATTTGAAAAACTGCCTTTCAGTTTTGGTTACGGCTTTCTGTGTAATTACTGCTTGTGCTGTAACTGATCAGGATAACTTACCAGTTATTGTTAACAATTTGCTTAAACTGTTGCTCAGCAGAGAGCTTGAAATTTAAAATGATTCATAGCTACATGTCCTTTTTGACATTAGGATTACTGCATTTTGTTAGAATAAAGACTTGTGGGAGGGTTGGGGATTTAGCTCAGTGGTAGAGCGCTTGCCTAGCAAGCGCAAGGCACTGGGTTTGATCCCCAGCTCCGGGGGGGGGGGGGGGGGGAAGAGTTGTGGGAACCAGTTCTATACTATCATTAGTAAGAAAATTAACAAGGGGTTGGGGATTTAGCTCAGTGGTAGAGCACTTGCCTAACAAGCGCAAGGCCCTGGGTTCGGTCTCCAGCTCCGAAAAAAAGAAAAAAGAAAAAAAAAAGAAAATTAACAAATTTCACAATTGAGATGATAATGAGCTTGCTGCCCGAGTCCTGTGCCCTCTCCTCAGGCCACTGAGCTGATACACCCTGAGCAGTTTGCAGCTATTGGCCTCAGATTTGTTGGGAGACCGAGTCTTAAGGCATTAAGGTGAAAGATTAAGCGTGACACTTGAAGTGCAGAGTGACAAGGTTCTGCTTGATTTGGAATGGCACCGCCTGACTTCTCAGTTTCACTTGCATTCTCCCCCTTTTCCAGTTTCGTCTGGCTGGGGAGAGATGCCCAATGTTCACTCCAAGGCTGAGAACTCCTGGGGAGAGCCATCTTCCCCTTCTACCCTGGTCGACAATGGCACGGCAGCCTGGGGGAAGCCTCCCAGTAGTGGCAGTGGATGGGATCATCCTGCTGAGCCCGTGGTGCCATTTGGAAGAGCCAGTGCTCCTGCTGCTGCCACAGCCCTGTGCAAACCAGGTAAGCCCATGCCTGGACCTAGCACTGAGCTAGACGTGGTTCACAGGGCTGGGCAAATAGATCAGTAAGATTATTTGCTGTGCAAGTATAAGGACCTGAATTCACTTCTCTAGGCCATGCATGGCTACATGTGCCTGCAACCCCAGCCTTGGAGGGCAGAGACCGGTGCATCCTGGGAGCTCCCCAGCCAGCTAACATAGTCTAAATGGATAGCCTCAGATTTGTTGGGAGACAAATTTGTCTTAAAGGATTAAGGTGAAAGTAATAGAAGAAGACACCACCTGGTGCATTCCTTTGTCCTTTATGTGCACACATGGGTTAAGGATCTATAGATTTATATGCCTGTATCACACACACAGTTTACATATGCCATACATATGAAATAGGATGGGTATCTTTTTTTTTTAATTTTTTTTATTTTTGGAGACAGGGTTTCTCTGTGTAACCCTGGCTGCCCTGGTAGAGGGCTTGCTTAGCATGGTACAAGGCCCTGGATGACATCCTGTCTTGAACAAACCGTGAATAGCAACAGCAGACAGCTGCTGTTTCCTTGGCTGCTGCATTGTTCGGTTTTCCTTGCTTGTCAGTAGATGTGTGTCCTAGGGTGGTCGGTTGATCTGAGGCAGTCACTGTGTAGCCCTGGCTGCCCTGTCAGTAGACGTGTGTCCTAGGTGGTCGGTTGGTCTGGGACAGTCACTGTGTAGCCCTGGCTGCCCTGTCAGTAGACGTGTGTCCTAGGTGGTCGGTTGGTCTGGGACAGTCACTGTGTAGCCCTGGCTGCCCTGTCAGTAGACGTGTGTCCTAGGTGGTCGGTTGGTCTGGGACAGTCACTGTGTAGCCCTGGCTGGTCTACTGTCCTAGGGTGGTTGGTTGGTCTGAGGCAGTCTCACCCTGGCTGGTCTGTGACTTTGGAGATTGAGTTGGCCTCAGATTCACAGAGGTCCCTCTGTCTCTGCCTCCCAAGAACTGGGATTAAAGACGAAACTAATACCTAAAAGAAATACCTAAAAGAAAGGCACTGACGCTTTCAGGAGTCCACGTCTGAGTTGCATTTTCATCTGTGAAGAGACTGCTGCCTCCCCTGTGGTCTCCGACTTAGTTGTAGAATGCATGCCTGTGTGTGCAAGTGGAGGGCATAGTCGAGTGAGGAGGTTTGGAGCAGTGCAGCTGGAGTTGCAAAGGAAAACATCTCACATACATCCTGTACCTGCCTAAGAGAAAAGAAATAGATAAAAGATAGCAATAGTTCCTGTTTCCCCACCCCTCCTGTGTTCTGGTGACACAGGTTTCTTCTCAGGACAAGTGAGTCTGACAGGTTCCTCACTGCTCTCTTCCAGCTTCCAAATCTATGCAAGAAGGCTGGGGCAGTGGTGCGGACGAAATGAACCTGGGCACCAGCCAGTGGGAGGACGAGGACGGGGACATGTGGAACAATGCTGCCTCCCAAGAAAGCAGCTCATCCTGCAGCTCCTGGGGCAATGCCTCAAAAAAAGGACTTCAGAAGGTAGGTGTTGCTGGGGAGACCATGAGGCTGGGATGCCTTTCCTGCAGTCTAGGTAGGTCTAGTGATTGCTGGGAAGACAGAACTCTCTGTGGGTAGTCTTGGGACTCTAATCTCTGTACATTGGCAAGATCAAAACTATTCTCAGGTGGCCATAGTGGCGCATGCTGTAAATCCCAGCACTCAGGAGACAAAGGCAGGTAGATCTCTGTGAGTTCAAGGACATCCTTGTCTACATAGTGTTAGGACAGCAAGGTCTGCACAGAGAAGCCCTGTCTTGAAAAAAACTAAAAGCTGTTTTTGTATTAATAGAATTTTGTCTTTCCAATAAGTTCTTTTTTGGGAGTGAGGTTGTGTATGGACTGCAACAAACCATAAAACCTTTACATAACAAGTTAGCCTCCCAATTAAAGCCAGAGGCCTTTACACAAGTCAGCCTCTCAATTAAAGCCAGAGGTTAGGGGAGAGAGAATGTGTGTGTGTGGGGTGGGGGGGTACATATCATTTACACCATAGAAAACCTGGTCTCCCTGATGTGCATAAGTGTCCAAAGAGAACAAAGATGTAAAGCTGGTCAGAAGGTCGAAGGGAATACAGGTTACCCTCCCACATATAAAAGTTGGCAGTCCCAGCTCACCAAACATCAGGGACCCAGAAGCTGACTAAGCACTACTAGTAGCTGGGCTACTCTGTCCTCACTGCCAGAGCAGGACAGGGAGTGAAGGGTAGGCTTCGGGTGCTCCCAGGCTGCAGGCGTTGGCTCCCTGGCCCACTGCTAGCTTGCTGTGCTCTCTGGGCTGTAGGCGTCATGTCCCTGGCTCCTTGCTAGCCTTATACACTAGTGTCACCTGCGTATGGACGCAGCATCGCCATTGGCTGTGCACATCTGTAGTTCTTTTGGGACATTGTCATCAAACATGAGAAAGACGACACTTTAGTGCAGCAGCCAGTTGGAATCCCTCTGCACATCCTCATGAGAAATCAAACACTTGCCTTGTACAAAAGCAGGTACAGACCAGCAGGCTGTCAGAAGATGAAAGGGAGACATGGTTTGTGCATATGGTAACAGCTTGTATATGGTGTTTCAAACCTTCTGTTCATAGTAATCTTCAAGAGACTTCTTGGAAGAGATCAGGATTTATACAGATGAGACAGTACTGAGGCCTTTTAATTCATTTCTTTTGTAATTTAGAATGTGGATTTATTGCTGTTTAGAAAATGCTATTGAAAATCATTCATGAAACAGCAGACAGAATCCAGAAATTGAAATCAGCCTGTCTGTTCGTAAGGAGTAGAAATGATCGCAGACATGAAGAGAGGTTGTTTTACGTGGGGCTGGGTAATCCGGTTGCCATAAGACAAGGAATGCTACAGTGTGAAATTGTAGTGACAGGATCTGGACCTGGAGCAGGCCTGCCATCCAGGCGAGCTGCCTCCCTGCCGCTCCAGCACCATGTGCTCTGTGCACTGTGCTGCTGCTGCTGCTGCTGCTGCTGCTGCTGCTGCTGCTGCTGCTGCTGCTGCTGCTGCTGAAGCAGGCTGAAGCGGAAGAGGGTGGTGGTGCACACCTGTAACCCCAGCCTTGGGTGGTGAAGACAAGGAGGATCAGGAGTTTGAGGTCACCCTCAGCCACAAAGCCAAGTTTAAAGCCAGCCTGGGCTACATGAGATCCTGTCTCCAAAGGAAGAAATGGAGGAAAACACAGAAGGACAGGAAGTGGGGGGAAAGGGAAAGCAAGCACATCACAGCAGATGTTCTGCAAGAGGGGCAGAGTTTTAGCTTGGTTTGTGACTCTTAGGAGACTATGTAGTCACCGTTCCACCTCGTGTACCTGGTTCTCAGGCCGCCTGTGCCCTGCCCTTGGGCCGCCCTTTTTCTGTGGTCAGCCTCTCTCCTCTCCTTTAACATCTCTCTCCATGTTCCTTTCCTCACCTGAGTGAGGATCAGACTGTGGATAGAGGTGGCTTTCCCAGGAGCTCTGCATTTTGTTGTTGTTGAGAATAAATTGCATATGAAAGTAAAAAGCATGAAATGTTGAGGAAACTTGGCAGTGCTGAGAGCTGCCGAGGCGTTTGTGTGACCAGTAGTGTACTTGATTACCCTGTTCTTTGTTTATCCATAAATGACAGGCGTGACCAGCCTGCAGGTGCACCCTGCAGTCTCCCACAGTGTAATGTCACCACGAGGTGAGGTCGGCTCTGAGGAGCAGCACAATCCAGTGCTCACTCACAGATCCTGTCCCTGCAGTCACTGAGGTGGTGGTTGTTGTTGTTACTGGGTTTTGTTTTGTTTTTGAAACAAGGTTTCCCTGCATAGCCCCAGCTGTCTTGGAACTTACTCTATTAACTGTTATTAGCCAGGCTGGACTTGAACTCAAGAGATCTGCCTGCCTCTGCCTCCTAAGTACTGGGTTTAAAGGCATGTGCCACCAACCACCCAGGAACTCTCCCGAATTTCTAAAACACACTAAAAGTAACTCCTGACCTTTTCCTTTGTCCGCTCTGTTCCAGGGCATGAAGACGCCCGGCAAGCAGGATGAGGCCTGGATCATGAGCCGGCTGATCAAACAACTCACAGACATGGGCTTCCCGGTAACTGTCATCCTGATGCTCCTGCCCCACGGCTCCAGTGACAGCCTGAAAGCAGTCCCAGCCAGTCTGTTGTGTGTGATGGGGCACAGAACAGATGCTCTGTGGATGACGTCACTGTCTAGTTACTTGTTGAGTTCCCTTGGACCTGGGCCATAAGCAAAGAATTACTCAGTTTTGATCAAGAATGCCTCTTGCTAAATAAAAGTCAATGTATGATTTGTAATTTCCTTAGAGTTAGGCAGTTTCGTGTTTTCTGAGGTTTATAATTACAAGCGAGTTTCATTCCTTATGTAGTAAGTAAAAGGACACAGCAGGAAGCTGGGTACTTAGACAACACCCTCCCTGTGGCAGTCCAACAAGCCAGCCTCATTCCTGTATCTCAGGTGTCCCCCAACAGAAGCACCTCAGTCTTCCCAGTGCTTAGGTCAGGTGACAATGGGCCAGAGAGCAGCTAGTTCCCAGGTTCCACATACAAGCCCTTGTCCCAGTGTGCATCTGTTACTCAGTCACTGTGCATGTACCTGAGAGGAGTCCAGAATGGTCCCGTGCCTTATACTGATGCTATATAAATGAGCAGGCCACTGCCCTGTGGAACAGCCTCTCTAAACGACCCAGAAAATATTGTGATGGGCATCCCAGCATGCTCCCCCAGCCCCATGGGCATCCCAGCATGCTCCTCCAGCCCCATAGGCATCCCAGCATGCTCCCCAGCCCCATGGGCATCCCAGCATGCTCCCCAGCCCCATGGGCATCCCAGCATGCTCCCCAGCCCCATAGGCATCCCAGCATGCTCCCCAGCCCCATAGGCATCCCAGCATGCCCCCCCAGCCCCATAGGCATCCCAGCATGCCCCCCCCCCCCAGCTCTATGGGCAAGTAAGGTGTATAATGTTAACTGTTCAGCCATCTCCCCAACCCCTAGCAAACAACTTTGATTTTCTTCAGGAATTAGTCTGATTATTTATCTGGTAAAAAGATAGTTACCAGCATGAATCTGATCTGATTGTGTTTTTGTTTCTTGGCCAGAAGTTTGGGTGATAGACACTGGTGTTCATGACATACAAAAGTTTGATGTTATGTACCTCCTGGTACTCAGAGTGACAGATAAAACAGGGATCTGCGTATGAAGAGTCCAGAACTCTGCAGTTCTGCTAAATTGTCATTGTTTGGTACAGCACCGAAACAAGTGTAGGTGTGCTCACAAGCTTCCTACAGCCCCACTGTTTAGAGATTGATTTATTCATTTGTTTGTATGTATGTATGTATGTATGTATGTATGTATGTATGTATGTATGTATGTATGTGAGTACACTGTCACTCTCTTCAGACACACCAGAAGAGGGCATCGGATCCCATTACAGATGGTCGTGAGCCACCATGTGGTTGCTGGGAATTGAACTCAGGCCCTCTGGAAGAGCAGTCAGTCCTCTCCAGCCCCCAAATCCCATATTTTTATTTCTGATATTAAATACAAGTTTTTTGGGGTTTTTTTTGTTTTGTTTTGTTTTGTTTTGTTTTGTTTTTGAGGCAAGATCTCATTGCGTCACCCTGACTAGCCTCAAATGCATAGAGATCTGACTGTTGAGATTAAAGATGTGAGCTGCAATGTCCAGCTAAATATAAGTGCTTGACTCTCCATTCTAGACTTGGTACAGTTAGTTTTAGCTACTGTGTTTTCTGTTACAAGACACCTTCTCTACAACACTCAGGAGGCAGAGGCAGGGTGTACATATAAGTGCCTGCCTTTAAGAATAAAAAGATGGTGTCTCTGTCCTCAACAAAGAAGAACATCTCCCGTTCCAAACACTAGTGGTGGTTGCCGCTCCTCCGCTGGAGTGCTAGGATGTTTAGGAGTTACTTGGTTGTCTTAACTGTGTGGATTGTTGTTGCTAATATGAGTTCTGCTTCCCCCCTCAGAGAGAGCCAGCTGAAGAGGCCTTGAAGAGCAACAGTATGAACCTTGACCAGGCCATGAGTAAGTGACAGGGCATCTATCCAGATGCCTCTTGGGAAGTTTTGCTTTGTAGAACCATTTGCTTATAGCCATCGTTAACCCTGAAGAGGTGGGTAGACAAATCCAGGCTCAGGAGGAACAACCACAGAGCACCCCAGTCAATATGGCAAGTGCCTCTTCTGGGATAACCCCATGAAGTCTCCCACAAGCCTGTTAGCCACACACCCATTTTATCTATGTTAGTGTTTCTGAGTACTATACTTAACACGTCTTTATAATTAAATGTGAATTCATCGGGATGTAATGTCTCCTGACCCTAGGTCATGTGGTTGTATTTTTTTTATACAGACTGCCAGCTGTACTGTCCATTATGCCTATTTTATTGTTGTGTATATGTGTGAAGTATGTGTGGGCACACATGCTGTGGTGCATGTGTGAAGTATGTGTGGATACACTTGCTGTGGTGTGAACTGTGTGTGGACACACATGCTGTGGTGCACATGTGTGTGGCGTATGTGGTATATGTGTGTATCGTGTATCAGCTTTTCTTGGCTTCTGGGGCTCAGACTCAGGTTAGCAGCTTGAATAGTAAGCGCCTCTGCTGCTGACCACACTGCCAGTTCCCTCTGCACACGCGTTTGCTGACTGCCTGCAGCTCTAGGCGCGCTGTGGGTGTCAGCCTCGGCACCTCCTGAGGAGCCTCACCAATGGAATCCTTCCTCCTCCTCGATTTCTCTGCTGGGATTTCTTAGCAGAAAAGTAACAAACTACGTTGCTGTAGCTCATGCCTGAAAGACAATGAGCAGGCATGGGCAGTTTCTCTGCAAGGCACAGCTAGCGTTCTCGCATTAGGAATGCCACATAGCACTCCATTGGGAGCATTCCAAAATCACCCAGCTGTGAAGAGTGTGCAGCAGAGGCACCACAGATGCTTGCAATATAAGGTCCAGTAAGTGCAGAGTACTCCCCTGTCTCACCTGAACTGGATACTTATCAGCAAGGTCAGTTTTCCTCCAACCCACAGGGGTCCACAAGTGACCATAAACATAGGACAGTGAATGAATGCAGATCCATGAATGATGGGGACAGATGGTAGTGTGTGTTTGTAAGAATGCTGTGTGCACTGTAAGGCAGGGAGACCAGACAAGTGGCAGCAGTGACATCCAAATACAAGTGAGTAGGCCCTGAGATGGTGGCCAGAAGGAAGGAAAGAAGGAAGACCTGAGGAACAGAGAATGCTAATGAGCTCCCTGGGGACGGGCAGGGGGCAGTGTGGCCAGAGTTGGCATGAGCAGGGCAAGCAGGTCCAATCCCAGGGTGCAGGTTGGTGCTGGGGCTCCATGACCGCCTCCTGTCCTGCAGTCACTCGCTCCCTCTCAGCGTTGCTGTCCATGTTGTGCCCAGGTGCTCTGCTGGAAAAGAAGGTGGACATGGACAAACGTGGACTGGGAATGACCGACTACAATGGAATGGTCACCAAACCCCTCGGCTGCCGCCCACCAATCTCCAAAGAGTCTTCCATGGACCGCCCCACCTTCCTTGACAAGGTATGGATCTAAGCAGCTGTCTTAGTTATGCCTTCCACAGTTATCTGAGCTGTGTCCTTAAAACAAGTCAGATGGAAAGTTAGGACGTTTAAGGGGCTTTTCCTCAATTGTCCTAACGTGGGAATGTATAACTCAGAGGTACGGTTGCATTACGCATGGCACTGTAAGGAGTGCAAAGTGCTGGGATTGGGAACTGGCTCTCCTTGTTAGAGTGTGAACTCACAGCTTTCCATTCGGGTATACAGCAAGCCAGGGTCATCACGTTTTTCTGTTCCACTCACTTGAAATGCTCAATTGCTGATTGGAGATGATACATAGCAGGTTTAACCTCTGAAAAGGTTGGGCCAAACAGGCGCGGCAGAGGCCTTTAATTCCAGCACTCAGGAGGCAGAGGCAGGAAGATCTCTGAGTTCAGTACAGCCAAGGCAAGGTTACACAGAGAAACCCTGTCTTGGATAAACAAAAATCGAAAGAAGAAGAAGAAAAGGAGTGGAAGGGCAGGGCACCTGTATCTAACTGGCCCTGGCCATGGCCACATTTGATACCCAGGGGAATCTCCCTCCATTTTTCAAATCCAGTCAAAACTCTGTCCGTTCCCCTTTAGTGTCTCATGGGAGAAAGTCCCTTCTTCAGGTGAAATTCAATTTCCATATTGATCCCTGAAAACAAAACTGAAGCAAGGACAGACAAATCTTGTGAGGTTTGGTGGCACTAGCTGTGATCCCAGCTCCTCAAGAAACTGAGGCAGGATCTCAAGTTCAAAGCCACCTTATATTATCAACAAGACCCTGCCTCCAAGGAAAGGGAACTTCTGTGGATGTTAACTCTGTAGAGCCCTGGCCTTACACACACTGGAGCCTAGATCCCATCCCAGTTCTGTTCCCAGAAGGGCTCTTGACACCCTGACAGGACTTGATAGCTCCAGAGTCTCTTCCTGTTCCACACAGACAGATGAGCTGTGGCACACGTGATCAAGAGCACTTTATACTAAAAAATATTTATCTGAAATGCCAAATTAGTGTCTGGCCTCACTATTCTTATTCTCCTACTGCAACCTCTGGAGTTCTGAGATTGCGGTTGGGCACCACTATGTGTGTTTTTATTTGCGGGTCTGGCAGTGTGATTGGGCCCTGGCTCCTTCTCTAAAGCGTGGGTTAATTAAATGTACAAGTGGTTGTGCTGCGGGTGAGGTGTTAGATTTGCAGAGCTTGGCAGTCGGGTGACCTTAGCATTTTCTGTGCTTGTTGCTCTGAGTCAGCCAAGTGCTGTGTGGAGGTGGAGACAGCCTCCCCAGGAAGCTGTGCGCTTGGAGTCTGCAGGTTAGACTTGCTGCTGTGTCTGTCCCTCCCCACAGTAGCCAGGCCAGAGCAGTGGAGTGGGAACAATGCTAGAAGCTCTCAAGTGTGTGCTTGTCAGGGCCTTAACAAAGCATCGTCTTAATCCTCTCTCTCTCTCTCTTTTCTCCTCTTCCTGTTTCCATGCCCCCATCCCCTCATTATCCACACGTCTTACCGTTCAATTCTCTACCCATCCACCCCACCTCACCCCATTATTTCCATGGGAAACTGTTTGGTGCTCTGCGTGCTGGCCGGCACTGCACACAGCTCACCCTTTCTTTCTCCAATCAGGATGGCGGCCTCGTGGAAGAGCCCACGACTTCACCGTTTTTGCCTTCCCCAAGCCTGAAGCTCCCCCTTTCCAACAGTGCACTCCCCAATCAGGCCCTGGGTGGGATTGCCTCAGGGCTGGGCATGCAAAACTTGAACTCTTCTAGACAGGTAAGGCTGTTGGGAAAGAACAGGGAGTGGTCTGCATTCCTTCTCCTGACTTTTCTAACCTGGTAGAGGAAAAGTACTGTTTTCAGTTGATATCTTGATCTTAAAATATGAGGAAATATGTGAAGCTACTGAAATGCTCTCAGGACACCCGATGGAGTGCTCACAGAAGCTCAAAATCGAATGACAGTTCTTGAAATTTAGTCACTATAGGAATGTTTCAAGGTTGTTTTTATGCTGAACTAAAATGTATTTGAGCTCCTCTCTGTACTCCAAATTCCAAGTTATTGCTACTGATTGAAATACTGGTCTCTTACCAACTGTTTTTTACCATGGGGGGGTTCCCTCTCCAGAAACAGAGGGGACTTCTATGAAATTTGCAGAGCCTTTCATGCTCTTATGTAAGAAGTCCCCAGAAAGAGAGAGAGACCTGAGTGCCTGTGGCCACTGCAGATTATCATGGCCCTGTGGGCTCTCAGCAGCACCTTGGTCAGGTTCAGGGGAAGATTGAACCCTAGAAACCCACAGTGCACTGGTCACAGCTCGGCTAGACTGACGGGAGCACACACCGAGGATGCCTGGTGTTGGCACCAGGATAACTCTCTGACTTTGCTGACTGACTCAGCCTCAGGGTTTGTTGCAGTAACTGCTGCATTTCTCACCGCACTATGACTTCTCAGCTTTCCAGAGCACATGTTCTCTGTGCCTGGCTGCACGCGGCCTTCAGGGATGGAAGTGTCCTACTCAGATTCTTACCACCGTTGTGTTTGAATCATTCCTAATTATCTCTTTAACTGTGACAACCGTGTTTGGGGACACTTGAAAATAATGCAGTTACGTGTGCTTCCTGTGATTTAAAAGTGTAGGCAGTTCCCTAAGCTGGTTCTCGATCCTCCGTAACCTGTACAAGTCGCGTTTGTCCAAAGTGCACTTAGGGACCAGGTTGAAGGGGCAGGAAACAGAAGAAACACCGGCATTCATAGTGGAAAGGGCCCTTCCCCAGCTTGCCCGCCCACCTCTTACTGGCTGTCCTGTCTTCTGCAGATCCCGAGTGGCAATCTGGGTGTGTTTGGCAATAGCGGAGCAGCACAAGCCAGGACCATGCAGCAGCCGCCAGTGCAGCCTCTTAATTCCTCCCAGCCCAGCCTCCGAGCTCAAGTGCCTCAGTTTCTATCCCCTCAGGTGCGACCAATAAGCTTTGCACACTGTGCTTGGTATGGTTTTGATCTGGATCTAGCTGGATCCAGGAAATGATGGTGATAAAGCTGACAGTAGTCTCCTGGGTTATTTGGAATGAAAACAAGCAGACTACTGTTGGCATAGAACATTAGTAAGGTCACCAGGGCACCCAGGGCAAGGGGTGTGTCAGTGAAGTAGCAGTTGGAGTTGTATGATAGCGTATGCGTGCACAGAGCCTGGTGACGGTGTGTCGGTGTGTGTGCACAGAGCATGGTGACCTCGCCTTTAACCCCAGCATGCAGGAGACGGGGATAGACAGAGCTCTGACTTTGAGGCTCACCGGGTCTAGAGAGGAGTTGGCGAAGATACGAGCTAATCATTGCCAGAGGAGATTGATGAGGAGGCTGTAGTGTTTGCTCGTTGTTTTCACAGTGTGTGTCCTAGTGAAGGTTGTTACTGCTGTGATAAAACACACGGTCAGAAGCAAGCTGCGGAGGAAAGCTGTGCTTGGCTTCTGCTTCTCTGTCACTGTTGATCACTGAATGAAAGCAGGACAGGACCCTGAAGACAGGAACTGATGCAGAGGCCACGGAGAGGCCTGTTCTCCCAGGAACACGTACAATAGGCTGGGCCCTCCCTCCCCCATCAATCACTAATCTAGAAAATGCCCTCCAAGTTTGCCTACAGCCCAGTCTTCTGGAGGCAGAATATTCTCAATTAAGCCTCCCTCCTCTCTGATGACTCTAGCTTGTGTCAAGTTGTCAAGTTGACATAAAGCCAGCCAGAGTCGTGTACTTGTTTCCTTCTTCCTTCAAATTTTTATTTTCCTTTTTTTTTTCTTTTTTTGAGATGGGGTCTCTATGTAGACCACTCTGGCCTGACCGGGGTCCATGTACTTTCCCTCCACCTCCCAAGTACTAGGATTAATGGCATGCACCACAATACCCGCGAATTTACAGAGACGCCTGTCTGTACACCATGTGCACACCAGTTGCCCCTAGAGGACTAAAGAGAGTATCAGACTCCCTAGAGCTGGAATAACAGAAAATTACGAACCACTATGTGGGTGCTGCGAATCAAACCCAGGTCCTCTGTAAGAACAACCAGTGTTCTAAACTGCTGAGCCATCTCTCTAGCCCAAACCCATAGAGATTCATGTGTGTGTGTGTGTGTGTGTGGGTGTGGGTGTGGGTGTGTGTGTGTTTAGGATTTATTCGTATATAATCATATATTTGTATATATTTTTTAGATAATTTCCCCCCTACCCTTTCCTCCCTCCAAACCCTCCCTTGTACTCCTTCTTGCTCACATTCCAATGTATGGTCTCTTAGAAGCAAGAGGATCTCTATGAATTCAAGGCCAGCCAGGACTACACAACAAGGTCCTGCTTAAATTCACACACACACACACACAAACACACACACGCGCGCGCACGCGCGCGCGCAGACTTATGGCCTCTTTTTCTTTTTTTTTTTTCTTTTTTTTTAATTAATTTTTTAAGATTTATTTATTTATTATATGTAAGTACACTGTAGCTGTCTTCAGACACACCAGAAGAGGGCATCGGATCTCTTTACAGATGGCTGTGAGCCACCATGTGGTTGCTGGGAATTGAACTCAGAACCTCTGGAAGAGCAGTCGGGTGCTCTTAACCGCTGAGCCATCTCTCCAGCCCATAAGTACACTGTAGCTGTCTTCAGACACACCAGAAGAGGGCATCGGATCTCTTTACAGATGGTTGTGAGCCACCATGTGGTTGCTGGGAATTGAACTCAGGACCTCTGGAAGAGCAGTCGGGTGCTCTTAACCACTGAGCCATTTCTCCAGCCCATTAAAATGTGTAGCCCAGGCTGGCCTCGAACTCGTGATCCTCCTGCCTCTGCCTCCTTCAGCAAATCCTACCGGTGTGCGCCACCACAACCGGCTCTTTTTCTTTAATTGGTGGTGGTAGGGGGTGTGTGTGTGCACGTGCGCATTTCTAAATATATAAATATGCCCTGCTCGTTCCTGTAACATTTCTTGTGTATGTGTCTTTTCAGGGCTGACAATTTGGTGTAGGATAATCAATTGGTCTTTTTTCCCTGGTAAAAACTGTTTCTCTCTCTTAGTACTCCTTCGCTGCCTGTAGTTGTTTGTCTAGGCCTGAGGCCTCAGGAGCTCCCCCTGCACATTAGCACTTCTTCAGATCATCCTCAGGCACCCATGGTGGTGAGACTTCACACACAGGTTCTCTGACCTGCTAGGAAACCGTCTCATACTCAGAGCAAACTTGCTGTTAACAACCTCCAGCCTCCTTCTGCACTAATCCCTGAGGCCTAGGTACATACTCGTTGGGACCAGACTCCACGACTCTGCATAGTGAACAGTTACGCTTGCCGGGTGAAAAGAGCAGTTTCCTTGACTGGGGAGGACTACGTTCAGGGTATAAGAACAAATATTTATAGTTGAGGTTAGGCTGGTTTAGTGAAGTGGTAATTGTAGGCTCTCCTCCAAGATCCATGACTAAACTAGTTCTGGGCAGTTGGCTAGTTTGCAGTACCAACCATGATTTTCCTCTTACTGAGGAGGCCTTAAGTCCAATTGGAGATTTATTTCTTGGTTTCTGCCAAGGTACCGTGTGCCACTAGTGTCCCCTTGAGGCTGTTGTGGCATTCCGGAGACTCAGCGAGAGTCTTACTGTACAGCCCAAGTAAAGAGCAGGACGTGGGTTTTGTGTTACCACATCTGTCCTTTTTTAAAAAGCATCAGCACTGTTTACTTTCAGAACATTAATAATTTCAGCCTCTGGACATTCATTATCCCTTGTTAAAAATATTAGTAATCAGTTGATACGGATATCGTTTTACCTGAGGTAACTCAGAACTCCAGTCTATATATAATTATGGTAACTGCCTGAAAAGAGCACGAGTGTCCTGAAGCCCCACCTCTGGTAGCTCCTGCTGACAGAAACAGGCTGCTTTGTTATTAGACTCTGCTGCCAACAGGACCCTTGGGATTTCTGAGGAACCTTATTTCTCATCTGTCTTAAAGAGATCATGCTAATCCCATTACCTGTAAGAGGTCATTTAAAGTGCTGGGTAGCTGTGGAGATGGACAGTGTACAGGTGGCTTGCAGTTCTGAGGCTGCAGTTTGTGAGGGCTTACTGATCCTAATGGTAACTTCTGAGCATCCGCAGGGTTGAGCAAGCAGCTTCCCTGGGCTTCATTGATAAGGGCACGGATCCCAGTCAGGTCAGAGCCCTCATAACCTCGTCACCTCCCAGAATCCCACCTCTTTAGTTCAGTTGGTTGGTTAGTTACTTTTATATGTGTGAGTGTTTTGCCTGTGTGTGCGCATGTGCACCGTGTGTGCCTGATAGACAGAGAGGTCAGAGGAGGGAATCGAAAGCCTTGGAACAGGACTTACCCACAGATAGCTGCAGGCTATTAGACGGGTACTAGATGAACTCAGATGCCTACAAGGGCACAGACCACTCTAAACCACTGAGCCGGCTCTCCTGCTCCTGGCACAGTTTTCACTTCTTCTGACTGCCACATTTGAAAATGTTTCATTCGTCCTAGGAGTTTGGGGGGACATCTCTTCTGTCCCCGCACATAGGAAGACAGTGTTGACGTGTGGAGAAGAACAGGTCTGTACAGCGAGTTGAGATGGCTCGGACTTGGTAGAAAATAGTTACATGTGTTAAGGAGGACGTAGCAGCTCCTATGGAGACTGGTTGGAGGCCCTTATGAGATAAGGCACTTCCCTCCTCCTGAGGCAGCAGTTAGCTGGATAAATATCTCCTCCAGACCTCGAGGTTCCACTTTGGCAGAACATAAACTAACCTCTGATGGGAATGGCCTCAAGCCATGAAAAGCAAGTGCACAGCTCAAATGTTCAGAGAACGAGATCTTGTAGGTGCTGGCTTGGCGTGATGGTTCTTGCCTAAAGTCCCAGGATGTAGCAGATAGAGAGGCAAAGAGTCAGGAAGAGTCCATCCTGCCCACTACAGAGCTATTTTTATATTCTGAACATGTTAACTACTAATGTTTAATTGTTCCTAAAATGTTCTAATGGCCTCTCCAGTTCAGCTGTCAGACAAATGGAATTGTTAGTTAACCAGTTTGAACCCCAAAACAAAGCCACACAGACAAGTGAGTGCTTCCATTGAGATGGTGGTTAATGGTGTGCTTCTGCTCAACAGGTTCAAGCACAGCTTTTGCAGTTTGCAGCAAAAAACATTGGTCTCAGCCCTGCACTATTAACCTCGCCAATTAACCCTCAGCATATGACGATGTTGAACCAGCTCTATCAGCTGCAGCTGGTAAGTGCCATGGGCCCAGTCTAGACATGAGCGCTCCTGTCCGCAGGCAGCAGAGACACCTCACTGGTGAGCTTGGTCAGTCACTCTGTTTCCCACACCCAACTGTGTTAGGGATTAGAAGGTTTTTGCTCAAAGATATTGTTCCCACCCTTTGTAAATGCTTAGCCCCTTCCAGTTCATGGTCTCACAGATCTATAACCTGGCATGTCTATTCCTTGGGTCTCTCAGAGTTGGCTCCTCTGAGCCACGGAACACAAGCACCTCATGGCTGGATCCTTTCTCACTCCTCCCAAGGATGGCAAACACAAACACCATCATGGGCTCATAGAGGAGAGAAGTTGCTGCCATTCCTGGATCAACCGCTTTGGCCCCTTGAGACTCACAGAGCCTCAGTCGGGAGCAGCTAGTGAGACCCAGGAGTCCTTAAAGGTTGTGTGACTTAGCATACATGAATTCTTAATTTTCAGTAGTCTTCTCGTTTTTATATTAAGTGGCCATCCTTGCTTCCTGGCCACACAGTGAACATGTCTCTACTGGGGCGCCAAGTATGCTTGTCCCCTCCAGTGTCTACCCTCCTGGTCTTCTTTTTTTTTTTTTTCTTTTTTTTTTCCGGAGCTGGGGACCGAACCCAGGGCCTTGTGCTTGCTAGGCAAGCGCTCTACCACTGAGCTAAATCCCCAACCCCCCCTCCTGGTCTTCTTAGACGTCTTACCTTGGAACTTCGTTGCCTGGAAAATGAGTCTTGAAGGAAGCAAAGCAAATGAGGAAGGCCAGACAGGAGGTACAGGGGACCGGAGACCTCTGCTTCTGAAAGCAGACAGCCCCAAGTCGTTCACTTTTTAACCACATGTCTAAAAGTGCAAGGCTCCGACATTTCAGTAGGTGGCAGGGGAGCAGGACAAAGGCAAGTATCCCGGAGATAATGTGTCTTTGCTGTCCTTGAGGCCACAGGCCCCTGGACTTAGGCAGCATGTGGCTTCCCCATCAAGCTGTTTGTAGATTCCTAACTAGGGAGCCCTGTGCCTGTCACCTACAGGGAGACCTCCCTGCAGTGGGCACTCAGGAGGCCGTGTTGCCTCCTGGACCCATGACAGTGAGTGGCAGGAGGCAAGTTCACCCAAAACAGGAAGGGGTCCTGGCAGCTGCCCAGCTTATGTGTGGGGGCCACTGCAGAGCCTGCTGCACTGTCACAGGCCAGAGCTTGGGGCAAGGGGGAGAGAGGTACACATAGCACACAGGATGTTCTCCAGCCTTCCTTGTGCTGTGAATGGAGGGCACAGCTGTCTGGTGCCAGATGTATTCTGCTTGTAAACTTTTCTTCCAGAAAAATAGAGAAATGAAGTTTATTACTTGGTACAGAACTTTTAGAACTTCTAGAGAATCCTTAAGTGAACACTTTATCTACAACTACTGAAGGATTTTAACCGAACAGCACAACTCTATTTGGTTCTGTTTTAACTAACTTTTCTGTGTAGGACCAAATGGGCACTAACAACAAGCCAAAGAAACAGTCCTGCCTGGGTCTGAGTTACTCACAGGAACATGGTTGGCTTGGGCAGCTGTTTCACTGAAAAGCCTACCTCAGCATGGGTGGCAGCTCACAAGCTGCTTTTTGAGCTCCCTGAGGGCAGCTGCACATGGTACTCTCCTCACAGCAACTGTTTCCTGCTTATCTGACCTCACTGAGGGGCTCTGTGAATCCAAGGTTGTTTCATTTGGAAGTAACTACAGGAGTCTTCCAGCCAAGAAATCTCCCAAAATATGTTTTGTGCAGAAAATTAATCAATATTCAGCCAACATTTTGAAATAATCAAATTAAAGACCTTGTACATCAGCACACAGAGTACAGAGCTGCTTTTGCAGTTTACCCAGGAGACATTTATTGGATAGAGCATTATAGTGTTCTCCCACATTGTCTAGCCAGTCAAGCCTTTAGTCTAGATCACTGTAAAATATTTTTTTCTATTTCTCAATGTAAAGAAGATTGAATCACGTGTTTTGACAGCTTTCTTACGGTATTCCAACTTTTCTGTCAATAGGCATACCAACGTTTACAAATCCAGCAGCAGATGTTACAGGCCCAGCGGAATGTTTCCGGACCCATGAGGCAACAGGAGCAGCAAGTAAGTGTCCCTTAGACTGGCTTTGCCACTAGCTCTAATTCTAGTAGAAGAAACCCCAGTGGGTCAACTCTTAGCCTGGTGTCGGCTTTTCTCTGGTTGAACTCCCTATTTGGAAAGTCCCAGGGCTAAGTTTGGGATAAGGCTGGCCCAGCTGGTAGAGGCTGAGGTCTATAGATGAGCTCTGTGCTCTGCTCAGCCCTGCGTAATATGTGGTGTGTGTGTGTGTGTGTTTCCACCTGCCAGGTTGCGCGCACAATCACTAATCTGCAGCAGCAGATCCAGCAGCACCAGCGCCAGCTGGCCCAGGCCCTGCTTGTAAAGCAGCCTCCACCTCCGCCACCCCCGCCGCACCTGTCTCTGCACCCCTCTGCAGGCAAACCGGGCATGGATAGCTTCCCTCCTCACCCCCAGGCTCCTGGCCTCCCCGACCTGCAGACCAAAGAGCAGCAGTCTTCACCCAACACCTTTGCTCCTTATCCTCTTGGTGAGTCTTCTGTGGATTTCAGAGGTACACCACCAGGTGGAGGAGTCCCTCCTGTGCTAACCAAGAAGCTGTACAATAGGCAGAATGTACAGTTGGGAGGAAACAGCTCATGAGAGGCAGAATCAGACAGTGCACCTCTTGAGGCTTTGTCATGAGAGCAGCACTGCCCTCAGCATAGCACGAGCTCACTAGGACCACAGGTAATTCATAGCACCTGGGAGGCCCTACACGGTGGCTCTCACCTGTAACTCAGGCACTGGGGAGGCAGAGGAGTGGCCTGAATTACATAGCGGGCTACTTGGAGTAGTGCTTACAAAAACCCTCCGTTGCAGCAACATTCAGTTCATTCTGGTGTACTATCTTTACTGTTTTGATTTTTATGGGGTGTTTTTTGGAGGGGAGGGGACGGTGAGACACCACCTCAAACTGTAGCCCAGGCTAACTAAAGCTCTCAGCAGTTCTCCTGCCTCCACCTCTCAGGTACTGAAATCCCAGGGCTCTACTCTTCTTGCCTAGGCTCTGTCCTCCAGCCTCTCCATTATTGTTCCGTTACTGATAGAAGCACAGCTGTCCCTTGGCAAGGCCTAACTGAGGACTTGGACCTCCTAGAGACCAGTTTCTACCCACTGTTAACTTGTATAATTTGAGTGGTTTTCTTTGCCTCAGTTTTGCTGTTTATATAGAAATATTTATCACATGTGGGTAGTCACGGCACATGCCTTTAATCCCAGCACTCAGGAGGCAAATTTGGGTGGATCTCTGTGAGTTTGGGACCATCCTGGTCTACAGAGTGAGTTCTAGGACAGCCAGGGCTACCCTTTGCTGAAAAGCAACAAAAAAACAGACAAAAGCTCTCCAGAATGAAAGGTTTGCTGACCCCACCATGATAGGCTAAAAAGGTAAACAAACCTGTGAACTCAGCATTAAGGAGCAGATGCAGGAGGATTGCTGCCAGCACAAGGTTAGCCTGGGCTGTATAGCACAAGGTTAGCCTGGGCTGTATAGCACAAGGTTAGCCTGGGCTGTATAGCACAAGGTTAGCCTGGGCTGTATAGCACAAGGTTAGCCTGGGCTGTATAGCAAATACCAGATGAACCAGGTCATGTACCAGGACCCTCTCAAAACAAAAAACAAAAGATAAATAAGATGAAAATTTAAAATCGAGGCCCAGACAAACAGGTTCAGTTCAGTGGGTAATGAGGGTAATGAGGAAATCTTTCCAGATTACAAGGTACAGCAGAGAAGCCCTGGTGTGTTAATTTGGTCCCATAAGAGCACCTTGGATCGCTGACAGTAGCCCTTGTGACTTCTCTACCTGGCAGACTTGTGTGAGGAGATAACAACAGCTGGAAGACGGGCTGTTGAGGAGGCAGATTCACACAGCTGCTACTCACAAGTGTGTAACCGTGTAAGCACTTCCAGTGTTGAGCAAAAGCGGCACATGCCAAGTCCCAGTCCTCGGGAGGAAGAGGCAGCCAGCTCTGTGAGCTCCAGCCTAGTCTGTGTAATTGTCTGGGACAGGCACAAAGGGAGTTTGTCTCAAAAACAAAACAAAGGAAAAACAACCACAACAGCAGGGTTCCCACGTGGCAGTGCCTACCTGGCCCAGTAGTGCCTGATTTTGGCAGGACAGAACCTGCTTCGTTTGCCATAGGACAGGCCCTTAGGCCACTGGCTTCCTTGCCCTTGGACTGCATTCCTCACCCATGTACCCTCATGAATGTTTGAATGTTCGGCACCTGCTCTAAAACTTAGAAGTAAAATGTCTGACTACCTGAGTGGTAGAGGTCCCTCTGCCATAACATCTGAATGATGGAGTGGGTTACAGTGGCGTCCATTGCCGCGCAGGACTCACTGTCGGAGGGTGGTGGTGTTGTGAAGAAAATCTCAGTCTTTCAATGTTACCAAGGAATACTCAGGAGCCAGATGCTGGCTGATTTTATTTAATCCTGTTTACAGAATTCAAGCAGAAAGCTCTTAGATTAAAGGATTAAATAAACAGGATTAAATAAAGTCAATTATAGGTCAAGAGACAACAACCAGTGACAGGAAGTAAACAGAGGAATATTAAGGGAAAAGCCATAGAGAGTAAGAGGGAGTCAGGAGGACAGGTAGGAAGATGCACGGGAAGAAGGGAGGGACATTGGATTTGAAGGAAGTTGTTTGAGAGGTGTGTGAGGAGGGGGATTCCAGGTGAGATCCCTCAGCCCAGGAGGAGGTCAGCCGGGCTCTCTCTGCCTCTCTGAGACGCAGGCTTCCACAGCAGCATCTGGCTCCAGAGTCACTGATAAAATTGAATGGTTAGGATTTTGTTTAAAGAATAGCACCACCAGCCTGGTCTACATAGTGATTCCAGGCCAGTTAGGGTGACACTCCGAGACCGGAGTGATTCCAGGCCAGACCTTGTCTCAGAATAAAAGCAAACCAAAGGCTAGCAAAGCAACCTATGCCTGCACCTCCAGCTCCCAGGACTCAGAGGCAGGCAGAACTCCTGAGTTTCAGGATAGCTGGGGCTACAGAGTGAGACTTATCTCCAGAGCACTGTAGGGGCAGGAGATGGAATTACAATGGAAATGTGTGGCTGTTCCTGAGGTTGGAGGCCAAATCTCCAAGAGAGCTTTCATAGTGGAATCTTTCAGAGAAGAGGCAAATACTAGTGGTGTCTGTGTTTTCAGCCGGATTGAACCCAAACATGAATGTCAACAGCATAGACATGAGCAGTGGTTTGTCTGTGAAGGACCCATCTCAGTCCCAGTCACGCCTGCCTCAGTGGACACATCCCAATTCCATGGGTAACTTGTCTAGTGCTGCTTCTCCCCTGGACCAGAATCCTAGCAAGCATGGTACGTATGCCCTTGACAAATGCCCACCCACAGAAGGTTGCACACCACTTACTGATGGGGTAGCCTGAAATATTACTTTACTTTCTGTGCAGTAGTCCCCAGAACAGAAGAAAAGTAGTCTACCATTGCACAGTACCTGAAAGCTAGCCATTAAATCTTAGCTCCAAACCCACAAGCACTGAAAAGGCCCCAGCACACCGAACAGCCCAGCACTCTGTAGTTAGTTCCTTTTTGCTGCCAACAAAAAGAGCCCTGAAGCCTGGAAAGACTGCTCAGCAGTAAGAGCAGGCACTGCCCTTGCAGAGGAGCTGAGCTGAGTTCTGTCACCCATGCTTGGTGGCTTACAGCTGCCTCTAACAGAAGTCCCATGGTCTCTGTGGATACCTACAACTCACATGTATATACCCACGGATACACAAATAGATTATGGAGGACTTTTTTATTTTCTTAATGTCAAAAAACTACTAAAGAAAAATTACCTTTCAAAAAAGTAAGTCACAAAAGTATCAAATAGAAAGGAGAAAGAAACAAAACTGCTAATCATCATATTAGCCTGGAGTGGGCTAGGATATGACTCAGAGGCAGGGCCACTAACCTGGTCTCCATGGCCTCCATTCAGGGGCAGGGCACTAGTCTTGCTTGTGTGTGGGCCTGAGTTCTATCCCAGAACCAGAAAGGAACAAAAGAAATGCAATAGGGCGTATAGTCCTCTCTTCATGTACTCTAAAGGGAAAATTCCCCGACCACTAAGCAGCAAAGACTCCGTTTGTCCACAGATGGCCAGCTTAGCAGTGTGTGAAGATTTCCAGCTTCAGGTGATTAGGGAGCGATCTCTAATCCCAGCAATTATGAACTAGAGGTAGGAGAACTAGGAGAAGAAGTCAAGGCCATCCTTGGCTACTTACGAGTTGGAGGCCAGCCTGTGTTACATGAGACCTGGCTCAAAAAGTCTGTTCAAGAATCTGTTTATAGCCAGAAACCCGAAAAGTATGGTGGCACATGCCTTTAGTCCTAGCTCTTAGAGGCAGAGGCAAGCAGATCTCAGAATTTGAGGCCAGCTGGTCTACAGAGTGAGTCCCATATCAGCCAGGGCTGCATATTTACTAGGTACATGATATGAATTCAGCTGCTTAAGAGGCCAAGACAGTAGGGTCACTTGAGCCCAAGTGTTCCAACCTGCTTGGGTAACTATTTTTAAAAGGTGAGGAGGGAGCTGGAGAGATTACTTAGAGGTTAAAACCACTGACTGCTCTTGCAGAGGAACTGGGTTCAATTCCCGGCACCTAAATAGTGGAGTACAACTGCCGGTAACTCCTGCTCTAGGGGATCCGATGCCCTCTTCTGACTTCCACAGGGACCAGGCACATACATGGTGAATAGGCATACATGCAGGCAACAGTCATACAATAAAAATAAAGATAAAAATGTTTACAATAAAAGATCAGGGAGGGTGTCCTTGGGTAGACAGAGCACTTGGCTGCAGCACAAGCTGAGAACCCAAGTTCAAATCCTCAGAAGTGAACTGGCCACATAGCCTGTAACCTCAGTGTGTCTGAGCAGATGGGAGAGTCACTGAGACTTGCTGGCTCCAGCCCAGCTCCATGTTCAGTGAGAAACCCTATTTGCAGGAGATGAGGAGGACAGGGATAGAAGACACAGCTGACAGTCTCTGCCCTCCATGCAGATGGGCACATACACAAATCAAAATGTTTCAGGTGTCCAGGCAGGGGCATTAGCTCAGCTGTGCTTGCCTGGGAGGCAGGAAGCCTGGGCTGAAATAAAATGTGCTGCTGTAGTAAACCAGGCTTGGGGCTGCATGCCTGGAGTCTCAGCGTTAGGGGTAGAATCAGGAAGATCAGACATTCAAGGGCATCTTAAAATACACAGCAAGTAAGGTGCATCAGTCCCTACCGATCTCAGAAACCATACACCTTCCAACCTGACACACCAAACAGTTTACAGGGGCACACGCCTATCATTTCAGCATTGGGGGAGGTGGAGGCTGGGAGATCAGGAGTTTAGGATTATTCTTGGCTATCTATGACATTCAAGGCCAATCCAGACTACATGATTCCATCTCAAAAAAAGCCACAGATGCTGTGTAGCATGTATGAAGCCTTGGATTTGATCCACAATACTAAAAAGTGATGATGATGATGATGATGATGATGATGATGATGATGATGATGATGATAACAGCCAGGTAGTGGTGCACACGCCTATGATCCCAGTGCTAAAGGGGTAGAGACAGATGGATCTGTCTGAGTTTGAGGCCAGTCTGGTCTACGGGGAAAAAAATCTCAGCAATAATAGTAATGGTGTGTGGTTGGTAACACAGGTTAGTCAGTGTCTCTCGGGTAGAAGCTTGACCTAGCATACACAGGTCCCTAAGTTCTATGCCTAGCACCACAAAAGAATGTGTTAGTCGTCTAAAGACCATGTTTGGGCTAACTGACACAGTTCTTAGAGAACCCTAGACTGCGAGGGGTGAGATCCTGGACATAGAAGGGAAGGTTGTTCTGTATTCCTAGGTGTCTTGGTAGAGTATTCACTCTTCCTGGTTCCTGTTCTGTAGGTGCTATCCCTGGAGGTCTAAGCATCGGGCCTCCAGGTAAGTCCTCTATTGATGACTCTTACGGCCGGTACGATTTAATTCAGAACAGTGAGTCACCAGCCAGTCCTCCAGTAGCTGTTCCCCATAGCTGGTCACGTGCCAAGTCTGACAGTGATAAAATCTCAAATGGCTCCAGCATCAGCTGGCCCCCAGGTAAGACTGCATGGTACTTGTGGGAAACAATAGATTCCCGGGGAGCCCAAGCCCAGGAGAGCAGTTAGAGCTGAGGAGCCTCATCTGCACTGTGTGTCCTGCAAGCATCAAGTCTATAGCTTTGGGGCTTCCATTAAGACTACATGGGGTATGGTGGTGTCAAGCATTGTTCTGAAGCTTCCCAGTTCGAGGTGAGGGGAAGCCTGAGGCAGGGGGACAGTAGGAAGGTACACCAGCTCCCACCTGGGAAACACAGGCACGTCTGACATGCAGTGGCTGTTCCTGGTTTGTTCCAAAAGAATGAACTGTATGTAAGCAAGGAGTGCCTCTGGACCTAGTCATCAGAATTTAGAAGTTTCTACAATGTGAAATGAGTTTTAAGTGATGCAGTGTGCAGGTGCCTTAGTGTGCAGCCCCATCTTGATCCCCATGAACAGAGTTCCACCCCGGGGTCCCATGGAAAGGACTTCAGAACATCGATCCTGAGAATGACCCTGATGTCACTCCTGGAAGTGTCCCTACTGGACCCACCATTAACACCACCATCCAGGATGTCAACCGCTACCTCCTCAAGAGTGGAGGTAAGGAGGACTGCGCCCTGCCTTCTGTGAGCTGTGAGCCAAGTGTGACAAGAGCAGGTGCCAGGCAAAGCCTGTGGGGAGAATGACAAGGCGTGGGCTTGTGTCGAGTGTCCCTTGGCCGGTGTACTCAGAACAACATGTGCTTCAGATTTGGGAAGTTTGCAGACACTGTCCCTAATCCACAAACACCAAACCCACCATGACTGTCTTCATTCAGGTTCTATTGCTGTGAAAAGACACCATGACCGTGACCGCTCTTATAGAGGACAGCATTTTATAGAGACTAGCTTACAGCTCAGATTAGTTCATTACCATCACATTGGGAAGCATGGAACCATGCAGGCAGGCAGGCATGGTGCAGACATGGTGCTGGACAGGGAGCTGGAGAGTTAGTTCTTCATCTTGATCCACAGGCAGCAAGGGAGAGACTGGGCGCCACACTGAGGTAGCTTGAACATACACGACGTCAAAGCCCATCCCCACAGTGACAGTTCTTCCAACAGGGCTAAACCTCCTAACAGTGCCTCTTCTCGTGGGCCAGGTATTCACACACATGAGTCTGTGGGGCCCAAACTTATTCAAACACCACAATAACCCTAACTGTGGATCGAAATCTTCACCAGCAAGTCATTCATAGCATTTTTTAAATTGTTGTGTACGGCAATCACTACTTCAGCAGTTAGCTTTTTATAACAAGTTGTTTTTTTTTTTTTCCTTGAAATCGCTTTGATCTGAAAGGGAATTGGGGCCTCTGTTCATCCCTCTGGTCTTTGTTTACTTTTTTGAGACAAGGTCTTAAAATGTTGTCCTGGCTGTCCTAGAACTCACTGAGTAGATCAGGCTAGCTTCAGACTCAAAGAGCTCCCCGTGTCTGTGCCCCCAGAGTGCTGGAATTAAAGGAGTAGTGAAGGCATACTCCGCTGCTCCCAGCTCCAGTCTGTTGTTCTGCCTGATTTTTTTTTAAAGATTTATTTATTTTATTTATATGTGTACACTGTGACTGTCTTCAGACACACCAGAAGAAAGCATCAGATCTCATTACAGAGGGTTGTGAGCCGCCATGTGGTTGCTGGTCCTCTGGAAGAACAGTCAGTGCTCTTAGCCACTGAGCCATTTCTCCAGCCCGTCCTGCCTGATTCTTGATGCTATCTTTGCACAGCCTCTATCAAGCATGAGGGTGTGGGAGCAGTGTTGGGCCGTACTGTAAGTTAGAAAGTGTAAATGTAGGATTGGATGCACTTCTTTTTTTTTTTAAGATTTATTTATTTTGGGGTTGGGGATTTAGCTCAGAGCGCTTGCCTAGGAAACGCAAGGCCCTGGGTTCGGTCCCCAGCTCCAAAAAAAAAAAAAAAAAAAAAAAAGATTTATTTATTTTTGTATGAGTACACCATAGCTGTCAGACACACCAGAAGAGGACATCGGATCCCAGATAGTTGTGAGCCACCATGTGGTTTCTGGATTTGAACTCAGGACCTCTGGAAGAGTAGTCGGTGCTCTTAACCGCTGAGCCATCTCTCCAGCCCTTGGATGCACTGGTCTTGTGATCTTAGACTGCTGGTGTTGGTGGCTGAGCAAGTGGCTTAGGCCTGTTGGTGGAGCAGACATCTTTTAAAATTGAAGGTCACAGCATAGCAGTAACTGTCAGCCGTCAAGTGACGCTGGGAGATGCCAGAGCACGTACTGTGGTGCACTTGACTGAGCGAGGGTGGCCATGGCTCCTAAGAAGTCATTGATGCGGTGCGGTGAGCGTTGCTGGGCATAACAGCCCAGCTCTGCCTGGGTCGCGGTTGGAGAAGCTCTTCTGCCTCCTCCAGAAGCTCTGGCACCATCCCCATCCCATAGGGTCTTGATTTTTTTTTTTTTTCAGACTTAAGAAAGAGGCATGGCCAGATCCACACCAAGCTGTGAGGAACCCAGTGTCTCAAGAGTAGCCCTCATGCCCTCATGCCCTCTAGGTGCAGGGACAAAGATCTCTGACTCGAAAGCGAGGACTCTGGGTGAACACAGCAATTGGGACAGATGCCGCTATTACCCAGGTCCCTGAGGGAACTAGAACTAAGATCTAGGATCAGAGCATTTCTCTTGTTCTATGTACCAAGGTTTATATTGAGAAGTTTATATTTTTAATTTGTGTCTTTTGAGTTTAAGAAGAACAAGAAATACCCTATATTTAAATTCTCCTCCTCTAGGGAGGGAAAAGCCTTGTGATATTCAGCATCTTGGCTGGCGTTTAGCTATCTTATTAGTGGTTCTCTTCCTTGTGACTTTCTCACTTCAGGTGGTTCCTACTCATGTCTCCTTGGTTTTCTAGAACTTTCCAGAAGGTCTGTTGTAAGCTTTCCTAGGAGCTGGGAGGTGCAGCCTGTCTTCCTCCCTAATCTGTCACACCACAGCTCCTTGTACCCATCCATACTGCTCACTGCACGCCTCCTGGGCCCCAGCTTAGTGCACGATTGGTTCTTTGAGGTCTTCCCACCATCCTCTCAGAATGCCCTCCACTCAGTGCCTCTGGCTACAGTGTCTCTTTGAGCAGCATTGCCTCAGTGTCCTGTCCTGAGGTGTGTATTGGCCTCCAAGACTGCAGGTAGCTTTTCCTTTCTCTCCCTAAACAAACCTGGGGAGGCCCCAGCTTTTCCTGTCAGTCCTATTCCTCATGGGCTGGGAGGCCATGGATGATGAAGCCAGGCATAGCCTCAACAAGCTCAGCAGGAGGAACTTGTGTCTGCACGTGCAGAATGGGGGTGACAATGTCTCTTCCTGGGTGGTGATGACCATGTTGTATGTAGGTCCCACCTGAGTGGGACAACTCCCCTACTCCCCACAGTGGCAAGACAGGGGCTTGTGAGATGAGCAAGGCAAGCAGCAGTTAGCTGTGTGCCTCCTGGGTGTGAGTGGGGTAGAGGAGACTGGCAGGTCCCACATGAGCCCACGTTCTACTGTCCTGTTCTGTGTCCGAAGCTTCTTATGCTACTGCAGACAAACCTCACAACTCCTTCACATGAAACATGTCTTCTAGAGTGAAATAGAACATAATTGCTTATTATTAAAAACAATTTTTAGACAGGGTTTCTATATGTAGCCCTACTGGCTGGCCTCAAATTCAAAGAGATTAACCTGCATCTGTCTCCCTAGTACTGGGGTTAAAGGCATGTGCTACCCACAGTAGGCCTTATAAAAACTCTTAAAACAAAGGCGTAAGATATGTACACATACTTTTAGATTTGCAGATAAGCCTGTATTCATCAAACCTTGTCCATATTTTTTTTCTTCCTTTTTTTGGTTCTTTTTTTCGGAGCTGGGGACTGAACCCAGGGCCTTGCGCTTCCTAGGTAAGAGCTCTACCACTGAGCTAAATCCCCAGCCCACCCTTATCCAGATATTTAAACGAGTGTGGTGCACCTTGCTGCGTGGAGCTCCCACCAGAAGACGGCTCTGAAGCCTCTGTCCCTCGGGAATTCCTGTGACACTCCATGCCTGGAAAAGAGCACAGCACTGGTGTAGTTCAGCATCATGTTAAAACACATACACACAAAACTGCTGGATCGTCTCCACTTCTATTAATGCTGACAGAGGAGTGTTTTTAAACATTTTATACACCCCACTGGGGTGTGGCTAAAGAAAAGGGAAGAGTAAAAATCACCATTCCTGATAGCGTTTGGTTTACAGTGTGTCTAGCGTGTCAGTGTGAAGCTGTCTTCCCCTGTTGGCCACGCTGGCATGAGAGCGGGCAGGTCCCATGTGTGTTGTGATGTCTGAGGAGCACACAGGAGGTTGTGAAGCTTGAGCAGGTGAGGGACCTGGGGCTGGTGGTGGCCATTGCTTTTCTGTTTCTCCCGATGAGTTCTAATTACTGACCCCCAGCCAACATGACTGGGCTGCATCTCAATCAAGAAGTAGTAGAAGCATCCGTGTCCACAGCTAGATAGAAAAGGCCGTCCCTAGACCCTTGGGAGATGCTAGTGCTATGGGGGATGTGCCTATGAGAGACGCATTTCTCTGATGGGCTAATGCCCCTAGACACTGTACAAGAAGCCTGTGTGCAGGCCATTCTCCTGACCATGACCATCCCAGCACAGCTTGCTGATGATAAGTTAAAGACTGAATTTAAAGAGGCTAGGAGTGTGGCCCAATGGAAAGAGTGCTTGCCTAGCATTCTCTAAGCCCTGGAGCCCATTCCCAATACCAAATAAATCAGGTATAGTGACATATACCTGTAAGAAGATTACCACAGGCTCAAGGCCAACCTTGGTGATCCTATCTCAATTAAACAAACACAAAAATTTTTTTTTCTTTTTTTCGGAGCTGGGGACCGAACCCAGGGCCTTGTGCTTGCTAGGCAAGCGCTGTACCACTGAGCTAAATCCCCAACCCCCACAAATTTTAAAAAAGGATTAAACTTTAGAACTACTGTTTCTTTCCAGCCAGCGTTAGCGAGCTGATGAAGTGTCCGCAGTCAGCAAAGTCTACACAGCGCACGCACGGTGTATTTGAGCAGAAGTTAGAAGCAGATAAAGCTAGGAGCAATGGTAAAACCACCAGTCCATCAGCCCAGAAAGCTGAGGCAGAAAGGTCACCTGAAGCCAGCAGTTGGAGGCCAGCTTGGGCAACAGACAGGGACAGCCTGGGACAGACAGACTGCCCCATGGTGCTTTGTCACTGTTGATCGTTCCAGTCTGCAGTGTCAGGATCCTGCCAGCCTCCTGAGCTGCAGCCACTCTGTATGTGCATGCACATGCTGTCTTTCTCCTTCTAGGTAAGCTGTCCGATATTAAATCAACGTGGTCCTCAGGCCCAGCTTCTCACACGCAAGCCTCTCTGTCTCATGAGCTGTGGAAGGTACCCAGAAACACTACTGCACCCACCAGGCCACCTCCAGGCTTAGCCAATCCCAAGCCTTCCTCTACCTGGGGCACCAGCCCCCTCGGCTGGACCAGCTCCTACTCCTCGGGTAAGCACTGCTCGGGTAACCCCTCTTGACGAGGGCACAGGGCACTCAGCAACTCTACATATGATTTAGGAAGTGCGCCTGTTTTATCCCAGGCCTCTCGTCAGACCCAGGAGCCTAGGAGGTTAGGAAAAAGCTGGAGCATCTTATGCAGGCAGAGCATTGAACACATGTGTGACATGGACTATGTTGTTCTCAAAAAAGACCGTTTCGCCATTCTGGGCTTCCTACCCTTCTCAGCCAGCACAAAGGTCTTCATTTCTCCACCAGGTTCCATGGAAATGTCAGGGCTTTCCACACCAGAAAGAAAGGCACCTTTGAAGTGTTGTGTAGCACGGTAGGTCCCTCCCACCAAGCTCCTGCATCACATGTGCAGTCACTGGTTCCTTTGGCTACACAGAACAGCCGTAGGTCCTGTGAGCAGCACCCAAGCCTCTGGCAGCAGCCCTGCCCGCTGCATTCACCTTCTTTCACCAAGCAGAGTTCTCAGTGTTGATGCCAAGTGAAGGCTGGAGCACAGCCAGTCAAAGACTAGAACTGCAGATGACTTTCAGGGACCCATGGAATCCGGCCTCCTCCCAACACAGAATGGTGCAGGCGTGTTTGGGAGGTCAGGGTTTTCATATGGATGGAATAAGCAATAATTATGAGATTGAGCTTATCAAAAGTGTCACAGCTTCCACGGGATCGAAAGACTAAAGCTTGCTGTATGGTTTAGTTCAGACTGAGAATATAGCTGTCAATTGAGTTCTTGTCCCGTGCTTGTCACACAGGTTCTGCATGGAGTACTGACACCTCAGGAAGAACAAGCAGCTGGCTCGTTCTGCGCAATCTCACACCCCAGGTACAGGTGCCACCATGTAGGGGGGCTGTCATGTCATATCAATGGGTAGCTGCTTATAGCCAAGATGATACCTACTTTGCCCAGATAACTCTGTGTCAAGCATCTTCCCTCAGGACCCAGAATGGCAGAGGCAAGGGTGAGTGCAGGCGGGCAGGTGTGAGTGCCCAGGCGGGCAGGTGTGTATACAGGTGGGAGAGTGTGAGTGCCCAGGCGGGCAGGTATGAGTGCAGGTGAGTGTGAGTGCAGGTGAGTGTGGGTAAACACAGGTGGTTCTCTCAGCCATGTTCCTGATGACTTCTTTGCCCTTTCAAGGCTGACAAATATGCTCTTATAAAGAGAACCATTCATCTTATAAATGCATCATTCAAGAGGATTGGCCATCTCAGCTGTATGGTCAGCCTGTAGTCACCATTCTTTGGCACAGAACTGGCCTATCCCTGCAAGGCTACCAGCCTGCTGCTATGTCTTTTGCAAACTGCAGAACCCAGAATGGGACTTTGGCCCTTCCCTCTGACTAATGTGACTGAAGTAGCCCACACTTCAGCTGCCTGGCCACAGAGGTGTCTTCAGTGCCAGTTACAGCCATGAGCCCGTCAAAGGAAATGTGTTCTCATATACAGTACTTGCATCTGGGGTTTGCTACTCCAGAACATAGCAAGGGCTTGGAGGAAGTCCTGTCCTACCCTGTGCTTCTCCCTCAGATCGATGGTTCTACACTGCGAACGCTGTGTTTGCAGCATGGGCCTCTCATCACATTCCACCTGAACCTGACCCAAGGCAATGCTGTGGTCCGCTACAGTTCCAAGGAGGAAGCCGCCAAGGCCCAGAAGTCTCTGCACATGTATGTTTTCCTCAGCCCCTCATACTGCCAGGTAGCCACAAGTGCCCAATAGTGTTAGGAGGGGCGGGTGAGTGCTGTGATACCCACACTGCACCCCAGCTAGTGAGTGTCCTGACATTAGAACTGTGCCTCTCCCAGCCCTGGAGGCTGCAAGGCCAAGGCCAAGGCCAAAACACGGGCAGATGACTTCTGAGGCCAGTTCCTCTGCTTGTAGGCAGCCGTCCTCACCCTGTGTCTGCGTGTGGTCACTGTGTTAGTTTGTGTCTGTCTGTGTGTCCCCTAGGAAGAGACCAAAAGGAACCCTCCCACATCCCAGGGTTGCTGACAGCAGCCCACTGAGAGTGCTTTCCATGCAGAGTTCATCCAGACCTGCTCCCCAGTGTCGCCTGAGCTGTGGGACACTGGTGCCAGCTGAGCCCCCATCATGCAGCACATTTAAACATGCACTCCACACATCAATCTTCTGTGGCTGTGCGGAATCTAAAGTGAGGGAAAAACAGCCACTGGCTAGGTCGTGGTAGTGTGACAGGGTGATACTTCTATCTGTCATTCCTGGTAGTACAGACTCAGGACTAGGGGTGACACACTTACCCAGCCTCTTGCCTTGTAGGTGTGTACTGGGAAACACCACCATCTTGGCTGAGTTTGCTGGTGAAGAAGAAGTGAACCGGTTCCTGGCCCAAGGCCAAGCCCTCCCACCCACCTCCAGCTGGCAGTCCAGCAGTGGGGGCAGCCAGCCCAGGCTGGGCACCTCGGGCAGCACCCATGGCCTAGTGCGCAGCGACACTGCCCACTGGAACACCCCATGCCTGAGTGGCAAAGGCAGCAGTGAGCTGCTGTGGGGTGGGGTCCCCCAGTACTCGAGCAGCCTGTGGGGCCCACCCAGTGCTGATGATACCAGAGTGATCGGCAGCCCCACGCCTCTCAACACTCTGCTGCCTGGTGACCTGCTCAGCGGCGAGTCCATCTAGGGGTCACAATCACTGGGGAGAAGAGAGCTGACCGTGCCAGGCCCGGCTCTGAAGCTCCACCTGATGGACAAGCTGCCCCTTCGAGTACCTCTGTCCAGTTCTGAAGATGAACCTTGGCCTCAGCCCTTGGGAACTGTTGGAGACAGTGCGGGCTGCGTTTGGTCAGTGTCGTGTGCTGACGACAGGATGTTCCTCATAGCTTTTTATTTTATGTCGTCTTATGTTTGTACAGTGTGTTGTCATTTTGAGTTTTAAGTATAAAAGCTGCTTAGAATAGTTCTATCATGAAGGGCACTTTTCAGATTGTGGGCTGGAAAGGGTTATTTTATGGCGGGGTGGGTGGGGAGACTTGAAGCCTATTTACAGTGAGCCTGTGACGATTATGCACATTACCAGAGGCGCCAGGTGGGACAGACAGCGGCTGCGCTGTGCGGGCACAGAGCTCCGTCCCCCGGATTGCCTGCGCACATTACCCTTGTTTCGTTACCTTTTCATGTCATTTTTTTTATCCCAAAAAAATATTTTTTAAAAGTTTTAAAAAAAAAAGACATATCAAACATGCAAATACTTGAACCCAGCAGGCCAACACCGAAATGTGAACACTTCCACATTGACATCCGTGCGCAGAGACAGGCTCTAGGGAATGTCTGCGTTCATAGCCTACATGTGCGTGTGCGTGCGTGCGTGCGTGCGTGCTTGTGTGGAACTGTGTGTGTGAGCATGCTCTTGCACAGTCAGTGCTCACTGTGCGTGCGTGTTTGAGAGCGTGTGAGGGATTTAACTGTGGGTTTCCCTTTGATTCAGTACATGCTTTTCCCCTCTTTTTTTGGCATTGGTCAAATGTTCTCATTGTTGTTATTTGCTTCTAACTTTGCACTGAGGTGTCCCTGCCCTTCCGTTAGCTAATCCTAAGCAGGAAAGAGAATTCACGGGACAGGGCTGGTGACAATTCACGTGTAAATGTTTACTCAAGGACTCTGTTGTTGCATTTAAAGTTACAGTGTATATCTCTGGAGAAATAATATGTCTATCTACCTTCAGCAGCTTCTCATTGTGGACTAATGCAAGAAGATTATTACCAGAGCATTGCACCACTTCCCATCTGGACTGTAAAGTTACAGAGAAAACAAAACTGTTGTTGAACTGTGGCCATAGATACTTGTAGAGACTGGGTGTTCCGCAAGGAGCGGGACCAAGCACTTGGACATGGGTTGTGACTGCTTTTGGAGGAGCTGTGTTTGGGCTCCCACCTGTTTACAGACGTTTTTTTCTCCTTCAGACTTTAAAATAAAATTTTAAAAAAAATTTAAAATGTTAAAAGGAATAAAAAAAAAAAGACTTCCATCATTTAAAAAAAACAAGCAAACAAACAGAAACCTATTTTCAGAATACAGATGTGTTGCTTCAGAGCTCTGGGATGGGACATGCTGTTCCCCTCCAGCCATCGCGGACTCTGTTGACTGTCCTCACCCCCTCCTCAAGGTGACCAGGCCTTGTGGTCTCTGTCTTGCACACGCCAGCTCGCTCTCAGGAACGCCAGGGCTCCCGAGGGCGGCACCACACCACTTCATGTATTTTTAAACCCAACTCCTAGCACTGAAGATGTTATTTAAAAAAAAAAAAATAAAAGAAAGAAAAAAAAAGAAAGAAAGAAAAAAGAAAAAAAAACCACACACACACAAAGAAGAGAAATCCCTAATCTCTAATGTGTAGCAGTTACATATTTACCAAATAATGGACTCAAAGGAACGGATGTTTGGAGAGTGCTTTATATATTAAAGTTGCTTTATGTTTTAAAGATGATCAATGTTTTGATTGTTTTACAAGGAAGAAAGACAATGAAATAACACACCCTCAAGTATGTTTTAGAAAAATATATGAACATTGTACTCCCTGCCTATGTGGTCAGGAAACTTGTGCATTACATTTTTTAATTAGCTTTTTAATGGTTTTATCAAAACAAACAGAAAGAAAGCAAGTCCTGCAAGGTTGCAGAAAAGCACTGTTTTCTAGAGGATCAGGAACTATGCACAACTGGGTTCAAAACTTGTTCGAGTTTTGTCATGTATCCCACGGAATGGCCCTCCTCAGAGTGACTGCGTCTCATCGACATTACGTGCGTCCTAAATATTTGATGTATGTATACCCAAGTATGTATATCAGTTGGGGGTCTTGCTGTGTGCGTGCGCACATGTGTGCATGCGTGTGCGTGCTCCCAGATGCACGGCTTACCGTGCAGCCATTGAGCCCTGAGGTATAGAAAAACTCCTGTTTAAAAACTGGGGATGGAAGGAAAGGATGTTTTCCGTTTCCGTGGGCTTTACCCCTTTTTTTTCCTTTTTGAACCTTTTAAATTTAAAATGTCTCTGACTCTAAGATTAAAAGAAAAAAGTTTGTGGCGCTTAATGCCCTCCTCTTGGAACGTGATGGTTGGACGCACACTGGAGGTTGCTTTCAAAAAATACAGCGCTTTGTTGAGTCTTAATAAACTGCAGTTTTTCTTGGCTGTTGACATAATTGCTGTGTCATCTGTAAAAGGCAGGTATTTCCTCCACATCTCTGCTGAGTTTGTCCTCATTCCTGGTTCAACTCGCAGCCTGGGCCGTTGGTCCCGAGTTGTGTGTAGCCTTGCTCTCTGGTTCCACTGTGAATATGTGGGTCCTTTGAGGAGCCACTGGGAGGCATCACAGCTTCCAAGTCCTCCCAGGACCACCACCCCCACATTCGCATGCCCAGTGCAGGCATTAAAACAATAGTAATGAAAAGGCTGGGGTGTAGCTCAGTGGTCTTTGTCCAGGCACAAGGCCTGGTTCCATCCCCAGCACTATCTGGGGAAAATCACAGTGGTGCACACCTGTGTCCCAGCATGCAGAAGGCCCAGGAGTCACATTGCCTGAATCCAAGACCAAGTCTGACAACACAGCAAGACCCCCAACTCAGAAAAGACAAGAGTGTGCTTCCCGAGTGTTTAATTGATCTCTTTCCCCTAGAACTATAGTGGCTTATGTGCACAAAACAGCACCACTGCCAGCAAGACCATGGGTAGCATTGGAAGTAGAAGTACTAGGTCAGCTTCCGCCCTCCACTGTTGACCCACCATGTGCTGAGGATGGGCGCTGGCCTACCACGGGGGACTCACAGAAAAGAATGGGAGCTGCTAGTTCTGCCAAGAAAATCACTGAAGAAGGGGCCCTGGCCCCAGGGGAAGCCAAAGACCAGAGGAAGAATGAGACTCAGAATGTCATGCTGCCCGTGGCCTTCCAGTGACCTGAGCTTTGCTGGCCAGAGTGTCAGCAGGAGAGCAGACAAGACCAGACTAGCAGCGGCCCACAGCGTCTGAAATGCTGTTCCTCAGAGGCTTCCAGGGAGTGGACTGTTGGTTTCATGGCGGAGGTGGCACGTGCCCTGGCCACTGAGGCTGTGTGGATTTGAAGACCAAGGGAAAAGGCCCTGTGTGACTGGATCGGATGGAGCAGGCCTGATGTCAAGGATCCAGGAAGTGAGAGGTTTGGACCTGTCCTATCACCGCACTGTGCTGACAATATTGGCACAGCAGTGAAGGCAGAAGGCAGAGCGCCTGGCCAAGGTGGGAGGGCAGAGGAGAGGCCTGCAGACATGGGCAAGCCCTTGACTTGGGCATGAGCTAGGGTGGGAGCTTCTGTGGGCTGGCCTAGGTGGGAGCAGGAGGTAGACAGGGGATCAGGAGGAGGCCAGGGGATCTCAGGAAGCTCCTGAGCCACAGGAGTTTGAAAAGACCCAGAGGCCAGGGTGAGGTGTGTGTGCCCTTGGGCGCCAGTACTTGTCAGGGAGTCACTACTGATGAAGGCTTCTGCATAGGCTCGTCTCCTGAACCCTCTCAGCCCCGTGCTTGTGAACAGTCTTCAGCTTAGATGTCTGGGTCACAGATGGTGCCAGAGCAGTTCTCTGCCTTGGCCTCCTACCTGTGCGCTCATGAAGGACCTCTGGGTAGGTCCAGGTTCCAAACCCCATGTGACTCCTCTGTGCAGCCAAGACTGAGAAGCAGTAGTGACAGGAACGGTGATCCCAGCATGGGCTGGGGGGTAGAGTTCTGCATTCGGTGTGATGTGCAAGTAGACAGCTAACTCATCCTCCTTCCCTCCCTCCCTGTGACACCGATGACGGTGGCCCTGCAGTAGAGCCCATCCCAAGGTAAAGTGTGAAGGAGAGACAAGGCCTGGGCAGCAGCCTCAGACTGCTCTGCAGCTCTCCAGCAGCGCCTGGATCCTCTTGTCAGGAGTCTCCACGCCTGGGCCTGGACTGGTAGAAGCCAGTGCTGGTGACTATAAAACACCCTGGGCAGGTTTCCCTTCTCAGTGGAATGTCCTGAGCTTGTGAGGCAGAGCTGGGCTCTGGAGGTCTGAAGTGATCACTGTAAAAGCTGTCAACCGCTGTTGCCTTACTCGGTTGGTTAGAAAATCTGGGGTGCCCACAGGTGTGTGGTCATTACTCATGCCTGGAGACAAAGCCCCATCCAGCCTAGGTCAGCTGTAACAGGCTGAGACACCAATGGCATGAGCACTTCATGTGGCTGGCCTTAGGGGTGACACTGGATCAGCTGGGGAACGGCTGGTGACGGCTGGTGGCCAGCAGGGAAACAAATGGAGAAGGGAGAGCCCAGTGCTGTTGTCATGGCCCACCCACCCAACCCAAGGTAATGCCCCAGAAGATGCAGCTAGTGAAGGCTCGTCCAGACTTGGAGGGCGCCCTGCAAGCTCCTAGTCTCAGCCCACCCAGGGCATCCCGCCAAATGAGAACTGTCCACCTTGTAGACAGCATGCTGGCAGTCTGACCCTCTTCTGTGGGCCTTTGCACCTGAAACATCAGGTCATCCCTTGTGAGCCCTCCCCTGAATCTGCACTCTTCTTTTATCCAGGCCACGTCACCACTGGTTGGTTTCTTCCCCCAGGCAGACACTTCCTCTCTACCAGTAGAGGGCGACCTTCACACAACCCAAGCCCTTAGCTTCCCGTGGAAATCCTAGTGGGTCCCAAGCTCATCCCTAAAAACAAACTCAGACTGCAAAACCCATTTAATCGGAATTTTAAAAGGGGGTGTACATCTTTGTTCCAGCACTTTGAAGCAGGTAGATCTCTGAGTTCAAGGCCAGCCTGGTCTACAGAGTGTGTGCCAGGACACCCACGGCTATGTAGATTCACCCTGCGGGGGGGGGGGGGGGGGGAGCATCCCATAGCCTTGTTCCATGCCAACTCGAGTTTGTGGAAAGTCACTCTACTGTCAGGTCCTATGGGGATCGCAGGTCCAAGTCTCTACCCACAGGGTCATGGTGACTTGGGGTACAGGGTTCCTTCCTGTACCCTCAATCCTCAGGAGCTGCAGGTGGTATGGTAGCTTCCTGGGTTCTGCCAGGCCTGCCAGAAACACGAATAGTGGGTCAGTGGCTGGTCTAAGGCCCAGAGAATTCAAGTCCGGCCCCACATACAGCAGTGAAGGCAAGGCCGGCATGGGGGTGTGAAGAACCACCAGGATTATGGTCCTGGGACTTGCTGGGAAAGCAGCTGAACCACGTGAACTGGCCACTGTGTAGGCCAAAACAGGAGTATCGGCAGCCTTGTGGGGATCGGTTTGCACTAACAGCCCCCTCAGTGGAGGCCTATCATCCATACAGGATCTCAAGGAGCACAGCACACATGCCAGCTGTGAGGACCAGATGGGCCCAAGACCACCACGAACCCCCACACACAACCTTGCTAAGGAAAATGCCAGTCTCTACAAGGCACAAGAGCAGGGCTGGGTGTCTGACCTTGGGCTCCCCTGAAAGGTAGCCCAAGGCCCAGGATGACAAGATGATCTGAGATGCCTTCAGTGCGGGGCATCAGCCTTAGAGTGAGGAGCCCTCTGGTTGCAGCTGAAGACCTGCAAACATGGCCTGAGGGAACAAACCTCAGCTTGCTGGAGGGCGGGGGCCTCAGCAAGTGTGCACGGTAATGGGGGGGGGACCTCAGCAGATGTGCACGGGGGGGGGGAACCTCAGCAGATGTGCACGGGGGGGGGGAACCTCAGCAGATGTGCACTGTTAACGGGGGGGGGGGGGAACCTCAGCAGGTGTGCACTGTAACAGGGTGTCTGTGCCCCACTCAGCAGGGAGAAGAAAGTCTGTTTTCAGGGTCACTGTAAAACTAGTCTGTGAGAATGGAGAGATGGCATTTGCTCTTCCAGCAAACCCAGGTTCAATTCACAGCACCCACATAGCTTAATTCCAGTTCCGGGGGATCTGATGCTCACAGACCTCCACAGGCGTAAATGCAAGCAAAGCACTACCCATACACATAAATTATTTTCTCTTTGCCTTTAAAAAGACAGTTTCTCTGTATAACCACCCTAGCTGTCCTGGAACTCACTCATAGATCAGGCCGGCCTCAAATTCACAGAGATCCAGCCTAATATTTAATGTTTAAATGAAGATAAAGCTGGCCTGCCTCAGTGGTGCCTGAATGTGGCTCTTCATCCCCACGGGTGTCTGATTACACAAGCCCTGCATCTCAGCAGCCACCACCCCAGCTTTGAGGTAGCAGGGACACTGAAGGCACTCCAGGAGCTGACTCCTAGAACCCAGAGATGCCTCACCAGGGGATGCCACTGAAGCCAGTGCCCCCTTCCATGTACCATCTTTCTCCCCCAACCCGTTCACACAGGTCCTCTGGCATCACCTGCTCATTCCCTCCTCCTCGTAAACAGAGTGAAGCTTGTTGATCAGGAAGATCTTGTCCTCCCCCTCCTAGAATGGCCAGAACACAAGCATGAGAAACGTCCAGCCCTCCACCACAGAGTTGGAGCTCACGCGGGAAGCACAGCATCACAAGAAGCAGACGGTCCAAGAGGGGGCTGGGCACAGCGACTCACACCTCTCCCAGCGCAGCAGGCAGAGGCAGGCACCCTCTGTGAGGGGGGCCCATCTCCACAGCAAACTCTAGGCTAGCTAAGGATACCTAGTAAGACTATGTCTCAAAAATGAAAAAGGTAAAAGAGAAAGAGAAACACTGAAGTGAGCATATGTGTGAGTAATCAAGGTAAAAATGGGAGTTTCACTGTGAAAGCCTAGGAGCCAGCCCACTGCGATTTCAAACTGGCCCTGCCTCTGCCCTAGACAAGCCCATCCCTCTTCTATTACACCCTCTCTCAAGAGACGGTCTCCTGGGGGTTGGGGATTTAGCTCAGTGGTAGAGCGCTTACCTAGGAAGCGCAAGGCCCTGGGTTCGGTCCCCAGCTCCGAAAAAAAAGAACAAAAAAAAAAAAAAAAAAAAAGAGACAGTCTCCTGAAGCCCAGGCTGGTCTCATTATGTAACTGAATGACCCTGAACCAGAGCTCAAAATTGCTTCTGAGAGCCTGTGTATGTACACAGCCCCAGAGATACCTAGCACCTCACAGTAACGTATGCCCACACTTTCCTACACCTAAAGCAGACAACAGGTTCCTTGCCCACTCCATCCCAAGGCCTGGCTGCTTCATGTTTGCTCTCTGCTTAACCCCAGTCACACACAAGTGTCTCACACTAATCCCAGGACTCAAGCAGCTGAGACAGGAGGATCACTCTGAGATTAAGGTCAGCCTGAGCTACAAAGTAAGACCCTGTCTCAAAAACAAAAGCCAAGGCTGTCAGATGGACCCCCAGAACCCACAAAGAAGTGGGAGAACCAACTCCGCACACCATCACTAAATTAAAAAATTGAAAATAGGGCTGGAGAGATGGATCAGCAGTTAAGAGCACTGACTGCTCTTCCAGAGGTCCTGAGTTCAATTCCCAGCAACCACATGGTGGCTCACAACCATCTGTAATGAGATCTGATGCCTTCTTCTGGTGTGTCTGAAGACAGCCACAGTGTACTATATATATAATAAATCTTTTTTTAACTTGAAAATAAAAACTTTTAAAATTAAAAAAAAAAGTAGGGGTTGGGGATTTAGCTCAGTGGTAGAGCGCTTGCCTAGCAAGCACAAGGCCCTAGGTTCGGTCCCCAGCTCCGAAAAAAAGAAAAAGGAAAAAAAAAAAAAGTGTTGGAAATGTAGCTCGGCTGACAGAGTGGCACACAGGAAGCCCTGGGGGGGGGGGGGGGTTGACACCCAGCACTACAGAAAGAAGATGTGGATGATAAACCAGACACAACTGCCTAGGCTACAGAGTAAAACTCCTCTCCAAAAACAGCAAACACAGGTGTGCTAAGGGGAACCCTAAGAGCCCAGTGCACAGGCTGCTGCCACTCACATTCCGGATCTGTTCCTTGAGCAGGCAGATGACCTTCCTTTGTCCTTTCACCACCTGGATGTTGAGGTAGATGACAGCCCTGAGGAGATGGGGGCTCAGGCTGGAGGCTGATGACAGAGCCAGGACAACACAGGACACTAGCTCAGGCCAGCCTCTCACTGCCACCCCCACCTTAGAACTCACAGCAGCAGGGCTGACACCAGGAAAAGGAAGAAAGTATTCTCCACAAGGAAGTGATGCAGCCAGGGGAGCCAGGAGGCCCCAGAACCTGCGTGCTCCAGGCGACGCACCCAGACCGTGCCAGCCTCATACATTGTGTTCAGAGTCCGGAAGGGGCCACAAGTGCTTGAGGGCCTCACCCTGGAGAAGAGGGAGACCAGGCCCTGAGTCCCACTCCCAGCTAGGACAAAACATTGCCTGTGTCACCCCAAGCCAAAGAACAGTCCTCCACTCACTGCCAGACAGCGTAGCAGAGGAAAACGGCTGCACCCAGAAAGGACGGGAAGCAGAGCAGGGTGAGGAAGACGGTGGTCATGTGTGAAGCCAGCCAGGGTCGTCCAGGTGCCTGGCAGTTGGCTATCAGGCTTGTCTGGGGACAAAGGCTAGGATTTGCATTCCGCTAATGCACCATGCCCTGCCCTCGAAACTCCATCCCCCAACCCTGGTTACCCGCCCAACAAAGCTTAGCATCCCTGTGAGCATTTCTAGACTCACTTAGCTGGGGGGGGAGGGGGGGGCAGGGGGACCCACCCTGAATGCTGGGAGCACCACCCCAACAGCAAGCTAAGGACCAGCATTCATCTCGGCTTTCCGACCGAGGACGCCGTGTGACCAGCCGCCTCATGCTCCTACTGTCGTGCCTTCATCCTCAGGGACTGTACCCTCCCAATGAGCCAAAATAAACCCCCTTTCCCTTAAGCTCTATATGTCAGGGACTTGGTCACAGTGACAGTAAATACAGCACAAAGAGGAAGGCAAACGCTGACCTGGAGCCAGGCCCCAAGACAGAACTGAAGATGAAACAGAGACCCTGCCCCCCTCTCACCCCAGGCAGTGAGAAGCAGCAAACCTGGGCAAAAGGGGCCTTCACAGCTACATGCACTGACTGAGCAGCACCATCTGGATCTCAGCTTCCCACAAGGCAGTGGCCTGGTGAGAACATCACCCAATGCAGGCAGCTGAGGAGGACCAGCAAGGGACCCAGAGCCACACAGCAACTGGGAAGAAACCCAGAGCCGCTCCCAAGAGACATGGGAACCAGCAGATATCTCTCCAGCAGATGCCTCAGACAGATGTCAGGGAGGGCAGCCCAGTGCCACAGGTCCACTCTGCTACCAAATTAGCACCTCTTTTTTTTTTTTTTTTTTGGTGGGGTGGGGGGTGGGTATCTCACTATGTAGCCCCAATTACCCTAGGACTACTTATGTAGATCAGGCTGGCCTTGAACTCAGCAAACGCCTGCCTCAGCCACCTGATTGCTGGAATCAGAAGTGCCTGCCACCACACCCAGCCCATGTTACTACCTTCTTGATGTAGAAAAGCAGGAGCAGCCTGAGAATCTGCACTGCAGGCAGGAGCGGTGAGAACAGGACGCCCAGCCTAGGGAGAGCATCAGGCAGGGCCAGTGAGCATCCTCCCAACCCTGCCCAAAGAGCCACCCACCCTCTACCCTCTACCCACTGCCCACCCAGAACCAAAGGAAGGCTGCCGTGGCCCAGGGAAGGAAGGCACTGGCTGATGGCCAGCGGGAAGCAAGTGGGAGACCCTCACCAGGTCAGTGTCTGTCCATAAATCAGGTCCAGAACATTCCTGGCAATGTCAAACTCGGGCTTCTGCCCCGTCTTGAGCTTCTTCTCTGAGATGAGCCTGGACAGAGGAGCCCCTGAGAGATGAGCATGGGAGACTCTCATCCCCAGAGCACCAGGCAGAGCCACTTAGCACCCAACAAATGTCAGGAAAGACACCCAGGACCTGAGGGTTGTCACTGCAGAAGCCTGTCTGAGCCTCTCCCCAAAGCGAAATACCAATCTCAACACACAGCATTAAGAATTGCACTGCAGAAACGCAAGGCCCTGGGTTCGGTCCCCAGCTCCGAAAAAAAGAACCAAAAAAAAAAAAAAAAAAAAAAAAAAAAAAAAAAGAATTGCATTGCAGGGCTGGAGAGATGGCTCAGCGTTTAAGAGCACTGAATGGGGCTGGAGAGATGGCTCAGTGGTTAAGAGCACCCGACTGCTCTTCCAGAGGTCATGAGTTCAATTCCCAGCAACCACATGGTGGCTCACAACCATCTGTAAAGAGATCCGATGCCCTCTTCTGGTGTATCTGAAGACAGCTACAGTGTACTTATATATAATAAATAAATAAATAAATCTTTAATTCTCCTTCTCTTCCTCCTCCTCCTTCATCTTCTTTAAAAAAAAAAAAAAAAAAAAAGAGCACTGAATGCTCTTCCAGAGGTCCTGAGTTCGGTCCCCAGCACCCACATAGTGGCTCACAACCATCTATAATGGGATCTGATGCCCTCTTCTCGTGTGTCTGAATAAAAATTAATTTTTAAAAGAATTTTTTTTTTTTGAGCTGGGGACCGAACCCAGGGCCTTGTGCTTGCTAGGCAAGCGCTCTACCTACCACTGAGCTAAATCCCCAACCCCAGATTTTTTTTTTTTTTTTTTTGGGTTCTTTTTTTTCCCGGAGCTGGGGACCGAACCCAGGGCCTTGCGCTTCCTAGGCAAGCGCTCTACCACTGAGCTAAATCCCCAACCCCCAGAAATTTTTAAAAAAGGAAAAAACAGTTGTGCTGCTTGGGGCTAGAGAAATGGCTCACGGATTGAGAGCACTGACTGCTCTTCCAGAGGAACTGGGTCCAATTCCCAGCACCCACATGGCAGTTCACAACTGTCTACAACTTCAAGATCTGACACTCCCTCACAGTCATCCATGCAGGCAAAATGCCAGTGCATATAAAATAAAAATAAGTGTTTTTTTGAGCTGCACTGCTCTAAAACCAAACAAACAAAGCAGGTGGGGGGCTGGAGTGGGCTCAGTGGTTAAAAGCTCCTGCTATTCTTCCAAAGGACCTGAATTCAGTTCCCAGCACCCACACCAGGTAGCTCAAGACTGCCTGTAGCAGCAGCTGTGACTGGGGAGAGATTTCTGACTCCCTCTCAATGCCTCTGCCACCACGCCACCCCACCCCACCCCACCCCCACAGACAGACAGACACACACACACACACACACACACACACACACACACACACGGCAAGTACACAAATGAGAAAATAAAAACAGAATGGTAAGGTGGTACATGTCTGAAACAACGGCACTCAGGAAGCTGAGACAGGAGGATTCCAAGAATAAGGCAGGCCAGAACTACACAGTGAGCTCCAGGGCAGCCAGGACTCAGAAAAGACAAAGCACTCAGAAGGCCAAGGCCAGCCTGTACTATAGGGTGACACCATGTATCTTGTATCAAGAAACCAACAGGTGCCAGGCATGGCGGCTCATGCCTTTAATCTCAGCACTAGGGAGGCAAAGGCAGGCAGATCAGTGAGTTCAAGGCCAGTTTGGTCTGCGTGGGGAGTTCCAGACCAGCTGGGACTACATCAAGACCCTGTCTCAAAACAAGACAAAAAACAAGGACTTCTGGGTCGGGTGGCATAGGTGTGCACTCTCAGCCCCTCAGAAGGAGGAAGTAGGAGGAAGTTTGAGGTAAGGCTGGACGACTATCAAGATTTACCTCAATGGGAAGAAAAGGGGCAGGTCCTGGTAAGATGGCTCAGTAGATAAATGTACCCAACCTAATGAGTTCAATCCCCAGGATCCGCTGATCCGCTATTAGGAGAAAACTGACCTACACACACACACAAACACACACACACACACACACACACACACACATACACACACACATGCTCGAGTGCACACATACTACACAATTTTTAAAAAAAAGTCAAAGAAGAGTTTAAAGCCAGGTGTGATGCACACACCTTTAATCCCTGCACTTGGGAGGCAGAGGCATGTGGATCTCTGAGTTCAAGGCCAGCCTGGTGCACAGAGTAAGTTCAGGACAGCCAGGGCTATACATGAAAAAGCCCTGTCTCGGGGTTGGGGATTTAGCTCAGTGGTAGAGCGCTTGCCTAGGAAGCGCAAGGCCCTGGGTTCGGTCCCCAGCTCCAAAAAAAAAAAAAGAACCGAAAAAGCCCTGTCTCGAAAGACCAAAAAGAAAAAGGGTTAGGGTTGAAAAAAAAAGTCTTACTTTTCAACTATCATTAAGTCCAGAAGGACTTATCATTAAGTGCAGAAGGAGTTAAAGGTTGATCAAAAAACTAGAAACTATGCCCCGCCCCCAGTACATTTGAAAGACGATGACTCCTCTCTCTTCCTCTGTCTCTGAGCAACACTGAAACCCCACTTTCCTTTCCCTCTGAAACTACCCCACATCCTGCCTCCCACCATCCTCCTTGTCTAAGAACCTCTCACAGGCTGGTGCCCGGAGCCCAGAGGACAGGGTGGGAAGGCCTCCATCCTCACCTCCACACTAACTCGCCGAAAAGGGAGTCCAAGAGCACGAAGATGAAATCCACCACCATGAAGCGGTACAGTTCCTGGCCCACGAAGTCCTCCCAGCACTGGTCCTGCAGGGCGGCCACCCTGCGGCCCAGCCAATGATAGCAGAGCACTCCCAGGACAGCCATCTTCAGGATTAGGTTCCTGGACAGGTGGGGGTTTTGGAGGCTAAGGGGGAGGCCAGGCAAGAGAGAGCCCTATCCAGCAGCCCGAGCTCCCAGCCACACACCTGCAGATGGCCATGTATACCTCCAACACAGGGGAGTCATGTCGCTCCAGAGCGGCCAGACCACGGAACAGGTAGGAGGCAACCAGGTTAAGGACACTGACGACCAGCGGCAGGGCCAACATCTCCAACCCCTGGCCACCAGAAGCAGGTCTCTGTGAGAACAGAGAGGGTTCTGTTAGAAAAGGTTCACTACCTTCAGGCACATGCCATCGTGTGGGGAGCAGAGACTACAGAAAGGGTCTGGCTGGAAAACGGGGTGTACTGGCTGGTTTTGTGTGTCAACTTGACACAAGCTGGAGTTATCATAGAGAAAGGAGCCTCCCTTGAGGAAATGCCATTGTGGGTGGTCTTGGGTTCTATAAGAGAGCAGGCTGATCAAGCCAGGGGAAGCAAGCCAGTAAGTAACATCCCTCCATGGCCTCTGCATCAGCTCCTGCTTCCTGACCTGCTTGAGTTCCAGTCCTGACTTCGGTGATGAACAGCAGTGTGGAAGTGTGAGCTGAATAAACCCTTTCCTCCCCGACTTGCTTCTTGGTCATGATATTTGTGCAGGAATAGAAACCCTGACTAAAACAGAGGCAACAAGGCAGGTAGCAACGCCCTCTCCTAAGTGAGACATACAACATGCTCCAGGCCTCGGTTCCAACCACAAAGGAAGCAGGGGAGGGCATGAGAACCACGGAGGGTGACCCAGGCCTGATGGGGTTATGGGATCTAAGACACTGGGTGTTTTGTCCCTTGCCTTACCTGAATCATTGTCTCTGAGAAGGTAAGGACAGCCACTGTGCAGCCCACGGTGGAACCCAGACACAGCAGCCACCCCAGACCTAGGACAACAACCTGCCTCAGTTGCCCACACACACTCCGAGGGCGCTTTCGCAGTTGCCATTCGGCCAGCAGCTCCTGCAGGTGATAGTGTGTCTGTCACCAGACAGCCTGACACACAAGCAGGCTGCCCAGCCCCTCCCTTCGCTAAACTGGCTCAGGCCACACATCTAGGACACAGGGAGTACAGGATGGTCACCACCTTGAGGCCTGTCTCTCTTCCCCCCTTCACTAGAGTTGTCTCCAGGAAACCCCAGTGCCTGACCTGTGGCCTTTGCCCCATTCCATGGGCATGGGCAGCCCCTAGCCAACCAAGCCCCTTGCAGGGTGGACACCAGTCCCCAAGAGGAACTGTCACAAAACCCCAGAGGGGCAGAGAATTCCCACCAGGCCCAGCAGGCCCTGGGACCTTGGACAGATGATTTGACCTCTGTGCCTCCATGTTCCCTGCAGTCCTTAGCCCCTGGCTACTACAGTTACTAGCGACTATAGAGGGAGCTGTTCACAGCTGACAGGTTCAGGGTAGGAAGATAAAATCCCACGCAGAAAGGTGACCCTGGGTCCTTTCTGAACCCCACTCCTCCTCCTCCTCCTGGCCCAAGCAAACCCATTGGAGCAGCTTCTGTAACTCCGGCTCCTTCATGTCCCTGAAGCTCAGGACTAATGCCACAGAGGCAACCCAACTGAAGTAAGGTGTGGGAGCATCAGATCCCCCAGCCAGTATTAGGAAGAGAAGACCACAGCCTAGAACCTCAAGGCCAGGTCACAGCCATACACCACTTCACACAGACCAGCTATTTGATCCCAAGAGGCTAAGGTCTGCAGAAACTGGGCAACCATGTGTGGGACAGGTAGCTGCTTACCTTCAGCTGAGTGCGGATGCTGTCCTGCTGGACACGGGAAGCCCTCTTCTGTGTCACCTTGTAGTCCCAGGAGCAGAAGACGGTAAGAGCATGGATCCCCTTGGTACTGCCAACCCGGTAGCTTTCCCCAAAGGAGTGGGACATGCTAGAGAGCACAGAGATGAGCGGTGATGATGGGAAGGATGGGTGGACAGACAGGAAGATGGATGGATGGGTGGGTGGATGGATGGATGGATGGATGGATGAGTGTAGGGTGGGTGGGTGGATGGATGGATGGGTGGATGAATGGATGAGTGGGTGGGTGGGTGGATGGATGGATGATGGATGGACAGATGGACAAATGGATTGATGGATGGATAGATAAGATGGGTGGGTGGGGGCTGGAGAGATGGCTCAGTGGTTAAGAGCACCAACTGCTCTTTCTGAGGTCCTGAGTTCAAATCCCAGCACCCACATGGTGGCTCACAACCATCTATAATGAGATTCAATGCTCTCTTCTGGTGTGTCTGAAGACAGCTACAGTGTATTCATATATAATAAATAAATCTTAAAAAAAAAAGGATTTGAGGGCCGGAGAAATGGCTCAGCGGTTAAGAGCACTGACTGCTCTTCTAGAGGTGCTGAGTTCAATTCCCAGCAACCACATGGTGGCTCACAACCATCTGTAAAGAGTTCTGATGCCCTCTTCTGGTGTATCTGAAGACAGCTACAGTGTACTTATATATAATAAATAAAAAAATCTTTAAAAAAAGATGGGTGGGTGGATAGATGATGGATGGGTGAGTTGGTAGATGGACGGATGATGGATGGACTGATGGATGGATGGGTGGGTGGATGGACAGATGGATGGATGGATGGATGGATGGATGGATGGATGGATGGATGGGTGTTTGGGTGGATGGGTAGATGGGTGGGTGGATGGATGGGTGAGTTGGTGGATGGATGGATGGACTGACAGAAGAAAGCACAAGTAAGAGATACAGGGATATTTAGATGGGTAAGTGGGTGTACAGGTGAACAGGCATGTAGATGAATGGGATTGAGTGGATGAATAGATGTACCGCATAGAAGACTTAATCAGGATAAAGAGACGGATGGGTAAATGGGTGGGTGAGTAGATGGGTGGCTCAATAGGAACACATGGGATATGAGGGAACAAAATAGGAACATGGGTAGGCAGACATGAGGGGACAGATAAGGAGGAGGGTGGACAAAGAACAGGAAAGACAGACAGAAGGAGAACCCACGCTGAGAGGAAGGTGCGAGGGCACGTGGTTAAGGTATACCTGTATACCAGAACGATGCAGGTAATGAAGAAGGCAGCCCCCACTGTGAAGAGGTAGGCCAATGGCATGTTATAGGGCAGGCTGCCCAGCCTGGGACTGCACAGGCCACCTTCCCGAGCGGAGGCACATGACTGTCTCAGCGTGGTGTTACTGTAGTAGCCGTAGTACATAACGGTGTGTGTGAACCAGCCCTGTCAGGAGGCCAAGCACAATCAGACATGCTCCCTCCCTTCCCCTCACCAGGGGCCTCTCAACCTTTGTAAGACTGGGACCCTTTGATACAGCTCCTCGTGCTGCGGTGACCCCAACCGTAAGATTATTTTGTTGCTACTTCATAACTGTAATTTGGCTACTGTTATGAAATGTAATGTAAATATCTGATACGCAGGATACTTGGTATTAGGACTCCAAATGGGTTGTTGGGACCCACAGGTTGAGAACCACTGCCCCAGCCCATTCTTGGGCCTCCAGAAGGGAAAACCACCCCTAGGGACATCTAGGAACAGGCAAGAGCCTACCAGGAAAACTGGGACAAGACCAGAACAGGAAGCCAAGGCAAGAACTGAAGGCCTCACCCCGCCTGTGAGGAGTTCCAGACCAGAGAAGGTAGGCACGGGGCCGGCCGGGTCAGGAGGAAAGGCAGCTTGCACACCCACGAGGAAGGCCAGCAAAGGCAGCAACATCAGCGTGTTGAAGGCCAGCAAGGTCTTCAGGAAGAGGAAGTAGGAGAGGACGCTGGAGCCAAACTGGCCACCGATCTGCTTCAGAGCGTAGCGCCATGGCCTGGCAGCATACAGGCCTGAGAGCAGTGCCAGCCCCAGGCTGTGAAGGGCCTGTAGGAACAGACAAGGATAGCCCTGAGGGGCCGGGATGCCAGGACAGATTGCACACGGCCCCAGGGAAAGGTTGGAGTTAGAAGTCCATTGATGGAACAGCAACGGGGGGGTGGGGTGTCCTCAACCCCAGCCACCCACATCCACAGCAGATGACCTCACAGCGCAGAGCTCATACCAGCATACAGGTGTATCTGAGCCGACTACAGCAGGAGAAGGCCCCGCGGCGGCGGCCCTGCTGGTCCCTCCGCTTTACCTTTGGGCTCCAACTTTTCTCCCTGAGGACAGAGACAATACTTAGACCACAAATGCCTAAACTGCAAAGAGATGCTGTTGCACCCCCCACCCCTACCCTCCCCTAAACCCACCCCAACCCCCACCCTCCCCCATCCCCCACCCTGCTCAGGAAGGTCGGCTGAGGCCACAGAGCACTTACCGGAGCCAGCGTTTCTCCCCCAGACTCAAGGGCATGTTCCGGACCATGTGGTCCCTCTGGGCCACCGACAGACCCTGAAGCTCCTTCACTAACAGGCTCCGCTTCTCTGCCCAGAGGAAGAAGATCCCTCAGTGCCCAGCATCCCTCCTCTCGCATTCCAATGAGGGCCCTGGATGGCTTCCGGCCCAACACAACCCCCTAAGACCACCCAGATGGCTCCCCTCTGCTCTTTTTTTTTTTTTTTTTTTTTTTTTTTTTTTTTTACACTGTCTTTTTTTTTTTTTTTTTCCGGAGCTGGGGACCGAACCCAGGGCCTTGCGCTTCCTAGGCAAGCGTTCTACCACTGTGCTAAATCCCCAACCCCTTCCCCTCTGCTCTTATAACCAAAGTCCGACCCAGGCAACAGTCCAGACCATCCTCTGACAGCTCTCTCCTTCCATTTTCTTCTACCTCTCAAGCCCAGAAGCCCATTCTCCAGTCCACCAGATCCCAACATCCTTGAGGCCCAGGGGCCCCGTACTCCCCAGCAGTGATCTCCTCCTTGTAGAGTAGAGGGGATGGGGTAGGCTGCCACCCGCCCACACCGCACTTCTCAGGTACCCTGAGACTCAGCATAAAGACTTTCGGGGGCCAGCGGTGTTCTCCCCTATCTTAGAGGTCCCCAGCCTGTCAGGATCGACGCACAAAGCGACAAGGGAATCATGGCCGCTGTGATGTCAGTGTTGACAGACTTGACAGACTCTAGAGTCACCTGAAGATGGGTCTCTGAGCTTGCCTGGGAGGGGTTATGTTTATTATTTTAATCAGTGTGGGAAGACCCATCAAAAGACTGGACAGGGGGTCTTGCATGATATAAAGTGGCGAAGTGAGCTGAGTCCCAGCATTCGTTCATTCATTCATTCACCCTAACTGGACTCCTGCTTGAAGCCCCTGTCACCTTGATGACCTAGAAACACTAGGTTGGAGTCTGAGCATGAGTCACAGTGAACCCTGTGCTCTGTGTGTGCCTTTGGCAGGGCACGGCACCACAGCAACAGGAAGAGGAGTTCACCACACTTCCGGCCCCACAATATAGGGAGACGCAGCCCTCATCTTTATAACCACCCCGAGGAGGGAATTTTTCTTTTTTTTTTTTTTTTGCCCTTTTTTTTTTTTTTTTTTTTTTTGGTTCTTTTTTTTCGGAGCTGGGGACCGAACCCAGGGCCTTGCGCTTCCTAGGCAAGCGCTCTACCACTGAGCTAAATCCCCAACCCCGGAGGGAATTTTTCTAACTCCAACTTTACAGACAAATCATCTGGGGAGGCAGAAGGACCAGAGTTCAAAGCCAACCTGAGCAAGAGCCTGAAGACACAGACAGCAGCAGAGTGTTTGCTCTAACGCTCGCTTCACACCACAGAGAGGGAAGATGAGGGAGGGAAGGAGAAAGAAGCCAGGAGAGCCGGCCTTCAAGAAGGTGGAACATGCGGTTAAAGAGCACTGACTGCTCTTCCAGAGGTCCTGAGTTCAATTCCCAGCAAGCGCATGGTGGCTCACAACCATCTGTAATGGGATCTGATGCCCTCTTCTGGTGTGTCTGAAGACAGTGACAGTGTACTCACATACATAAAATAGATTAAAAAACAAAACAAGGGGCTGGAGAGATGGCTCAGCGGTTAAGAGCACCCGATTGCTCTTCCAGAGGTCATGAGTTCAATTCCCAGGAACCACATGGTGGCTCACAACCATCTGTAAAGAGATCTGATGCCCTCTTCTGGTGTGTCTGAAGACAGCTATAGTGTACTCATATATAATAAATAAATAAATCTTAAAAAAAAAAAAAAGAGGGGTTGGGGATTTGGCTCAGTGGTAGAGCGCTTGACTAGGAAGCGCAAGGTCCTGGGTTCGGTCCCCAGCCCCGGAAAAAAAAAAAAAGAAGAAAAAAAAAAGAAAAAAAAAAAAAAGAAGAAGAAGAAGGTGGGACATGACTGGGTTGGCAAAGTCCATAGAACCCACGTCCCTCCAACCCACTTGGCTCCCACCATCAGTAGCCAAGGGCTTGCCTCTGTTCCCAAGTCTCTTCACGTTGGCTTTGAACACAACCAGGTTTGTTCAGGCCTGTGGGCCTTAGCACCTGCCTCCTCCACTCCAGTCAGTTTCTCCAGGAAGCCTCCCAGGATATCTGGGCCGGGCTGCTCCCGGGCCTCTCCCCTGAGGTCTTTTCCAGTGCTTGTCTCTGAGCTTCAGGCTCCTGCTCACCCATTTGTCAGCTCATGCTGGAAGCCTCCACAGCGGTCAGTGATAGATTCGGTGGTGGTGGGTGGAGGTTTAAATACCTGCCCTGGAGAAGACCTTTGCAGCTCATCCAAAGGCAGTCCTCAGACAGAAACAGAAAGGGGCTCCCTGACCCTGTTGCTTTCGTTCCAGCTCCTGCCCGGCCAGCAGGCCGGGTTATTCAACTCACCATCCTCCTCCAGGATCGTGGGGTCCAGCTCCAGGTCATACAGCCGAAGGCTGGGCCGGGCAGAGCGCACCACATTCCCCAGCAAGGGCCGGCTGCTCCTGCGCCGAAGCCTCACCGTGCGGTTGTAGTACTGGGAAATGATGGCCCCCCGGCTGCGACCTTGGAAACCAGGTGGCAGGGTGTTAGAGAGGAGGAACAGGACAGCTTCGCATCCCACTGGCAAGTTCACATCCCTCAGCACCAGGCCTGCCTATCCCTCAGCTCTTCCCAGGGCTTGGGGAAATAACCCAAGAGCCTATTTTACCCCTATGGTCATGTTTAGAATCCAGCAAGGGTAGTGATGACCCAGGCATATGATGAACTTCAGGCTCCCACAGCAGTAAAGTCGAGCGAGAGCCCGGAAGAAGTGACCATAGGTTCACAGACCCCAGCTAGGGTGAAGGCTAGCACTGGGACAGAGGACCCCACTCACCAATGGTACGACTGGGCATGCTGGCCAAGATGCGGAGAGTGGCCGTGCTAAGGACAGGGGCGCCTTCAGGTCTAGGGAGGGTCTGGTCACCTCTGCCTAGGGATGACAAGATGCTGCAGTTCAGTTGTCCCACCCAGCCCACCCCACCCACTCCAATCCTGTAACGTGAGGGCATATATCCCCAGGTCCCGCCCACACCTGGTCAGAGGGCAAGCCTGGGCTCACCTGGACCCAGGGACAGTAACTCCAGCCCCTCCTCGGCCACCCGAAGACTCTGCTCTTGAATGAGCTGGTGGAAGGAGTCGTGGACTTCACTCTCTTCATAGGGGCTGGGCTCCAGGCTACTAGGGAGGAGGAGCATGCGTGGGAATCCGTGCTCGCGCCCCGCCCCCTCCCACTTGCCGGAGAAGGCTTCACACCCGACAGGGTAACTAACACAAAGACATCGAAGACCACCAGCCCCAGGGTACTTACTCTTCGTCCCCTCCTGTGGTCTCTGGAACATCGAAGGCTAAAGCCAGCGGCTTAGCCATGGCTGTGGTGTACACCCTGCAGACCTAGGGGAGCTCAGAGACTAGATGCAGCCAGTGGAATCCCATACGGTCCATCTGTTGAGACAAAACGAGCTTTCAATGCTTGGGGCCCATACATCAGGCACAGACACACACTGCAGGAACCCCCACCCGCCCCCCATCCACAGCTAAACACGCGGTTACATGAGTGGGCCCAAATAACATTCCCACAATGACGGGCCGTGGGGGAGGGAAGAAAACAGGAAGGAAGGGTGAGGCCGCGGCTCCCACTTTGGTTTCCTAGATGTCGCTAGTACCGGGAGAAAAAGGAAAGACCTGTGAACACTGACCGTTTCTGGTCTGTTCCCAGGCGAGGCCCTAGGAACATCCTTTTAGAGCAGGGGTTGGGAGGACTTCCCTGTGCCCGCCCTATGACCCCAAAGTGCTTTCTCTAGCAGGAAGTGCGGCCAGACAGCTGCAAAGCCCTTCCCCCAGCACCGGAGGCAGCTTCCACACACTGGACTCCTTGAAACCCACCCCCAACACTCGGGTCTGGGTGCTTCAAGGTCCTCGTGTCCTCGGGAGGCTGACTCCCTACATTCCCGACTCAGCGGAAGGCTGGAGGGAGAAGCTGGGCTGACACAAGCTCCCTTTTGTCCAGCTCTGTCACCGGGCACAGTTGCAACCAGAGCGTTGTTAGGGGCTCATTGTCCTCCTGGCCCAAGGCCCGAACGGAGAGCGCGGCGGAAAAAGCAGCCAATCACTTGACTCCTGCAGGATCGCCCCCTAGAAGGCAAGTCCCGCCGTGTCGGCCGCTCGTCCCAGCCTTCGCCTGCCTAGTGAACTCGCAGTTTTCTGAGCTCCCCCGACGGCCGAGAGTCCCCACACAACCGGGACTGCCGCCCGGCACGCCCCCGCCTGCGCTGCCCTGGAGCACAGCAGGGAGAGGCCGGCCTGGTGCCGGCCGGCGGCGGCACAGCCTGGTTGGAAAGCAGTCAGGAGAGGTAGCGCCCTCTTAGTTCCAGGGTTCCCTCCCTGGCCACAGAACTTCTCAAGCTCAAGGCCCCAGGCGGGCCCACACCTCTTCTCCATAGGAAGCTGGGGCTGCTTCCGAGGCTACGGGCCGGGCGGGGACTCCAGATCTGCCTGGGCTCCTGGTCTTCAGTCCTCCTGCGGCCCGCCAGGTGTGCGCTGTTCCGGGGTGCACCATCCTGCGCCCTGAGCCAGATTGGGAGAGGCCGGGCAGTTTCCAAAAACCCGCACCCAAGCAGTCAACCACCTGGCGGAAGCAACCGCCCCTACACCGGCGCTGCGACCCTGCACCCGGGTCCCGGCGCCCAGTTACTTGAAGGAGCCCTGCTTTCCCAAGTGACTCACCTGTGCGCGCACCCGCCGCGGGGAACCGCGAGTCTCAGCCCCACCAGCAGACAGTAATTAAGGGTACAGGGTAACCTTTGATGGTTTCCAGACTGGCAGCTGGAGGTAGCCTCACCACCCGCCCCTGTGGCAGTGGGCCCCGGAGGTCACGTGATTTGTTCTTGCCTGCCGGTAGGCCCCGCCCATCCAAAACGATGCCCTGTGGGAGCCAGCCTGGGACTCCACCCTAGCACTTCACCCTCAAGTCTGAGTAAAGTGGGCGTGTCCCAGCACTTGGATGTACACAACCCCTAGGTGGAGTCCCTAATTTTCTCTGAGTTTCTAAAGAGGGTCGGTATTTCCACGTCCCGGTGTCACTTACCAGTCCCTAGCCTTCCCACTCAGGATTGAGTAATCCCCTCCACCCAGCCTGGTTAACTGTTCCCTATCTGGGGCTGAGGAAAGGAGTTACTGCCTACTCCGCCCTGGGCGTGGTGTCTGTTTCTAAAGCTAGAGTTAAGCTGCTTCCGGTAGCCATTGCCCCAAATGCCATGCCAAGACCTTTGTATTTCACAGATGAGGAAATTTGAACCTGAGAAAGCGTCACCAGCCTCTAGGTGTCACCAGCTGGAGCAGGGGACTTGGCCACCAAGATGCTCCATAGGATACAGACAGGGGGACAGTGAGAAGCAGAAGGGAAAGACGAGCCCCTCAGCGCCCCCCAACACACACACACACACACACACACACACACACACACACACACAAAGGTTAACAGACACCAGGAAGTGGTGTGTGGGGTTACCGGAATGAGATGAAGCCTGAGGTACACTTTAGCTCAGGGAGGGGAAGGAAACTCCTTAGCTGTTGTCTCTCTGTGCCTGGGTGGGTTTACAAAGATGTGTCTTGGCACCAGGAGTCTTGGCCTGAAGACCCAGCCCTCCTCAGCTCCTTGCTGACTCCTTGCTCTTACTCTGAATTTTGAAAGTCATTTCCTGAGGAGCCTTCCTGTATGAACTTGGGAGTACAGAGCCTGTGGGCAGGGACACAGGCAGACTCAGAATCCAGAGCTACGATAACAAGGTTTTAAAAGATGTGAACAGGGAGGAAAGGCTGGGGCTTCCAGAACTGGGAAATGGCCAAGATGACTCCTAAAGGTCTCGTCAGTGAGTTACGAGTACGCGCATGAAGCTGCTTCCTCAGCACTTAGGCTGGGCATGGTGCCAAACCCTGACCAGGGCATAGTAATGGGGAGGGCACCCGAGATGAAGGCGGGAAGTTCAGAAATAACCTGCCACCCAGTGGTAATGACACAGACCTTTAATTCCAACCTTGGGCAAGTATCTCTGTGAGTTCAAGGCCAGCCTGGTCTACATGATGAATTCAAGACAACCAGAGTTACATAGTGAGACCCTGTCTTGAAATAACACAAAGAGAAAAGAAAAAACTCCAGGGTTCCGGAGAGCCAATCACCTCCACCTATCACTATGCCATGTCACTCTGCGGTGACTGCCGACCGCAGATAAGGGTTCCTGCACCAGGACACGTCTAAGATCTGGCCGCCAGGAAGGGGGCTTGCGGGAGCGGGAGCACAGAAAAGCAGGTCGGCCTGGTGCGTGCCCACCGCACACCTCTCACCTGTGCCCGTGTCCCTCAAGGACAGGAAGTGCACGCAGAGGGAGAGGAAACTGTGCGGAAGGCGGGAGTGGGTGGAGGGGAGGAGACGCAGTGGGCCCCCACCCCCGGGTTCCTGTCACGTGACCCACTCCCCACTCCCTCACCACCCTGTTTGGTGTGTTGAGAGCTGGTCATAGCAGGGGGCTCCTCGGGGAGTTTGGTCCCTTGCCCCTTTGTGAACTGCTTGCCCCGGGACGATAAGGACGGTGAGAGGGGAAGAAGGCCAAGGCTATTGCTTCCTTCCGGACGGTTTGGAGGGGGTACCTTCTTTTCTCTTGGTTGGGGATATAGCCACGCCTCCTATTCTGGGTCCCTTAAGAACGCCAGAGCAGACACAGCCTGGGCAAAACACACAGAACGGAGCCGTAGTACATCCAGGACTGGGGTGTTGCAGGAAGCTGTATTGTAGGAGCTGTCCGGGTTCAGGACAGGGGTGACTTCCCAAAAAAACCAACCAGCACATGGAAAAAGACTGGGGATGATGTTTTTCCAAAGCTTAAGGTTTATGACAGCCGGCCTTTGCTTTGCCGGTGGCTTCTCTTTCCTCACATCCTGGAGGCCTTTCACCGCATTTGACAGGCAGGAAACTAAGGCCTTTGGTCAGTGGGTCTGTTTAAGAGGTGGAGTGGGACAGCCCGGGGTCCGACCCCAGCAGGCTTCTTTTCACTTGTGAACATTGGCAGGGCCAAGGTGGAGCTCGGCTCCCCTCGTTACTCCTGCGAGCAAGGATCTTGCCTGTCTGTCCCGCGCGCCCACTGGGATGTTTCGCCAGTGGTCGGTGCAGTCAGGACCAGCCCCACGAAGATCTGAATCCCAGGCGTCCTCGGAGGATCTGTGGAAGCAAGAAGTGGAGCGGCTATGCGCCTCCCGGACGCCTGTGCGGATGCTGCCCTACGCCATGGCAGATAAGCGCTTCATCCGGTGAGTGCTGCTGAGCCACACCGGACCAGGGGTGAGGGTGGGGGCGCCCGGGGACGCACCTGTCAGATGGATGACTCAAGGGCGCCCCATCGCCATGGTCCTGCAGGGAACTGCGGGAGCCCGAGGGCGTGAAGAACTCCTGCTGGCAGCGGTGGCATCGCCCGAGGCAGGTGGCACGACAGCAGCTGGGGGAGGCAGCAAAACGGCTAGGCCGCGGTTTCGGGCTCTGGGAGGGAGCTCTCTACGAGATTGGAGGTAGGATCCCATCCCGACCCTCTCTTCCCACCTCCCTCGTCAGCCCCTCCGTCCTTGTACACTCCTCGAATTTCTCCTGTACACACCTAGCTGGGCGATTGCCTTTTGGAGTTAATTGTGCGCGAAGCCCTATTTTTGCCCTGGGCTCGTCCACATTGGCACACGACACACAGTCCTGGGATTCTCATCGTGGCTGACTCTCCATGTTTTTCTCCCACAGGCCTCTTCGGGACCGGGATCCAGTCCTACTTCACTTTCCTTCGCTTCCTGCTGCTGCTCAACCTGCTGACCATGCTGCTGACTGCCTGCTTTGTGCTGCTGCCCCTGCTCTGGCTCCGCTCCCCTGAGCCAGGCCCTGCCCTGAAACTGAGTGAGTGCTGACCCTGTGGATATCAGTCTGGGCATGCTGCAAGGGCTAGCTTTGGATTCTCCTCCACATGACCTTCTTCCCAGTTCCTCAGACAGCCTCAGAATTAGGGTAGAGACATAGACTTGGAAGACAGAGTGTCACCTGTTTGGGGGACCCTATCCTGATGCCTTTCTCTTCCCACCCAGCAGGTCTCCAGTGCTCCGGCAGCCCCCTGCCCCAGAGTGACATTCCAAGGTTCCACAACCCACTTTGGAATGTTTTAACTGGCAGGGTAAGTGGGGTATCTTCTGGCAATGCTCTAGGACATCTGGGAGACCACAGTCTGAAAGGACCCCTGCTCCCTCGAGAGAGATTTTGGCTTTTTTTTTTTTTTTTTTTTTTTTTTTCTCGGAGCTGGGGACTGAACCCAGGGCAGCGCTCTACCACTGAGCCAAGTCCCCAACCCCTGAGATTTTGGCTTTTAAGGGAGACTCTTCCACAAGCCAGCCAGGCCAGATCCAGGGACATAGGGATGTGTCCCCATGACCTATAGAACCCAGCAAGAGACAAATGGCAGAAGGAATCCAGACCTATGAGCTTAGCACCTCCCACCAGGTGTGGTAGCCATGCCTTTAATCCCAGGACTTGAAAAGTAGAGGCAGGCAGATCTCTGGGTTTGAAGCCAGCCTCATCTACAGAGCAAATTCCAGGACAGCCAAGGCTACCTAGAGAAACCCTGTCTGGGGACTGGGGGAGGGGGTACCTCCCAATTCCTGGAGGCCACTGAGCCAGTATCTTGATCCAAATCCTTGCAGGCTTGGGCAAGTTACCTGGCTTGAGTGTCTGTAAAATGAGTCTTCTTAGGCCAGGACAGTGGCACATACCTGCAAGCGCTCCGGAGATGGAGGCAGGAGGATTGCAAGTTCAAGGCCAGCCTGGGACACCCAGGGAGAGGCTGTCCTTCCAGGGCGAGCGTTAGAACAGGGCCCTGCACTCAGCTTCATTCATTCTCCAGGCCTTCAACAACACCTATCTCTTCTACGGTGCCTACCGAGCAGGGCCAGAGAGCAGCTCAGCGTACAGCATCCGCCTGGCCTACCTCCTTAGCCCGTTGGCCTGCCTGCTCCTATGCTTCTGTGTGATACTGCAGAGGTGAGGGAAGATCCCATGTCGCCTCCAGGCCTCCTTCCTGGGGCAAGGAGATCCTCAGCTAGCAGTGAGGCTTATCCTGGTCCCCAAAGTGGCGAGACCCCCACAGAAGTCTTTCTCCCTTCCTCCAGGATGGCAGAAGGCCTCCCACAGCAGACACTCGTGGGCCAGCGCTACAGGACGCCCCTCAGCGCCAAAGTGTTCTCATCCTGGGACTTCTGCATCCGGGTGTGGGAAGCCGCCACCATCAAGAAGCACGAGATCAGCAATGAACTGAAGGTGCGTGAGGCAGAGCGCGCGCCCAAGCACACGTGTGTGCTGATGGAAGCGGAGGAGAGGGGCTGTGTGAGTGTGCTCAAGTGTGCCGGGCTTGAAGACATTCACAGTGTATATTTAAATGAGCCCCAGGTGCGATGGGATAGTGTGTGACTGTGAATAAGAGTGACCGTGGCGCTGGAGAGATGGCTCAGCGGTTAAGAGCACTGACTGCTCCTCCAGAGGTCCTGAGTTCAATTCCCAGCAACCACAAGGTGGCTCACAACCATCTGTAATGGGATCCGACGCCCTCTTCTGGCCTGCACATGTACATGCAGGTGGAATGCTGCATACATAATAAATAAATCTTAAAAAAAAAAAAAAAAAAGAGCGACCCTCGCACTGTGAGCCAGCTGTGTTTTGAGAACACGCAAATGTTCTAAGAATGTGTGAGCCAGGCCTGGCGGCGCACATCTCTTTAATCCCAGCCCTTGGGAGGCAGAGGCAGGAGGATGTCTGTGGTTTCCAAGTCAGCCAGGACTGCATAGTGAGACCCTGTCTTACATGTCTGATCCCAGCACTGGGATCCCGGGCTGAGGCAGGAGGATCGCCCTGAGTTTGCGACTAACCTGGGCTACAATTGCAGAAGTGCCAAGCCAGCCAAGATTATGAGACAAGACCCCGTCTCAACAAGGAGGGGTTGGCGGGATGGCTCTTCAGGTCAAGGGCCTTGCATGGAGACTGCCGGCTTAAAGTTCATCTCTGGATCCCATGGTGGGAGGAAAGGACCAGTTCCTACAAGCTGTACTCTGACCTCCACGTGTGCACCATGGCATTCACACACACACACACACACACACACACACACACACACACAGTGTAAAAATAGAAGACCCAACAACAAAAGGCATGTACACACACGCATGTGTGTGCATGTGCATGTGTGTGTAGCTGAGTGAGAGAGTGTCTGATCAGAGGTAGCTAGTGAGTGATTGGGTGAAAGTGGGCATGAATGTGGAGTACTTCAAGACCCCTCCCTGCTGCCCATCAGGTGGAGCTGGAAGAGGGCCACCGCTTGGAGCTGGCTCAACAGCAGACCCGGGCCCAGAAGGCCTGCCGCCTTCTCACCTACCTGCGTACCAACGTCCTCATTGTACTCCTAGTGATCGGAGCCATCAGCGCCATCTTCTGGGCCACCAAGTACTCACAGGACAACAAGGAGGTACTGGACAGTTAAACTCCTTTCTTTACTGTTTGCTTTTTCTGGTGTGGACTGTGGGAGGAGGAGAGTGCTCCCACTCGGCAGAGGAGAGAAATGGGGGCTCAGGTCAAGACCCTGCATGGGAGTCCCATCCTCAGAACCCTGACCTCCCCTCCTTTTCCCTACAGGAGTCCCTTTTTTTGGTGCTCCAGTACCTGCCTCCTGGAGTCATCGCCCTGGTCAACTTCCTGGGTCCCCAACTGTTCACAGTCTTGATCCAGGTGGAGAACTACCCTCCCAGCACCGAAGTCAATCTCACCCTGTTCTGGTGAGCATACGGGGGTGGCGCGTTGTGGTCCTCGGGCCCTGAACTGAGAGACTCACACATTCACCACTACACCAAAGGGGAGGTGAGCAGTGCTTCTAGAACATTCTACCTTAGGGACCCAAATCTGAGGCTTCCCCTGAAGGGCGCCATCAACCTGCACCAAGCAGAGGGCCATTTAGAGGGTTGGGATGTTCTTTGGCTTTGGGGAGTCAAAAACCAGCTGTGGACACTTGCAGTGGTGGCATCGCACACCTTTAATCCCAGCACTCGGGAGGCAGACTCGGGCAGACCTCTTTGAGTTGGAGGCCAGCCTGGTCTACAGAGTGAGTTCCAGGACAGCCAGGGTTATGCAGAAAAGTCCTGTTTAAAACAAACAAACAAACAAAAGCAAACAAAAACATTTAAAAAAGTCCACAGCTCCTGCAAAGCATGAGCACTAGGTGCCAGACCCTCAGCCTAGAAACGCCGGACCCATTCTCTGCATCCCTTGTGGTCGATTCTGATTTGCTTTGAGACACACACTAAAAAACAGCTCAAACTGGGCCAGGCATGGCGGCAAAACTAGCACTTGAGATGCCGAGGCAGGGAGTCCCAAGTTCGAAACCAGCATGGGCTGCGCGGCAAGATGCTGTCAAAACTGTCCAAGTCAGCCAAGAGGGTTCGGAGGGTGTGAGTCCATGCCGTGTGAGCGAGCTTGACAGCCCGAGCTGGGATTTGGCTCACATGTAGAAAACCAGATGTGGTAGCACACATCTGTGACCCCAGCAGCCCTGTGCTGAGACAGGAAAGAGACAGGGACTAGCCTGGGAGCACCCAGGCTAGCAAACCTAGAGTACACAATGCATCCTTAGAAAAGTGAGGAGTGGGGTTGGGGATTTAGCTCAGTGGTAGAGCGCTTGCCTAGGAAGCGCAAGGCCCTGGGTTCGGTCCCCAGCTCCAAAAAAAGGAACCAAAAAAAAAAGAAAGAAAGAAAAGTGAGGAGTTGGGGATTTAGCTCAGTGGTAGATCTATTGCCTGGCAAGCACAAGGCCCTGGGTTTGGTCCCCAGCTCTGAAAAAAAAAAAAAAGAAAAAAGAAAAAAGAAAAAAAGAAAAGTGAGGTCGTGCATCAATTGTTTGCTGTTTGTTTTTAAGATAGGGTCTCGCTCTGTAGACCAGACTGGCCTTGAACTCACAGAGACCTGCCTGCCTCTGCGTCCCAGTGCTAGGAATAAAGGTTTGCACCACCGTACCAGGCTTGCCTTTGTTTTTTTGGTTTGGTTTGGTTTTTTAAGGTACCCCAAAGGGCAGCCATTTCTGCCTCTCAGCTCCTACTGAACTGGAGACCAAGCCTCGGTTGCCAGCCATTCTAGTCACACGGGACACTGTACTGTCCTGGTTATAGGCATGTCACAGATCCAGGCCATAAGGCTATGTGGTCCTGACACATTCAAAAAGTAGGTGTGGCTTGTGTTTCTGAAGCACACAATACTGAGCTATGAGCCCGGGAGTTAACTAGTGGGGCTGGGATGTAGCTCAGCCATACGGTGTGTGCTTAGCATTAAAGGAGACTTGAGTTCAGGTCCCAGCAGCCACATCAAAGCTGGGTGTTGTGGCATGTGCTTGGAACACTCCACACAGCGGTGGCGGGGTCGGGGAGATGGGTGAGTCCCAAGACTTCAGTGTCCCATGTAACTTCAATGCAGAGCTTTGGGTTTAGTGGGAGACTCTGTCTCCAAATTAAAATTTTAAAGTGGACCCTTGAAATATGGCTCAGCAGCTATAACCAGGCACAGCTCTTCCAGAGGACCCAAATTACCTTCCCAGCTGCTAGGTCAGGCAGCTCCTCCAGGGAGGTTCAACCCCTCTGGCACTGACTGACAACTACATTTACAGGCACATGCCCCCACACAGACATATAACTCATAATTTTAAAAATAAAGATAGGGCTGGAGAGATGGCTTAGTGGTTAAGAGTGCTGACTGCTCTTCCAGAGGTCCTGAGTTCAATCCCCAGCAACCACATGGCGGCTCACAACCATCTGTGATGGGATCTGATAGATAGCAAGCATTCGGGAGTCAAAGACAGGCAGGCAGAGTTTGAGACCAACTTGGTTCACAGAATGAGCCCCAGGCCAGCCTGAGCTATGTAGTGAGACATTGTCTCAAATAAATGAACAAAAATTAAATTTTAAAAATATATAAGGAGAGAGAGAGAAAGTCTGACCAACGACCTAAAGTCAACCTCTAGTCTCATGCACATGTACAGGAGAGTGTACCCAACACACATGCACCTGCATATGCACGCACAGACACACACATAGACAGAAGGTGACCAGACTTGGTGGTGCTCACCTTTAACACCAGCCCTCAGACACATAGGCAGACAGATCTCTGTAAGTTTGAGGCTAGTCTGGCCTACAGAGTGAGTTCTGGTCCATCCATGGCTACATAGGAAATAAAAGAGGAGAAAGCAGATGTTATCTGACCTGAAGCTTTGAGGACCCAGGAAAGTGCAGTTTCTCTTGTGGGACTCATCTGAATAAACTGTAAAGCTGGCAGCAAGGAGGATAGCTGGGTGGCACAGTATTTCCCTAACTGGCTTAGAAACGGGACCCATTCCCTGGGAATCATGTAGCGTCGGATTTGAGGAACGCGTTTTGAGAAACACTGACGGGAGCAAAAGCAAGCTGGAAGGAGGCTGAGCTCCGAGAGAGGGGCAGAGCCCAGGACACAGGATCTTAGACACCAGCCTGGATAGAGTCGTACCGACCCTCTGACGCATCCCCGAATGACGGATGCCCCGCCTGCAGGTGCGTGGTACTGAAGCTAGTCAGCTTGGGGATGTTCTCCTTCTCCCTGGGTCAGACGGTGCTGTGCATCGGCAGAAACAAGACCAGCTGTGAGACCTACGGCTACAACGCTTGCGACTACCAGGTGGCCAGCAGCCCCATCCTTCCCCATAAAGCCCCACCTCAGACTCCAGAGTAGTCCATTGTAGTCCTTGTCCCTCCCCGGGTCTCATTTTTGTGAGTAGCTGGAAGTGGAGCTGCCATACCACGGCATGCACCAAGGGGGCGCCCTGCACCCTGCCCTAGCTCTCCCGGCATGGGAGTCTTCTGCTCTAGTCTATCCCTGAGGTCATGTCTGATTGCAAACGGGCACTGAGACCCACCCCAGCCGCCAACCCACCCACCCCCAACTCAAGAAAGCAATGGGTGAGGAAAGAGAATCTGGAGGAACCTAAGGATAGTGATGGATCTGGTCTCCCCCTCTCTGCACCGCAGTGCTGGGAGAACTCGGTGGGTGAAGAATTATATAAATTAATCATCTTCAACTTCCTGCTCACCGTGGCCTTCGCCTTCCTGGTCAGCCTGCCTCGGAGGTGAGCTACATGGGGACACCCCAGGGGATGGCCAGAGGCCACAGCCAAGCGTGAGCTAGGTGTGTCCCCTTGAGTGAGGGTATGGTGGCCCATAGGGAAGACCTCCTGGCTTGAATACTTGCCTGGAGAGTACCCAGATCCTCCCTACCCCAGGCTGTTAGTAGAGCGCTTCTCAGGCTGGTTCTGGACTTGGCTGGACCGGGAGGAGTTCCTGGTGCCCAAAAACGTGCTGGACATCGTGGCTGCACAGACTGTCACCTGGATGGGTCTCTTCTACTGCCCCCTGCTGTCACTACTCAACAGTGTCTTCTTCTTTCTCACCTTCTACATCAAGAAGGTGAGGGGGGGGTTGGGGATTTGGCTCAGTGGTAGAGCGCTTGCCTAGCAAGCGCAAGGCCCTGGGTTTGGTCCCCAGCTCCGAAAAAAAGAAAAAAAAAAAAGAAAAAGAAAAAGAAAAAGAAGGTGAGGGGGCTGGTTCAGGAGACCCCGAGGCTGCATTCTGTTTCTACCCTCCCTTCTCTGAACTCCATGGTCTACAAAGCACCCTGGTAAGTCCTGTTATCGCCCACCCCCCAGTACACCCTCCTGAGGAACTCCAAGGCATCCCCACGGCTTTTCCGAGCCTCCAGCTCCATCTTCTTCTTCCATCTGGTGCTGCTCCTTGGCTTGCTTTTGGCTGCAGTGCCTCTGGCCTACGTGATCAGCAGGTGAGGAAGGCTGGAGACTTGGGGGGCTGGCCCAGCAGCTCCTACCCCAGGTTCTGACAGGCCTGTCTGCTCCCATCTCTCCAGCACCCACTCCTCCTGGGACTGTGGCCTCTTCACAAACTACTCGGCCCCCTGGCAGGTGGTACCAGAGCTGGTGGCCCTCCAGCTCCCACTTCCTGGCCAGTATGCCCTCCATTACCTCAGCTCCCATGCCTTCAGCTTCCCACTCCTCTTTCTGCTCAGGTGACTGTCCATCAGGACACAGGGAGAAACTCCAGGGGTTTCCTTTCTTCCCCAGGGTGGATGGTATACACTTGAGCATCTCTAGACAGTGTCCGGGAGTGCAGGAGCCAGGGAAATGAGGGCTCAAAGATAGGTACCTGGGGTATACTGTAAGGTACTTCTGACCTCCTGGGATGCTGTGAGGACTGCATGACCACCACCGAAGAAACACAGCCCCAGGTGAACCTACTTGCCGTGCTGGAAGACTCCAGGGCTGTAGGAAGAAGGGGTGATGGTGGTAAAGCAGTGTGCACAGGGATCTAATGGTGAGTCCGCAGACGGTGCACACCTGTAATCCCAGCACTCAGGAAGCTGAGGCAGGAGGATTGCTGTGGATTTGAGGCCACCCTACCTACAGAATGAGCTTCAGTCCAGCCTGGGCTACAGGACAAGGCTCTGTCTTAAAGACAGAGACTTGGGGGGCGGGGGGGGGGGGGAGAGGCAAGGAAGTCAGGCCAGATGAGGATGACTGTGATCTGAGAGGTGACTGAACTGGAGTCCTATCTGCCTTAAGCCTCGTCCTGACCGTTTGCATCTCCCAGTCCCGGGCGAATGCCAGAGCCATCCATGAGCTGAGGAAGCAACTGGTGTGGGTGAGTGTGCATGGCACTGTGGCCAGACCCTTGAGTGTGTAGCTAGCTACTCTGAAGGACCGAGCTGGGAAGGTGGGTTTCTTTCTTCCTTGTGGTTGGGTGTACCTCCAGGTTAGGAAGAAATCCTCCGGTCCTGCGACAGGCAGCCTACTTCGGTGGAGGCGTGACCTTGGGTTGAAGCAAAGCCTTAGGTTATTGGCGTGGTCGAGTAGGGACTGGGACGCCTTGGAGGCGGGGCCATGGTGCTTCCGAGTCTTAGGTTAGGGGCGGGGCCTCTAGTGGCCTCCCGCTACTGCATTAAGAACGCGTCCTGACGGGGGCGTAGCCTCTGGTTGCGTTGCGGGCGTGGCTCCTGGCTACAGCTTGTTTCTAACTAACTTCTGCTCTCTTGTTCTCCCTGCGCAGCAAGTCCAGGAGAAGTGGCACCTGGTGGATGACCTGTCGCGGCTGCTGCCGGAGCTGAGCCCAGAGCCCGAGTCCCCTCACTTTCGAGCTTCGCGTCCACGATCCTTCTGCCCGGGATTCCCATGCCCAGGTTCACCTGGTCCCAGGACACCCTGGCTGGGATCCTCCACCAGGCTGAGCTCTTCGAGCCTCGGAACCCCCAGTGCCTCGGTTCCCGCCTCCAGATTTCACTTCCCCAGCCTCACAGAGCTGTAGCACCGACCCCACGTCCCTCGGCTCTACCTCAGCTTCCTCCAGCGCCTCCACTCCCGCCCTTCCACCTCCTTTTGCCCATGCTCTCTGCCCCACCCCCACCCCACCCCGAACCACGGCCTACAGATGGCTCCTGGCCCTCTGGCAAGGTTCTCCAAAGTGAGCCACACCCTCAGGTCACCAAGAAGAACAGGAGAATTTCTACCTCTTTTATCTCATTCCTTCAATTTTTATTGAGTGTTGTACAGTGTACAAAACAGTATGAATATAAACTCACGGGTGCAATTTATAAATATATATATATTTTTTGAAACACTGGAATTTCTTAGAGTTGCTCTCAGAAACATTTGTATATTTCTCTCCATGAGGCTGCAAGAGCTGATCTGGAACAAACCTGCACTTCTGTGCCCCTACAAAGGTGAAGCCATGCTCTGCGAGAAGCAGTGCTGGGTCTTGAACCAAACACGTGGACCCCAAAGGCACACTAAACCAGGGTGGAGCTTGGAAGCCACCCCAGAGCCGGAGAATGGCTTGCTGAAATTCAGTGATGTCTGGGTCCCTTGGGGAAAGTAGATCATGGCTGTTGTGTTTTATAAAGAGAGGCCAGGGATATGTTTGGTGAAGGCGCGGTGGTATGATGCAGGGGAAGAGGGTGCCTCTGCGAGCCCATGCAGAGGAATCCCTTCCCTCTGAGGTGCCAGCCACACTCTGATATAGTATAGAATAGAGTTTATTCAGGGCATGGGGAGGGGAGTTGAGGGGATAGTAGAGACAGAGAAAGATGAGACAGAGAGAGACAGAGACAGAGAGAGACAGAGAGGTAGTAGAGGTCATCCAGGAGGCAGGTGGAGAGAAAGGGGGAGGGGAATGGAAAGAGAGGGGGTTGGAATGGAGAGAGGGGTGATAAGGAGGAAGAGGAGAGAGCAAGAAAGCAAAAGAGAAAGGAGTTGTCGAGCAGCCCTTTTTTTTTTTTTTTTTTTTTTTTTTTTTGGTCCTTTTTTTCGGAGCTGGGAACCGAACCCAGGGCCTTGCGCTTCCTAGGCAAGCGCTCTACCACTGAGCTATATCCCCAACCCCGAGCAGCCCCTTTTATAGTGAGTCAGGCACACCTGGCTGTTGCCAGGCAACTGTGGACGGAGTCTAAGACTCCATGCCAACAATGGCCACACCTCTGCAGAACCTGGTTCTGGCACCACTCGAGCCTCCGAGGGGTGACAGTTCACACCCCGCCAGTCTCTCAGTGCCAGGTACAGACCTGCCACTCTGAGACCTGTGTGTGTGGGGGGGTACCTTCTCTCAGGGCTGTAAAGGCAGGGCAGGGGAGCGGCCTGCAGCTGTGCCTGGGATTCCTTTTCTCCTTCCCACCCTCCATGAAGTTCTTTGAGTTTGAGAAGCTTTGAAGTTGGAAGCTGTAGCTGCTTTGAACCCACCGATTGGAAGGCATGCTCTACAAAGTTCTGAAGCTAACAAGCCAGCAGCCTCGGGGGCAGTTTCTGTGTCTCTTGACTTTTGTTTGTTTTGTTTTTGTTTTCTTTGTTGTGTGTTGGTTTTGAGGCAGGGTCTCTCTACATAGTCCTGGCTGTCCTGCCTCAAACTCACAGAGATCCTCCTGCCTCTGCCTCCCAAGTGCGGGGTTAAAGTCTTGCTCCCCGCTCTGTGAGGACATTTCAAGCAGCTAGTGTGCAGAGCTGCTAGCTGGGAGGCAGAGGGAACCCTGGGAGATGATTGGAACTCTTCCAACAGGAAACATACCCAGGCTGGCTTGGAGCTCCTGATCCTCCTGCCTCTGCTTTCCTAGTGCTTTGTGACGATCACAGTTCCCTCCACCCAGCTGAGACACCTGCAGCGGCTGCCCTGATTTCTGTCACAGACACTAGAGTCTTCTCAGGTGACCTCTGAAGACTTGGCCACTTCAGGCCCTCCTGAGACTTCCCTTGCTTCAGTTGCCTGGCCACCACATGACCTCCCCCTCCCATCTGTAATCAATTAGGTGCTTCTAAATGCTAGGGTTTCTGCAGCAAGTACAGGTCTACAGTTTGAGAAGCATGGAAAATGTACTGTAGGAGGTGGCCCTGGAAGGTGGTGTCCCCAATCCCTGGGCCACAAACAGGGCAGGGGTGCAGGGCCCTGTTCCTGGAGCAATAAGACCTGTAAGGGCACAGGTAGGCTCTGGTGCCCAGTAGGAGGAAGGTCACAAACCATCCAGGTGAACAATAGCAGCTACAGTCACAAAATCACCTGGGAGCAGCTTGGAGACAGATTCCTGGGCCTGAGCTTCTACACCAACTCTTTTTTTCTTTCTTTTTTTTAATTTTATTTATTTTATGTATGTATGTATAAATACACTGTAGCTATCTTCGGACACACCAGAAAGAGGCATGGGATCCCCCATTACAGATGGCTGTGAGCCACCATGTGGTTGCTGGGATTTGAACTCAGGACCTCTGGAAGAGCAGTCAGTGCTCTTTTTTTTTTTTTTTTTTTTTTTTTTTTTTTTTTGGTTCTTTTTTTCGGAGCTGGGGACCGAACCCAGGGCCTTGCGCTTCCTAGGTAAGCGCTCTACCACTGAGCTAAATCCCCAGCCCCAGTCAGTGCTCTTAACCACTAAGCCATCTCTCCAGCACTACACCATCAACTCTTAAGACACTGCCACAGTGGAATCTTTTGGGGTTATTTGTTTATTTGTGGGGTTTTGTTTATTTGTTGTTTTTGTTTTTCAACCAGGCTAATGGCCCACACCTATAATCCCAACCCTTGGGAAGCCTAGGCAGGAGGATTATGAGGTTGAGGTCAGTGTAGACTCCACAGCAAGACCTTGCCTCAAAAACAAAACCAGTGCAGTTTGGTGGCACGTGCATGTGCATGTGATCCCAGTATTCGGGAGGCAGCAGGCTAGCCATTACGTTTTAGGCTAGCCTGGTCTACATAGTGAGTTACAAGGCCAGCCAGGGCACAGGGTAGAACTTGTATCGAATATACTAGAAAAAAAAAAATGACCAGGCATGGTGGCATACCCTTTTAATTTTAGCGTTCTGGATAGGTGAGTCTCCATAGGTTCAAATCCAACCTGGTCTACTTAGTGAGTTCAAGGACAGCCTACAAAGCGAAACCCTGCTTCAAACAAACAATAAAATAAAATAAAATAAAACCATCTAATAACAGCATCAGCATAAAACTAAACCAAACATGGTGAAGTCGTGCTCAAAAGACCCAAACAGGAGAAGTAGGAAGAGAGCTTGAGACTAGCTGCTAATCAGACAACAACCAGGGCCTCTGGAGATGGCACTTCCAAGGGAGGGGTTGGCTTGGAGCCCTACCCCCCCAGTACAGCTTGGGGAAGGGGAGATATGAGCAGGAGATTGGGGGGTTGCTGAGGAAGGCTTGCAGATGGAGTTACACTGTCCAGGCGTGGGCAGCTGAGCCCCTATGGCAGTGGTCAGAGTCCAGGAGGCCGAGGCAGCACCTGCAGTGTGTGCCACAGGGCCTAGATGACCCGCACTGACACACTGTGAATGATGTGTCTGCTCTGCTTGCCCAGGACCACATTAGTGAGACCTTGTTTCAAAGGTAAATAGAGGCTGGAGAGAGAGCTCAGCCAGCAAGGGCCCCTGCAGAGGACCTGGGTTCAGCTCCCGGTGCTAACATCTTGGCTCACAACCCTGTATAACTCTAGTACCAGGGGATCCAACGCCTTCTTCTGACTGCCACAGATGGCAAACATATGTACTCAGGCACACATGCCTATGTGGATGGATGTCTATATGCAGGTTAGGGCAGGCACAAGATAAGGCAAGGCCTGGGATTGGGCAGTGAAAAAGAAAGTCAGGGGCAGAGCTTTTGTAAGGTGGGAAAGATAGGAGAGAAGAGGAAGAGAAGATGGAGAAGGAGAAGGACGACCCACCCCTGTGGGTCTTTAATTAGCCCTGGGTAGTTATGAATACCTTATAAGGGATGGATTATTAAAGGACAATTTGTCTTATCTAGGTGGGCAGTTTATATCAATATCAACTGGCTCTGATTTTATTGTGTGGACGTTTTGTGAGTGAGAATTTACTGCTATAAATCTGATTGATAAATTAAAAGCTTTAGAGCTTTGATTTTTAATGGGTTATTGGGAGTTGGGACCATAACCACGGGGTTGGGTGGATGCTGGGAATGCGAACAGAGTCTGCAGCAGAGAGCCCTGAGATAGATGCTGATGGAGATAGCCATGGAGGTAGAGAGATGGGTCAGCAGTAAAGAACACTGACTGCTCTTCCAGAGGTCCTGAGTTCAATTCCCAGCCAACCACATGGTGGCTCACAACCATCTTTAATGGTATCCGATTCCCTTTCCTGGTGAGTCTGAAGACAGAGACAATGTACTCACACACATCCAATAAATAAAGTCTTTTTTTTTTTTTAGATTTATTTATTTATTATATATAAGTACACTGTAGCTGTCTTCAGATACACCAGAAGAGGGCATCGGATCTCTTTATAGATGGTTGTGAGCCACCATGTGGTTGCTGGGAATTGAACTCATGACCTCTGGAAGAGCAGTCCGAGCTCTTAACCGCTGAGCCATCTCTCCAGCCCCAATAAAGTCTTTTTTAAAAATCCTCATTTCAGAAACAAATTCTTTCTTTCTTTTTTTTTTCTTTTTTTCTTTTTTTCGGAGCTGGGGACCGAACCCAGGGCCTTGTGCTCTCTAGGCAAGCGCTCTACCGCTGAGCTAAATCCCCAACCCCAAGTTATTTCTTTTTTAAAACTTACTTTATTTTTTGGAGTACACTGTTTCTGTCTTCGGGCACACCAGAAGAGGGCACCAGATCCCATCGCTGATGGCTGTGAGCCACCATGTGGTTGTTAGGACTTGAACTCAGGACCTCTGGAAGAGCAGTCAGTGCTCTTAACCACTGAGCCATCTCTCAAGCCTCAAGAAACTAATTCTTTTCTTTTCTTTCTCTCTCTCTCTTTTTTTTTTTTTTTTTTTTTTTCGGAGCTGGGGACCAAACCCAGGGCCTTGCGCTTGCTAGGCAAGCACTCTATCGCTGAGCTAAATCCCCAACCCCGAGAAACAAATTCTTTTTTTTTTTTTTTTTTTTTTTTTTTTTTTTTTTTTTTTTTGAGAAACTAATTCTTAAAGAACAGGAATTTTGTGGGGAACTAAGTCAAAACATTCTCCCCTTCCCCCAGTTCCCACTGAAGAAACCTTACAGCAGGCGTGGGCAGGGTGTACACTGCTGAGTGTCAGAGCCGGCTCAAGGCACACAGCAGGTGTCCAGGCGACCTGCCTCCTTTGTTAGCTCTTCCCCCGGCTTTTTCCTCTGCTCCCTTGCTGTGGGGCCACAGCACAGACAGCTTCCTGATAAAACTAGGCCTCTGTAGGTCCTCCAAGAGTGGCAAGAGGGGACCAGGCTAGAGTGGCCTTCCTAGAGAAAAGGGCTGGACTAGGGGCTTAAGTGCAGTGGTCAGTCAGGCTCTGTGGAGCATCTACACATGACAGGGCTGTGACTTGGCAGCCGGAGACCTCTGCTGTGAAGGAACTGCCAACGATGGCGGGCATCTCCTGGGTAGTCATTGAGCCTGCCCAGAACGCCACAGGTTAGTAGGAGACTGTAGGGGTGGTCTCCCATGGGGTAGCATGTTTCAGGGCTTATCTCACCTGCTTCTTTGATTCTCCGTCCCTCAGACCCTGTGGGTCTGGCCCTGGTGTAGCCTTAGGCTTGGAAGGAACGGCACTGCCCAGGCCACACCAATGTCAGTAGCATGGCCCGCTTTGTCCAGGTTAGGCTGGATCTAGGTCCTTAAGGGATGACCTTGCCTTTCTCTGGACTCCTTTAAGGACAAGACTCCACACTCTCAGGTGACAGGGAGTCTCATCCCGCCTGAGGTCTAACTTGGAGACAGAATGCACCAGCTATGCAGATGCCTGGTCTACGGCGCTCAATACGGTGCTCAATACAATGCATACTAAAGCACCTTCTTCCCTGCCCCTTAGCAGGACCCCACTGATTCCCAGTGTTAACATTAGGCCCGTGCCGGTGCCCCAGGATAATTACCCATCCCAAACCCAGTAGGCACTTGCTTGCCCCCTCCACCCCCTGCAGGTAATGAGGGGAGGACACAGATGTCCCTGGAGTCAGGTATCGGCCCCCTGGAGAGCCACGGCCTTCAAGTTATCTCCTAGCTGCAGGCAGGCATCCACTCAAGGAGCATCGGGGGCCTCAGGGTGGAGAGGCCACACCAGGAAGCTTCTGACGCCCAGAGCTCCATTCAGCCCCAGTCCCACAGAAGCATGAGGTGCCTTCCGCTGTTCTTCTCCGCCATGCTGGGTGAGTCCCATGCTGGGTGAGTCTCCTGCAGGCATCATGGGAAGGGCCAAGAAAGAGAGAGAGAGAGAGAGAGAGAGAGAGAGAGAGAGAGAGAGAGAGAGAGAGAGAGAGAGAGAGAGAGACCCAAAGGCAGGAGCAGCCTGGAAGCCAAAGTAGCAGAAGGAGACTATGGGAGGGTCTGAGCAGAATATTGACAGCAGACAGCCTGTGTACGTAAGACCTTGTTAGGGAGTCATCCGCCATTTGGATTCCACTGGAGTGTGTATTGTGTGTGGTGTGTGGTGTGCACATGTGTATGGTGTGATGTGTGTGTGTGTGTGTGGTATGGTGTGATGTGTGTGTGTGGTATGGTGTGTATGTGTATGTGTGTGGTGTGTGTGTGTGTGATGTTTGTGGTATGGTGTGTATGTGGTATGGTATGGTGTGTGTGTGTGTGTGTGTGTGTGTGTGTGGTGTGGTGTGTGTGTGTGGTATGGTGTATGTCTGTGTGGTATGGTGTGTGTGTGGGGTGATGTGAGTGTGTATATGTGTGCATGGTATGTGTGTTTGTGTATGTGTGTGTGTGTGTATGTTTGTGGCGTGTGTGTGTGATGTATGTGGTATGGTGTATGTATGTGTGGTATGGTGTGTGTGTGTATGTGTGTGGTGTGTGTGTGTGTGATGTTTGTGGTATGGTGTGTATGTGGTATGGTATGGTGTGTGTGTGTGTGTGTGTGTGTGTGGTGTGGTGTATGTCTGTGTGGTGTGGTGTGTGTGTGTGTGGTATGGTGTATGTATGTGTGGTATGGTGTGTGTGTGGGGTGATGTGAGTGTGTATATGTGTGCATGGTATGTGTGTTTGTGTATGTGTGTGTGTGTGTATGTTTGTGGCGTGTGTGTGTGATGTATGTGGTATGGTGTATGTATGTATGGCATGTGTGTGTGTGTGTGTGTGTGTGTGTGTGTGTGTGTGTGTGTGTCCAGCACTCAGGAACTAGAGACAGAAAGATTAGGAGTCCAGGGTTTGGGGATTTAGCTCAGCGGTAGAGCACTTGCCTAGCAAGCGCAAGGCCCTGGGTTCGGTCCCCAGCTCTGAAAAAAAAAAAAAAAAAAAAAAAAGATTAGGAGTCCAAGGCCACCCTCAGGTACATACTGAGTTCAAAGCCAGACTGGAGTACACAGAGAGACCCTGGGTAAAGTAAGATAAGATAAACACTCGTGATCAGAGATTCTAACTGGTCCCCGGGGCCTCACTGTCAGAAATCAGCCCGGGGAAGGAAGCTGTCTGGACAGTTTCCCTCCTCTACCGGCTTCCCTTACCCCTCTCCTCTTTTATAGCTGCCTGTGTCTTCTCAGAGGAGCAGACAGAAGGTGAGTAGCAGACAGAAGGTGAGTAGCCCCCACGCTGCAGGGAGATGGATCTAACTGGGGACACCTGGGTCACAGCTGCATTCTGTGGCAGGTGCCTTGGCTTGGGAGACGTTATTGAACGGTGAGGACACAGTTTGAGAGCACCCAGATGGATAATTCTGGCCTCTACCCCTACAGCGCAGGGTGGGCCGTTATGAGGCCTCTAGGGTACATGAGAGAGGAGAAGTTTGGAGTGTGGGAGGAGGAGGGATCCTCAGCAGCTGCGGTCACGGGGCCCAGGTCTTCATAGGAAACAAAATTCACCTGCTCCAAGCAAGTCCCACAGCTCTTGCCTAATGAGTGGAATCCAGAGAAGACTGGGGAACTCTAGTGTGTGCTTATCGGAAAGGAGGGGATAAAGATATCACACACACACACACTCACACACACACACACTCACACACACATACACACACACACACACTCACACACACACACACTCACACACACACACACTCACACACACGTATAGATAGATAAATCCCTCCTTTCCTCCTCTTTTTGTCTCCCTCCTTTCTCCTTTCCTACCCCCCCCCTTCTTTTCCTCCCCAGTAGTCCTGGCAAAGGGCCTACTCCATCCAGGCTCTATCCATCTTCCTCTGCCTCTCACCTCCTTCCCCTAGATGGACCCCTCCCTTGGCCCTCCATCACCATGTCTGCAGCTCCTGTACCCCTCAAGGTGGAGGCAGGCAGTCCCCTCCCTGTCTCCCTGTCCACCTTGCATCCCTGGGCATCCCCTTCTGTTCTGCTTAAGGGCGGTGTTGACGCAGATCTCACTCAGATGAGGCACAGACCATACTACCATTTCCTCATTTTCTGCAAAAAAAGAAAGAGTTTATTAGTGTCTCGGCTAAAAAAAGAGCTGGTGGCTGGGTCTCAGGAAAGTACCCAGGCAGAGGCGGTCCTGTCTTCTTGTCCTCTCAGCCCATGGCCGCAGCTCTGCTACGGGTCTCTGAAAAGCTGGCTGATCCCTTGTTCCCTCACAACCCCTGGAGGCTGATGTTTGGCTGTTAGCAATGTTTCAGGATAAAACCAAATATAGAAGAACCCAAGCTTCCTGCAGGGACAGAGTATGGAGGGAACACCCCAGGCTTATTCTTAGGAATAAGAACATGCATGGGTGTAGTGGTTCACACCTACAGTCCCTGCACTGGGGAGGCAGAGGCAGGAGGATCTCTGTGAGTTTGAGGTCAACCTGGTCCACATAATGAGTTCCAGGACATCCAGGGCTACACAGAGAAACCCTGTCTCAAGAAACAAGGGCCGGAGAGATGGCTCAGCGGTTAAGAACACTGACTGCTCTTCCAGAGGTCCTGAGTTCAATTCCCAGCACCCACATGGTGGCTCACAACCATCTGTAATGGGATCTGATGCCCTCTTCTGGTGTGTCTGAAGTCAGCGACAGTGTACTCACATAAATAAAATAAATAAATCTTTTTTAAAAAGACAAGAACTTAAAAAAAAAACCAAAATAAATAAAAACAACAATATTTTTTTTAATTCTATAAAACGAACAAACAAACAAACAGCAACAACAACACCCCAGCAGTCGGCCTCACACCGGCTTCATGTGGAAAGAGAGCATCCCTGTTTTCTCCTCTGGGAGCAAACTGTATTTTCTCAATGCTTACAGTTGGTACATATGCAAACCAAGCTTCTATTCCCGGCCACCGAAATGGAAATGAGAGGGACTGGTTTTCTTCTCGATTTTACAAGTCAAGCTCATTGTTTCTTGTGAAGGGGGTAGAAAAATAGACAGACATAGAACCACAGCCTGGCCTTGAGCTCATTTCTTCAGTGAGGCAGAGTCCAGCCCCAACCATGTCGTTTGGATCCGAAAGAGACCTGTTGTCCCTAAAGATTAAGGTGGCGAAAGTCTTGTCAGAAGTCTGACAGACGGTGCTCAGAGAGGATCCAGCTTTAGCATTAGGTCCAGGTTGGAAATCTATTTTGATCTAAAAAAACAAAACAAGGGGGCTGGAGAGATGGCTCAGTGGTTAAGAGCACCGACTACTCTTCCAGAGGTCCCGAGTTCAAATCCCAGCAACCACATGGTGGCTCACAGCCATCTGTAATGGGATCCGATGCCCTCTTCTGGTGTGTCGGAAGACAGCTACAGTGTACTCATATACAAAATAAATAAATAAAAAAAAAAACAAAAAAAACCAAACCAAAACAAACAAACAAAGAAACTCTCAAAGAGGGGTAGTTTACAAAGTTTTCACAAAGCTACAGAAGTGGGCTCTGTTGGTGTTGGGGAGCAACTAGACAAAAATGGGTCATCCGCTGCTGTGGGGTGGGGAGTATCTGACCTCAATACTCAGCTGTAATGCCAGCAGACACAAAATTCCCCTGAAACAGTCATGGGAATTAGGATCTGAGAGAAAGTGGTCAGATGCCTGGGGCTTCCCAATGTCTGCAGGAGCCTGGGATGCCTCCTCCATGGGTGTCCTCTGGCGAGGGCTCAGTAGAGCAAGGGCAATGTATACAGTCTGGGAGGTTAACTACCTCTTCATCCTCATCCTCCTCCCCTCTTCCCCTCTCCCTACTTCCCATCCCCCTCCCCCCCCTCCTCCATCTTCTTTGAGAGGGGTTTCATTGTGTAGTCTTGACTGTCCTGGAATATATAGATCAGGTTAGCCTTAAACTCACAGAGATCTGCCTGCCTCTGTCTCCCAAAGGCTGAGATTTTTTTTTTTTTTTTTGGTTCTTTTTTTTTTTCCGGAGCTGAGGACCGAACCCAGGGCCTTGCGCTTCCTAGGCAAGCGCTCTACCACTGAGCTAAATCCCCAACCCCAAAGGCTGAGATTATTAAAGGTGTATGTCACATGCTCTCTCTCTCTCTCTCTCTCTCTCTCTCTCTGTGTGTGTCTGTCTGTCTGTCTGTCTGTCTGTGAACCATATTCAGGCGGTACCCACAGAAGCCAGGAGAGGACTTGGATTCCCGCTGATAGTGGGGTTGGTACAGGCATCTGAGAGCCACTGTGTGACACTCTCTTTACTGCAGAGCCCTCTCCGCAGCTGCAGCTGCAGCTGCTTGTGTTTCTTTCTTAAGATTTATTTTTGCTATTTTTATTTATACGAATGTGTGTTCTGCGTCCATATGAGTGAGTGCCACTTGCATAGGCATGCCTGAGAGGATCAAAAGAGGAACCAGATCCCCTGGGATGGGACATAGAGGCAGTTATGAGCTGCCTGGTGTGGGGCCTGGCAACCCAGCTCTGGCCTTCTGCAGGAGTGGCAAGCGTTCTTAACCACTGAGCCATCTCTCCAGCTCCTTCAGACAACAAAAGGCAAAGTATACTTATGTAGCAGTTTCCCTTGTGTCCGGCTTCTCGGAGGTTGAGTCAGGTCTCATAGGGTCTGTGGCATCTGCTGGGCTCATTTCTTTCTTTTGACCTCGCTGGAATCAATCTGCGACCTCGCACAATGCAAACACAGGTTCTGCTGTTGCGGCACACCTCTCGACCCTCATTCGTCCCTGAGACCTAATCGTAGTCCTTGCCCAGGTCTTGTTCCAGTGTTAAGTTCTGAAGCTGTTTCCACCTCAAGAGGTAGCCATGGGGGCTGGGGATTTAGCTCAGTGGTAGAGCGCTTACCTAGGAAGCGCAAGGCCCTGGGTTCAGTCCCCAGCTCCGAAAAAAAGAACCAAAAAAAAAAAAAGAGGTAGCCATGAGCGAGTGGCCCTGGCAGGCATATAAGGATCTGTCTAAGGCTGTCATCAATTCTGTTGGGATGTGTCTAGGACTACAATTGTTAATCTTTTAGGCCAGGAGTAGCCTCTAATTCTTTTATCTCCACCCCTCCCCTCACCTCTTTCATGGTGCTGGGGGCAGAACCCAGGGATTGATAACCTTTTTCTTTTTCTTTTTTTAATTTTTATTTACTTATTTATTATATATAAGTACATTGTTACAGTCTTCAGGCACACCAGAAGAGGGAATCAGATCTCATTATAGATGGTTGTGAGCCGCCATGTGGTTACTGGGATTTGAACTCAGGACCTCTGGAAGAGCAGTCAGGGCTCCTAACCACTGAGCCATCTCTCCAGCCCAATGGCCTTATATTCTATCACTGAGATATACCCTCAACCCTTAGGTTTACACTTCTTTCAAAAACCAACTTGCTCATGTGTATATGTATCTGCATGAGTTTATGTGAACCACCCTATAGCTGTCCTCGGAGGGCCAGGAGAGCGTGTCCATCCCTGAGACCCAGAGTGACAGTTGGTTGTGAGCTGACCCGAGTTGGAAGTGCTCTGGGCCACTGAGCCTCCTCTCCGGTTCCGATTATTTAACTCTTTGAAGAATTGTCAACCCTGAGTTTCCCTTGGGCGTCTGATCATCTTGGTTTCTTTCTTTCTCTGGCTGGTTCTCTGCCCAGGCATCACCATTGCCTACAAAGTACTGGAAGTTTATCCCCGAAGTCGGCGAGTGCTTATAACCTGTGACATCCGTGAGGCACCCCGGCCCATCACATACTCTCTCATAGCTAGCCGAGGTGTCCTGGTGGCAAAAAAGATTGTGCGTGACTACACCCCGGCCTCCTTCAACATCAATATCACGCTCAAGTCCAGCCCAGACCTGCTCACCTACTCTTGCCAGGCGGCCTCGAACCTGGGCACCTATGGGCCCAGCAGCAGGCTGCAGATGTACTCTGAACTGTGGACTAGTGAGTACTGGGCTGCTGAGGCCGGTGGGATGGAGATCAGTGGAGGGCCTGAGGGAGGGAGGAGATTAGAGGAGACCTAGGAAGAGGCCAGCAGAGTGGGGAGGGACAGACTGCTTGCCTCTGAGGCTGTACTCATCCATGATGACAGAGGACACAGTCTCCAGGCAGCAGCCTGTTGCAGTAAAAATAAAAAAGTGGGCGGAACTGTTTCCTGCATGCACCCTGGCAGTCACTAGTTCTGGCTCCAGCGGGCCATTGGAACTATGGCTAATTCATCTCAGATTAGTGTCTCTCCCGGGGGCTCTCTGCTGGCCTCGAACTCTCTGGTTCCAGCCACCCGGTAAAATCAAGACTCAACAAACTGCAACCCAACAATCGGATTTACATGTTAAATCCTCAGTCCACAGTACATCCACACGATAAACTCACAGCCACTAGAGAAGATATAATTTGCCCATCTAGACAACACAAAACCCTGTACACATCCACCCCTTAAGAATAGTCATAACAGGGCTGGAGAGGTGGCTCAGTGGTTAAGAGCACTGACTGCTCTTCCAAAGGTCCTGAGTTCAATTCCCAGCAACCACATGATGGCCCACAACCATCTGTAATGAGCTCTGGTGCCCTCTTCTGACATGCAGCTATATATGCAGAATACTGTGTATATAATAAATAAATAGATCTTTAAAAAAAAAAGAATAGCCATAACAACCTGTAAATGTGCAGAGAGAGGGCTGGGGATTTAGCTCAGTGGTAGAGCGCTTGCCTAGGAAGCACAAGGCCCTGGGTTCGGTCCCCAGCTCCGAAAAAAAAGAACCAAAAAAAAAAAAAAATGTGCAGAGAGAAACCTTAACATCCACCACCATGTTCTCTCGCCTGCCTCCTCCTCGCTCTGCCTCTCTAAAACTTTTCTCCCGCCCATCCTTCCTTCTCGTCCAATGACAGGCCTCGTTCTATCCTGTACCTGCCTTCACCTGCATAACCACATCAACCTACAGGTGGGGCCTGGCTTGGGGCTGGTGATCAGGGGGTTGCTGTTAGTTCTGTTGGTTACGTCACCCACCCCCACTGGGGGCTGGTCAGCTTCTCCACGGTCACTGTGCAAACTGAAGTTCTCTGACTTTGAGAGGCTTGCTTAGACAACCTACAAGTGGCCACATCTGGTTTCGTTCCCAACACTACCCACTCTAGACCTTCCTTTCTTCCCTTTCCAGCACAGAGGTCACTTCCTGTTCGTTATTAGGAACAGGAAGTATCAGTGGCCTCCGTGAGCCCAGCATCAACACCACAGTGCACAGGGTCGGGTCGGGCAGTGGTGGAGACATCTTTAATCCCTCTGCTTCGGAAGCAGAGGCAGGTGGATCTCTGAATTCAAGGCCAGCCTGGTCTACAGAGTGAGTTCCAGGACAGTCAGGGCGACACGGGGAAACCATATCTCGAAAAACAAACAAAAACCAACCCCCCCACCCCCAAATGGTTGCGTAGGTCCCGAAGCCCAGCAGGAGGAAGGCTGGGGTCTCTTCCGAGCTGGCTGTGGGGTTGTGGACAAGTCTCTCAATATCTGGACCTCAGCTGCTTCCTCTGTGGGACAAAATGATAACACGGCCACCCCAGGGGGCAGAAGGGTTGTGTTCTGACCTGATGAGTCTGAGACCATCAGGAACAGGTAGCTACTGGTCAGTCCGGATGCTCAGAGCGTCCGACCGAGTACTCCAGCACCTGATTCTTCTTGTCCTGAAGGAGCTTGTCTTGGACTGAGAGATAGCCCAGCCATCCTGTTCCATAGCTCTCACCTCTCATCCCTGAGCCAGAGGCTGTCAGTCCAGGAGAGCATCCTATCACTGAGCTACATCCTTAGCCCAGCTTAAAGATTTATTTTCCTTTTATGTGCATGAGTGTTTTGCCTGTGCACCCCATGTGTGCGGCATCATAGCGGCCAGATAACAATCCCGGAGGTGGAGTCGCTGATCACTGTGAGCTACCGTGTGGGTTCTGAGAACCAAACTGGGATCCTTGGAAAAGAAAAGTAGCTTTGTTTTGTTTTGTTTTTACGGAACGCTTCATGAATTTGTGTGTCACCCTTGCGCAGGGGCCATGATAATCTTCTCTGTATTGTTCCAATTTTAGTATATGTGCCGAGGCGGGCACTTGTTTTGTCTTTCAAGACAGAGTTTCTCTGTGTAGCTCTGGCTGTCGTGGAACTCAGTATATGGCTGGCTTTGAACCCAGAAATCCACCTGCCTCTGCCTTCCAACTAAAGGCATGTGATGCCACTGCCCAGTCTGTTTATTTATTTAGAATTATGTGTGGTATGAAAAGGTGTCTTTGGAGGCCAAGTCTTACATTTCCCGGAGTTAGAGTTACAAGTTGTTGGGAGCCACTCGACATGGGTATTGGGAGTCTAAGTTAGGTCCTCTGCAAATCAGTAACACTCAATGGCCGAGCCTCTCCAGCCCTTTGTTTTCCTTGTTTGTTATTTTCTGCCCCAGATTCTTTTTTTAAATATATATATGTGTGTGTGTGTGTGTGTGTATACATATATATATATATTGTAGCTGTCTTCAGACACACCAGAACAGAAGACGGCACCTGATCTCATTACAGATGGCTGTGAGCCACCATGTGGTTGCTGGGATTTGAACTCAGGACCTCTAGAAGAGCAATGTGGTGCTCTTAACCACTGAGCCATCTCTCCAGCACCCCTGCTGGCTGCCTGGGAAACCTGACTGTCTCGCTACCTTCTTAGATAAACTGCTTGGTGTTAGCTTGGTAAGGTGGGACTTAGCTCTTGGGCCTCCACTTTTTTTTCTCCAGCATGATTCCCTCAAAAGCTTAGTCCAAAACAATTTGCCATGTGGTGGTATGCGCCTTTAATCCTAGTACTGTAAAAGCAGGAAGATCCCTGTGTTCAAGTTCAGCCTGGTGTACAGAGGGAGTTCCGATAGCCAGAGCTATCTGTAGAGAGACCCTGCTTCAAAAACAACAAGGACAAAAAAAAAAAAAAAGAATTTCTTTAAAGTACATGTTAAAGATGAAATTGTATCATATATACTACAAACCGTCCAGAAGCCTGGACATTCGGTGCAGAGGGCACGCTGGCTGGGGGAGAAGGTAGCAGTCACATTAAGTCTCTGGGTTCACTTGACACATCAGGAGGAGAATTTATTTGGGATGTGAAAAGCTTTTCCACCACACCTATGCTACCCTCTTCCACCCCGTCAGAGCCAGTGTCTCAGCTGCAGGCTGACTTCGTCCTACGGGATGGGGATTCAGGTCCCACTGCAGAGCTGTCCTGCCTGGCATCCTCAGGCAGCCCACCCATCACCTACCGCCTGGTGGGGAATGATGGGCGTGTATTGGCACAGCAAAGGCCACTCCACGGAAAGCCTGCCAACTTCTCCCTCCCGCTGTCCGAGACCTCCAGTGGGTTCCAGTGCGTAGCTGAAAACAGTATCAGCGTGGACAGTAGTGCCCTCATCCTGCTGCCCCCAGGTGAGCAGGTCCTTCTGGGCCTGGAGCAGGGAGCTACACCCATGTTCAGGAAGGTGGTTTGGGCTGGGGAACGGCTGAACCTGGCCACTGTGCAGGGCAGGGCAGGGCAGGTCCAAGGGTTGCTGCATGACTCTCTTGCCCCTTTTATAGCAGAGGCCCGATCCGAACTCGTAACCACCCTCACAGGGGAGCTACCCCTGGCACCCACCTGCATTCTGGCTGGCAGCCTCATCTCCATTGTAGTTATTACCTCCGGGATGCTGAACTTGACCAGGTAAGCTGTGGGAGCTTGGTGTGGCGGGGCGGCTGACCACCTCAGTGACAATCCAGTGTCCTGAGTGGGAACAGCAGGTTCGTCTTGTGAGACTGGGTTTGTAAAATAAGGCTTGACCTGAAGCTGCTTATTAAAGCCAAAGGAAAGATCCTTACACACTCCACCCTAACCATGGCTCCCAGCCGACATCTGGTGAGGGATTTCCCAATGGGCCTCATAGGGCCTCTAGGGACCAGGGTGGGTCAGGAGCTCTGCCCACCACACAGTCTCACTGGTCAGCCTTTCGGCAGAGGGAAAGCTTCCCAGGTTACCTTCTCCTCAAGCCTTCACATCTCTGACATGGACAGTGGCCAGGGCATTTGTGTGCTCTGGTTCCAAGCACCAGAGATCTCTGTGCAGACCCAGTACTGGCCTTTAGGTTATGATCACTTCTGTTCTCTTGAACATCTCAACTTGGCACCTGCTGGACTTTATGGTTCATCCTCCCGAGACCATCTTCTCCAGGGGCCAGACTCATAGGAGAGCATGTCACCTCTCTGAGACTCATTGTTTTCCTCTATAAAATGGGTGCGAAAGCCTAGCTCCCACTAACATGTGACCAGGGACCAACGAGTGGCCTCTTGGTGATTCAGTGCACTTAGTGGGGTGAGTGAGCTCACCGGTGCTCCCGGCACCACAGGATCTGGTGAGTCTGTCTGACCTGGACTAACTCCCTTGTCATCAGGTTGTGACCAGAAGACAGAGCCTTGGGCTTGCCTCCCTGCCCTAAACAAGAACCCACCAATGGAGCAAAAAAGAGCCTGGGGAGTAGGGGATAGAAAGGGGGTGCAGGGCTGAAGAGATGGCTCAGTGGTTAAGAACACTGACTGCTCTTCCAGAGTTCCTGAGTTCAATTCCCAGCAACCTCATGGTGGCTCACAACCACGTGTAACGGAACCTGATGCCCTCTTCTGAAGACAGCTACAGTGTATTTATATAAATAAAATAAGTAATTCTTTAAAAAAATAAACTTGGGGTTGGGGATTTAGCTCAGTGGTAGAGCTCTTGCCTAGGAAGCGCAAGGCCCTGGGTTCGGTCCCCAGCTCCGAAAAAAAGAACCAAAAAAATAAAAATAAAATAAAAAATAAAAAAATAAACCTTGATAAAAATAGACGGGGTGCAGATCAAGGTACCAAACGTAGTGTACCCCAAAAGAGGCCCAGAAATCTAGAGCATTCGTGTGAAGGAGGCCCGAGGGAATAAAATCGTACTGTGTGGGATCCCTGCCGAGTGAGTGAGTGAGTGAGTGGCCGTTGGTGAGCAATGATTGCTCCAAGAAAGCACAGGAGTGCCTGACTGAGTGGGTGCGCCTGCTCCTACTCTCTGATGCACTGAAGCCCAGCTTCTTAAATTTCTGGTCACGACCCCGCCTGGGGTTGCATAACCACTCAAGCTGGTGTTCATTGACAGTTTGGCAACAGTAAAAGGTTTCTCTGTGTGGTGCCTCATACCTGTAATCCCAGAACTTGCCGAGTGGAGGGAGGAGGATCTGGACGAGTTCAAGGTCAAGCACATGAGTCCAGTTCCAAAGAACCAGACAAACAAAAAGATAAATGAAAATTGAGGTGCTGGCTAGGTATGCTGGCTGGCATACGCCTCTGGTTCCACTATGTGGTAGGCAGAAGCGGGAGGATCTCTGCAAGCTAGAGGCCAGCCTGGTCTATGGTAGCGAGTTCCAGGACAGTCAGGCTGCATAGCGAAGACTCTGTCTCAAAAATCTGAAAAGGGGCCTGCGAGATGGGTTAAGGTGTTTGCTGCCAAGTCTGGAAGCCTGAGTTCAATCCCGGGGACCCTCACTGTGAAGGTGAGCACTGTGTACAAGGTGTCCTTTTTATGACATGTGTCATTTCATGCTCTCCACCCACCCCAGGCACAAACCAATTACATGTAAATGGGAAAAGGTTGTTTTGGTTTTGCTTTTGGCTTTTTGAGTCAGGGTTTCTCTGTGTAGGAGAAAGGAAGGAAGGAAGGGAGGGAGGGAGGGAAGGAGAGGGAGAGAGAGAGAGAGAGAGAGAGAGAGAGAGAGAGAGAGAGAGAGAGAGAGAGAGAGTGTGTCAGTCCTGCTAGTCAGGACTCCTTCATCAAACACTCATGACCCACATGGACAGATTTTAGGATGGCAAGGAGTAGCCCTGGGCTCACCTACCAGCTTCTTGTCACGCTCTCTGTGCGTGTGGCGAGAGTGCTGATAGATTATTAGAAGGCACGGCCCCTCTTGTGCCTACTCCTGTCTTCTCCCCAGTGACACTCCTTCTGGTGGCTCAGGTTTCTTCCTCAGCTCCCTTACTGTCCAGCCCCTCTCATTACTGAGGTGTATCTGTCCCATTTTTTATCCATTGACGTGACTATGGTAACATCATCTTGTCAACTCCATTCTGTGTCTCCCCTCCTCACTTCTCAACCCTCTACACCCCCAACAGTCATGGTTCCCTTGGCAACAAATTCATGTTGTCAACATAAGGGTGTCTGGGGGCTTCTTGGCAGTCAGTGTGGGGCCCTGGGTTGACACACAACGTCTTCAGACGTTATTTGGGGAAGTGGGGGTGGGGGTGGGAGGGGGGGAGGAGCTGGGTTCTGTGAACTAATGTTTTAATTTTTATTTGTTTTATTTTTTTTTTCCTTTTTTCTTTTTTTCGGAGCTGGGGACCGAACCCAGGGCCTTGCGCTTGCTAGGCAAGCGCTCTACCACTGAGCTAAATCCCCAACCCCTTGTTCTAATTTTTAAAATTACATTCCTTAGAGTGTGCGAACTTGTTCTGAGACAGGATCTCAGATAGCTCAGTCTGGTCTTGAATTCCTTATTCTCCTGCCCTCTTTCTCCTCCTGAGACAACCACCAGGTTCTCTGCAGCATGTGATCTTGAAGTTTAGAGATGTGCAGGCACTCTGTCCTTCAGAACCTTTTGTCTGGCAGGTTCAGGAAGAGTGGGTAAAGGACTGTCCTTCACTCTATCCCAGGCTTAGCTCCAGAGCGAAGAGTAACCAAAATGGTGGGGGCCATATTTATTAATATTGTAATCCAGAGAGGAACCCGGGAGCCTCTGACGTGCTAGGCAAGAATTTATGCCCGAGTCCTTTGGCCTGGAGCAGAATGGTGACGCCTAGGTATTTATGAGCCTGGGTTCTGGATTGGTGGGATTTGGGTGTCTGGAGGGTTTTCGGAAGAGGACCCTCACAGGGCAGTGTGTAAGTGTAAAGTGGAGGCCGCCGAGGATGTCTCTTCCTGGGGACTCTCTGATCCTTTCTGGTTGAACTTGGGATGACTGATTTCCCAGGGGTGAGCTTTTCCTCCCCCTTGAACCTCAGGAGCAGCTTCAAGTTCAGGCCAACTTCCAGCACAGTACAGAGGGGTACTCGGCCGGAGTTCCCGGCTGTTGGCCACGCCCATCGGCGGGGCGGCCACGCCTCCATGGGCGGGGCTGAACGGGGGCGGGGCAATCCGGCTGGTTCCCGGCCATCCGCGGCTCGGCGGCGACGGCGACATGGAGAGCGGGGCCTATGGCGCGGCCAACGCGGGCGGCTCCTTCGACCTGCGGCGCTATGTGTCCCAGCCTCAGGTGGTGACGCGCCTCGTGAGCATGGTGAGTCGACCGGAGAGGACCCGGAGCCGCGCGTCCCGGGTACAGGGGCCGTGGGCCGCCAGCGGCGGAGCGCAACAGGTGGCGGCGGCCGCGCGTCCCGGGCCTGGCGGAGAGCGCGGGGCCTCGCGCCCCTCCGCGTCTCTGTCCCCTCTAGCCGGTGCGTCCTGTCGTCTGTTACACTGCGTGGCTCTGGACCTTGTCTCTCCCACTCGGGGCCGGGCCCCGCCGCACCCTCGACCACTCGTCCGGGCCACTCTGGTGGCGGACGTCCCTGAGGTGCTCCGGGGAGGCAGGCCTGTCGCCCTGCTGGCAGTGGGAGGGGCCGGAGAGGGGCACGCCGCAGCAGGTGGCCGGCACGCCGCGACTCCCAGCCTAGGGAATTCACCTGGAAGGGACTTTCTGAAGCCACGTGGGGTGCAAGGAGGGGGATTGGTCCGGCGCCCCTAAGGAGGGTTTCCTTCCCTCTCAGAGACTGGCCAGTCTGCTCACACAGCAGAACGCACTCCCTCCCCCCGGATGCAGGACGGCTTTCTAGATCTTGGGACGAAAATACTGAACGCAGAGGTTTTAGCGCCAGATTGAGGGTGGCCCCACTGCACCCAGAGTACCTGGGCCTGGAGCCTTGGAGGTGCCCTGGCTCTCCGAAGCCTCCCAGCCTAGCGGTGGAGTCTAGCGACTCAGTCCTGGATTGTACCGTCAGTCAGGATGGCAGTGCCAGGAGTCCTGACCCAGACTCTGCGCCCAGTCCTGGAGTTCCGGCTTCATCCGCAGCTAGGGGTGGGGCTTGTGACTGTCAGTTGCACGGCCCTATTGAGAGCGTCCCGGCAGGATCGCTCTAGTCCTGCGAGTCTGGAGGCAGCCAGGTGCCCACAGACTCAGTTGCATCTGCCGCGTTCACGTGGGCTTGGCAGTGGCCTTAGGGTGTGGGGAGGAGGCGAAATGCCAAAGGGGCTGCCTACCAAACTTTGGGCAGTCTCTGCTGGTGAGTTTCCCACCTCTGCCCTGGCTCACAGATCTGTGGATCTCATCACCCCAAGAACCTTGTTCTGAGGGGAACCAGTGTGGAGCTGGAGAGTTGTAGTTCTCTGGAGGGGAGGGGCCGACGTGCCACAGAAGCCGGAAGTCCTTGTAGGGAGAAGGCTGGCTAGCTGGGGAGTCTCTTGCCATAGGGAAGTCTCGGAGGGGAGCAGGGCTGCTGTTGAAGGGTGTTCTGGAAGACGTTGGTCTATGCTGTAGAGTTGACTTGAGTGAGGGTGTTGCGGTGAACGTTGGATGAAACGCTTCGAGTTTCGCCTCCGTGACTTTGTGGCCCATCTTGTTTAAAACTCATCCAAGTGGGATGTGGTGGCTCAACCCAGTATCTCAGCACTGAGGAGGCTGAGGCAGGATTGTCACGAACTTCAGGCCAGCCTGAACCAGAGTGAGATCTTGTCTTTTTTTATTCTTTTTATTTTTATTTCATGGGTATGAGTGTTTGCCTGTATGAAGGCACACCACTTTCGTGCCTGGCATTCAGAGTCGGAAGGTGGTTATCTTGTCCCCTGGAATTGGAGTCACAGGTGGTTTATGAGCTAATATGTGGGTGTCCAGGTCCCCTGCAAGAGCAGTCAGTGCTCTTAACTGTGAGCCATCTCTCCAGACTGAGAGTCTATCTTAAAACAACCAAACGGGCAGGTGTGGTGGCACAGGCATTTACTCCCAGCATTCTCTTCTGGAGGCAGAGGCAAGTTCCCTGAATTCCAGGACAGGCATTGGTACCTGATGAGGCCCTGTATCCAAAAACAAGACAGAACCATCAAAAACAACAACAACAACAACAACAAAAAGAAACTTACACACACACAACCTCAAGGACTAAAAATGTAGGTCCATGGTGGTGCACTTGCCTAGCACGTGTGAAGCCTGGGTTAAAGTTGCCAGCGATCGGGGTTGGGGATTTAGCTCAGTGGTCCCTGGGTTCCCAAGGCCCTGGGTTCAGTCCCCAGCTCTGGAAAAAAAAAATGTTGCCAGCGATCAGGATAGGATAGGATAGGGGAGGGGGAGACCCAAACAGGCACATGGTTATCCCGGGATTGGGAGGTGGAGGCAGGAGGATCAGGAATCATCCTGAGTTACACAGCTAAATGAGACCCCTTCATCACAAACAAACAAAAAAAAACCAAACCACCAACACCCCTCCCCCCAATAAACAACAACAAAAAAAATCTCATACAAAATGGAGATTCTTCTTTGTTCTTAGTCACTACCCTGAATGAGAACACACTGTAGTCAGGCAGCTAAGAGATAGCCCCTTCTCAGAATAAATAGCCCATTCTGTCCCCAGCCCCCTGTCACTCTGTCCCATGAGTCCAGAAGGAGTTGAAGCACCAGCCTCAGATGAGGACATCAGCAGGGAGACAAGAGATACCCTGTCCTACCAGGACCCTCCTCTCTAGGCCCTAACAGGGGTCTGTACAGGATATGGCCCGCACGCGTCTGCCACTGCCCACAGAATCTCCTCTTCCCCAGGTCTTGGCCTTGATCGTATTCTCCTGCATCTTCGGCGAGGGCTACATCAACCTTCACTCATCTGACCAGCTACACTGTGTGTTCAACCGGAACGAAGATGCCTGCCGCTACGGCAGTGCCATTGGGGTGCTGGCCTTCCTGGCCTCAGCCTTCTTCCTTGTGGTGGATGCGTTTTTCTCTCAGATAAGCAATGCCACTGACCGCAAGTATCTGGTCATTGGTGACCTGCTCTTCTCAGGTATGCCCATGGCACTGGTATACCGGGGCTTCATGACTGAGACCTTGGTGCTGCTGGGAGGGGCTGCTGACAGCAGCTGAGGGGCATGAACCTTACCTGAGGCTTCTCCTAGGTCCCCCTGTACCCTGGGACGGCACACAAAGCTTTCTGGCTTCAGAAATTCAAGGGTGTTGGGATAGAAGTGTGAGGCATGGCATCAGGTTTCTGGGCTCATCAACCCCACTTAGCTGACCCCTTACTCTCACGTCCCTCTGCTCCTATAGGTTGCACAGCTCAAGGCCCTGGGAGAGTCCTCTGTGTCCCTCCTGGATCCTGGGGATCCAGTCCATCGCTGAGGCCGCCTCTCCCTTGTTATTTCCCTAGCTCTCTGGACCTTCCTGTGGTTTGTCGGTTTCTGCTTTCTGACCAACCAGTGGGCAGCCACCAAACCTGATGACGTGTTGGTGGGAGCAGACTCAGCCCGGGCTGCCATCACCTTCAGTTTCTTCTCCATCTTCTCCTGGGTAGGTGGACCGGGGGAAGGCAGTGGAGGATTGGGTGAACACTGAGGTCCCTTGCCCTGCCCACACCTTGGCTCTCCCCCAACCCACCCACAGGGTGTGCTGGCCTCCCTGGCCTACCAGCGTTACAAGGCTGGAGTGGATGCCTTCATTCAGAACTATGTGGACCCCACGCCGGATCCCACCACAGCCTACGCCTCCTACCCTAGTGCCTCGGTGGAAAACTACCAGCAGCCGCCCTTCACCCAGAATGTGGAGACTACTGAGGGCTACCAGCCTCCCCCAGTGTACTGAGCAGCCAGGGACAAAGAGGCAGGAGGGTGCTTGGTGGGGCTGCCCCTCCACCCTGGACTTCTCTCAAGGTTTGCTGTCCAGAACTGTAGTCCCTTGGCTGTTACAGTTGACAGCCCGAGTCCATGCCTTTCTGCACCCCAGCAGCCAGAGCACACCTGAAGTGCCCATGCCCAGAGGGGCTTCACCGCCACCCGCCTGACCCTCAAGGGCATCTTTGAGGAGAGGGTTTTACTAGGCCTTATCCCCCCACCCCAGTACTGTAAATGGAACCCAGGGCCTTGGATTTGCTTAGCCAGCGCTGCCATCCAGCCGTACGCTCAGCTCCGCATTGCTTTTAATAACACTGAACCCCATCAGAGCCAGAAGCAGGTGCCCGCTGCAGTTTTTGACACATGCCACTTTCCCTACAGCTGGAGGCCTTGGGAGCCCCAACTTTTTTTTCTCCAAAGACAAACTTGGGGATCCTTGTGCTACCTGTCTCCTCAGTGCTCGGCTCCCCACTTCCTCACTCAGGTTCAGGACCCAGCTTCGTCTGGGTTCTATGCTCACTGCTGTGTCTTCTGGGGTCACCACTGTGCCAACCGTCTCCAGGCTGCCTGCCTGACAGCTGTGGGGCGGGCAGAGGGACGAGATACCACTCCTTTCTTGCTCCTACCCCTGGCAGAAGGACAGAACTTGCCCGGAGACAGCACCTGGCTTTATGTAAATATTCCCAAGCAGCTGTTAGATACTAGTGGGGAGGGCAGGAACCCCTGCACTGAATGTACGGAGACTTGGTGGGGACAGCCCTGCCCTCAGTTCTGTAGACTAGTTTGGAGATGGAATAAACGTTTTTCTCAGCCTGTTGTACTTGGTGGCGTCTCAGGCTAGGGGTAGATACTTTGGATGTATTGCTTTGAGACAAGGCCTCCAACTTACACAGCCGAGGGTGAAGCTCTGACCTTCTCCAAGTGCTGGCTGTCAAACCCTGAACTTCATGCTGGGCTCCCATCCTTTCAAAGATGATATCTGCATAGCCCAGGCCTATGGTGCATGCTTGGCTAGAGCAGCATCTCACTGTGTAACTCAGGTAAGTCCCCAACTTGAGGCAATCCTCCTGCCTCAACATGGTTCTAGTTCTACACCATGGTTTTGTTTTGTTTTGTTTTTTTAAGATTTATTTTTGTTTTATTTATATCCACACAAGAGGAGGCATTGAATCCCCTTACAGATGGTTGGGAGCCAACATGTGGTTTGAGTACTGGGTAAAGCTGCAGACCACCATGCCCAGTTAGACCATGTTCTTTAAGTTTGGGGTGGCAGCTTCCCTAGTGGGGTCTCAGTCTTCACACTGCCTTCTACTGCATCCTAAAACAGCCACCATGACAGCTTGTGAGGCGGATTGTTCTGGACAGCTGGCCAGGTTTCCGATGCCTGCCAGGGGCCCCTGGGTGTTGCCCCTCTGAGGTTGACTCTGGCCCCTCTTGACACCTTCCAGGGACTTGGCAGGGAGTGGACCCATCTCTGTCAGGAAGCAGCCATGCCCCTGAGGTAAACTCTTGTGCAATAATGGGGCTGTGGAGAGCCGCTGGCCGCGTCTTTCAAAATCTGAAGTATAAACTGACAGGCCGGGCTCCGAGCTGTGGGCCTCCTCTGGAGAGCATGCCTTGAGCAGTTGGGCATGGCACCAGCAGCACCCCACACCTTAGACCCAGGTCTCTGGTCCTCAAGTGTCACCCTGCCCACTTTCCAAGGCCATCTGAGCCGTTTCCTCAACTCAATCTATCAGGTATCGGTCTCACAAAACCTGACCTTCCGTGCCAGCTAGAAACACCATCTCCTGACTCTCCTGGCAGGTGCCTTTGCCATTTTTGTCCCCAAACCAACCAGATAGAAATGTGGGTGACTGTTCCTCTTGGGCTGTGGTGGAGACCATTAGTACTACAGAAGAAATTTCTACCCCCAAGTCATGTGGGTGCTAGTTGCAAGATTTAGGGAAACCCAGGCTAAGTAAGTTATAAGTAATGGGGCACAAGAAACATACTCCCTTGGCTTACTGAGAGCTGAGCAGAGAAGGATTGGAGCTATAATGGCAGTAGGGGTCAAGGGATACATATATGGGAGAGCTGTGAGAAGGCTAGAGCCTTGGTAAAGTGTGGGGCTGAAACGGAAACCCAGCAGTGAAAGCCACCAACAAGGAAGAAGCTAGCACCACCAATGTCACAATGCTGGGTGGCTCTGTTCTCACCTTTGGCTGAATGTGAGACCCGAGCCACCAGGCAGGGTCTGGGCTCCAGTCTGTGCTGAGGTGTCTTGGCAACCAAGAAGGGAGCTAAAGGTGCTGGAATGATAGCTCAGGGGTTAAGAGGACTGACCACTCTTCCAGAGGTCCCAAGTTCAATTTCCAGCAAGGTCTCCCCATGCAGCTCTCTAGTGAAGCAAGACCAGTAAAGTATGATGTTGCCTGAATCACGGGGTTTAAGAGAGAAGCGTTGGGTTGGGGGCTCACAACCATTATAAGAAGGGAACTAAGAAAGGTTTCAACAAGCAGATAAGCCAAGGTGCAATGTCCAGTAGGAATGGCAGGCCCCGCCCCTTTCCCTGCTCTCTGGGAGTCCAACCTGGGGAAGGAGCTGGCAGGCCCTGGGTCCCCTCAGTTGGCAGAGTTACACTGTAGGATTTGCTGAGGGGCAAAGAGCTTCCTGACAGCCGGGATCTCTATAGGCTGCCCCAGCACTGAGTAGTTCTCTTTGTTGTCTGCAGTCTGGGCTGAAGACTTCTTAAAGTAGCACAGGCGGCAAACAGAGTGGTACTTGTCCGCTCCGCCAATCACCTCCACCTGGTAGGAGAGGCGTATGAGGGAGGACTCAGAAGCCTAAGCCCACCCCACTCCGTGGGCAGAAGCACAAGGAGATACCTCTTTCTCCAGGCCCAGCCTCTTGGTGTAGGAAGCTTCTCGAAAGCACTCCATGCACACAGCGGTGAGCTTCACCACACTCTCGGCCAAGGGCACCAGGTTCAAGATGCTGCCGAAAGCCTACACAGGACAGCAAAAGTGTTAGCCAGGCACTTCCCTCCCTGCCTGTGTTCACGTGTATGCGTGTGGAGGGAGTTCTGCGGAACTGACGCAAGCCTGTGTGCAAGGCAAGTGTGTTACAGCCTGGGCTGCCCCCAGCCCAACGCTTCTCTTTTAAACCCCATGATTCAGCAACATCATACTTTACTGGTCCTGCTTCACTAGAGAGCTGCATGGGGAGACCTTGCATGCTGTCTCCCCTCTCAAGACCGCTGCCATGGGTCAGACATCTTTACCTTCCTCTGGAAGGTTCCGTCCAGCGCCGCCACAATCACTGTCTTGCCTGTATTGGCCATCGTTTCACAGAAATCCACAATGTCAGGGAACTAGGAAAGTTCAGAGAGGATGAAGTGAGGCGTCCTGAGCAAGGGCCTCATGAAGACGGTGAGGGATCCGAGCACACAGGTAAGCCCAGAGCCGGAGATCAGACCGCACTGCCACTCCTGTGAAACATCCCACCTGCATGCCCACTGCTACCCAGGGCTGGCCCACAGAGGCCTCTACATACCAGAGAGGCTGGAACAGCAGTTCTCAACTAGTGGGTCGAGACCCCCCTGGGGTTGAACAGCTTAAACAGTGTGCATGAAGCCCTTGGCTCCACCCCCATCCCCTACCCCCACATCAAATGAGCCAGACAAGGTGTCCAACACAATACCACTACTTTAAAGGTAGAAGGATTAGGAAGTTAAAATAAACCAGGGCTGGAGAGATGGTTCAGGGGTTACAAGCATGGCTTGTTCTTATAGCTAACTAGAATTCAATTCCCAGCACCCACAACAGATAGCTTACAAACCATCTGTAACTCCAGATGCAAGGACAGCTAATGTCCTCTTTTGGCATCTGCAGGCACCCACCCTCACATGCACACATGCACTTTTAGCCCCCATGGACAGCTGGAGGGAGGAAGGGAGGGAAGGAGGAGGGGGACTCTTGGTAATGAGATGTACAAGGCGTACGTAAGTAGGTTGGCAGGGATAGCTGCCCTCCGCCTTCCACTGTCTCTCAGGCCAGCCTCCCCTTTCACAGCACGGGTGTAGACCAGGTTAGCCTTGAACTCAGGAGATCTACTTGCCTCTGCCCCTGAAGTTCTAAGATTAAAGGCCTATGCTATGAGCCTGGCGCTTCCATTTTGTTTGAGCTGGGTCTCTTCCTGAATCTGGAGCACAGCTACTGGGCTGGGCTGCCTAGTCAGGGAGCTCCAGGGGCCTGCCTGTCTCTGCCTTCCTCACACTGGGATTATGGACATGTGGCTATACCCAGTGTTGTACACGGGTGCTAGGGACCCAAACTCAGGCACTCATGCCTGCAGAGCCAGGGCCTCCCTCACTGACAGAACTGTCTCCCCATCCCTTCTGTCTCTCACTTTTGATTGGTTACTGCTGTGCAACCCAGGCTGGCCTGGGTTGCAAAGCAATCTCCTGCCTGCCTGGTTCTTGGACCTTTTCTTGAACATATCTCTGCCCTACACCTTAACGTTCTAACCTTTCTCTTCTTCCACGGTCCCTCCCAGTTTTAGTCTTTCAACGGAGGTGAGGTGGAAGCTCCAGATTTATCTCCAGACCTAGAATGCCGCAGCCAAAGGGCAGAAACTTGGAATGGATGCGATTGGTCCCTGGACTCAGCCATTCCCACAATAGTCACAGCATGTGACATGGCTTGCTCTATAAAAACACACGTGTATAATTAGAAGCGTCCAGGCTGGACTGGCATTCATCAGAGTCCTGGCACTGGCTGAACATAATCTCTTGGGTCAACACCAGGCAAGGCAGGCACCCTGGCCGCATGAATAAAGACCCTTCCTCAGTCTCACGTGACCACTGACAAAGCAGGTGCAGTCTATGCCAGAAGCAATCAAACAAGCACCACCCTTCCGCCAAAAGGAGCTCGGTCCCCTCCCGGAGGGCCACTGTTCCACGACTAGTGTTTGCCCCGTGGCAGGCTTTAGAACCCACAATATTGGCTCGCAGGGCATTCCTGGTAGTTTCTGGTTCAAAGACACTTAAGTGGCAAGCCTCCTTTGTCTGGTGTGCTCCTGCTGTGCCCTACATTGAGCCTGTCATTACTGCGTCAAAAAGAAGGGAAACAAAGTTCTTAACGATGCAAGCTTCTAATCTTGCCCAGAAGCTGTGGGCCCTGCTTCTGGTGAATGAACACACGGGAAGCTCTATGTCCTCAGCTCTGGCTCCAGGGACCCTACAAGACCCTCTACCCACTGTCTGAGGACACAGGAAGGAAGGGCAATCTCCTTGTGTTACCACGAGGAGATCCTGAACTTAGTAAGGAGCAGGGTCTAGAGTCTGGGGCGGAAGCACACAAGAATTGTGTTGTTTATACAGTGCACACTGAATACTCACTGTAGCCTGTGCGAGGGCCCATGACTACACAATACCAGCACTCGGGCCCGAGTTCTAATCTAGCCTGGACCACAAAGCAAGACCCCACCCCAAAACTCCAAGTAGCCACTAAATGAACTCGTTTTCCTTAATCATAAGGTGGGGTGGGGGTGGGGCGCATAGAAATAAATCTCTCCTATAGGTTAGGATGGGGAAGAGGGTTGGGGCGACTGGTAGGCTGGTGCCAGACCTGGGTATGAGTCTATCAAGCAGGAAGAGCTAAGAAAAGAAGGTAGTGGGCTGGAGAGATGGCTCAGCGGCTAAAAGCACTGACTGCTCTTCCAGAGGTCCTGAGTTCAATTCCCAGCAACCACGTGGTGGCTCACAACCATCTGTAACGGGATCTGATGCCCTCTTCTGGTGTGCATGAAGACAGCTATAGTGAATAAATAAACAAATCTTTAAAAAAAAAAAAAAAGAAAGAAAGAAAGAAAGAAAAGAAAAGAAGGTAGTGCCTAGGGAGTGCGGCTGGGCCTCTGGGAATACCAGGAGAGCACAGAGTAAGCAGGCTACTGCCGCAGGCCTGAGGGGGGAAACTGTGTCCTAAGTCAACGTCTGCACAGCCATTGCACTCCCAAGGTTTACCTCTGAGGACAAAACAGATCAGGCATGTCCAAATGGATAGACAGATGCCAAGAGCATGACGAGGGTATCATGGCCAGAGCTTTCTCATTCTATCCTGGGGGTCGGGGGCACACGAGGGACAGATTGGAACATTCCTCCTCTAAACCCAAACAGCCTCTCTCCTTCCAGGGTAGATCGTAAGACTGGTGGGCGGCCAGAGAGCCACAGCAAAGTCTAGCAGAAAGTCATCAAGTGATACAGAGCCTCTGGCCCAAACCCCACCACCCAGGACCATCATCCAGGTTTGTGAACAAGCCTCTTGCTGCCACAGGACTCATTTTCCATTGAGTGGTTTATTATGTTGTCACAGGCTGCTTGCTTGGGACATCACGCCATCTTTATGTGACCACTATTTTTAAAATTTAAAAAAGTCATGTGTGGGGTTGGGGATTTAGCTCAGTGGTAGAGCACTTGCCTAGCAAGCGCAAAGCCCTGGGTTCAGTCCCCAGCTCCGGAAAAAAAAAAAAAAGAAAGTCATGTGTACATGTCTATCCGACGAGTGTATGAGGACTTGCATATGTGTAGATGCCCACACAGGCTGGGAGAGGTCCTGGGCTGGAGCTGTAAGTGGCTATGAACTGCCCAGTGTGAGTGCTGGGAACAAATCCGGTCACTTGCAAAGTGAGCAAGTGCTCTCAACAACCGAGCCTGCTCTCCAGCCATTACCGTTTTACAATGTCTATCATCACATATGATACATGGGAGGTGGGCGCTCACACGTGGAAGTCAGGGGATAACTCTGAGGAGCCGGTTTCCTGCTCTTTCCCTTTCGTGGGTTCTAGGGATTGAACTTGGGCCTCCAGGCCGTGCAGCAAGCTCCTTTACCCACTGAGCCATCTCACTGGCCCTATTTTTGATTTAAGACAAGGTCTCCTCTGTAGCTAAAGCTGGCTTTGAACTCCTGACCCTCCTCCTGCCTTAGTCTCCCAAGTATGGGGATCACAGCATCACCTCATCACCTATCAACAAATACTTTAGACAATGTCTATGATGTCAAATTTTAGAGTGTGGTTTGTTAGGCCTCTGTCCTCATTCTCTCTGGTGGACCGGATACAGACAGCCTTTAACTGGCAATGAAGTAGGTGTGGCGAGGCCCTACTTGTTTGCAGGCCCTCTTGGAGCCCAGGCTGACTCCAAACTGGCTACACAGAGCCAATGATACTTTGAACCGATCCCCGCCTTCATCTCTGGTGCTAGACCCAGAGGCATTCCAGCTTGTCCAGTTCATGTCATGCTGGGCTGGGCCTTGTACTCAACTAGGCGGGTGCTCTGCCAGCCCCGCCCGGGCCCTCACTGAAGGACTTCTACTGCTAGCAATGGCCAAACTTCCAAAGCATGGTAGGGGTGAGGGTTGGGGGTGGTGTTTAAGACCATGAAAGACACAATTCCCACCCCAGTCAGAGCATACCCTGAAAACAAACACCACCTCCCAAAGAAGAATAAAACCCCACAAACAAACCCCCAGACCAAAGCAAGGCTGGGGTCAAAGGACTGGAGGTCTGGCCACCAATGAGGCCAAGGCTGGAGTTCTCTCCCTCATAGCTACTTTGGCAAAAGCAACCCTAGCCACCCAAATGACAATATGCACACAGGCAAGGGGATCCACACACCAGTAAAGACAAGTCAATGACCCATCTTTCCGAAAAGATGAACGGAACTTCTGAGCCTGCAGGGCATGAAGGGCCAGGGGTGGGTAGGGGTTGTGCCGCAAGCTAACTTACAAACTGCCCTTCATCGATGCCAATGACAGCCACACCCAAGGCCTCCTGGGCCACATCCTTGAGCATGCAGGCCGGCAGTGCATCCATGGTGTTCCTGGGAAGATAAGGCCAGAGGATGAGCAAGGCCACAGGCGCCCGGATGAGAGTGCTACTGTGGCGTTCCCACAGAGCAGCCTGAGGTGTTCCCGTAGCTTCTATGGGGGGAGGAACGGGGAATACAGGCCTTGTTCAGAAAACCAGTTATTACAGCTTACCTCCCTCAACTGAATATGGGTAGTGTCTGCTACTAAGGTCAACAAAGACCCCAAAGTTCTTTAAAAAAAAAAAAAAAAAGGCTTATTTATTAATTATGTATAAGTATACTGTAGCTGTCTTCAGACACACCAGAAGAGGGCATCAGATCCCATTACAGATGGTTGTGAGCCACCATGTGGTCACTGGGATTTGAACTCAGGACCTCTGGAAGAGCAGTCAGTGCTCTTAACCACTGAGCCATCTCTTCAACCCGACTCCAGTTCTTATTCAACAGGACACGCGGTACCTGGCCTAGGTACTGGGGCCATCAGGAAAGGCCCAAGGCCTCTGAGAACAGGAGAGAGAGCAGGCCACTAAGCAAGCCAAGCCACGAGGTTGACAGTGAACATGGGAATACACCCGCGCTGTAACTGAAACACTCAGGAGCTCCAAGCAAGTAAGTTCCAAGTCAGCCTGGGCTATGGAATGCTTCAAAAACCAATGTGCACACCAAAATCTAAACCCCGAACAAGTTACCCTCCCCCACAAGAAACAAAACAGTCCAAAAACTTACCTTCCAGACAATCAGCTATATACACTACATAAGCTCTCAACTACGGAGCCACCCAAGTGTTTTATGAGGGACAGTCCTCAGGGGACACGATACTCTGAGCAGCAAAATCCATATATATATATATATATAAAATGTGTTTTTCTTAATTCAAAATAAATAAACTGAGATGATATTAACATATGTCACTGCCATCATAAAATATAATTTGTAGCCTAGAGGCAGAGCACCCGGTGGCTTCTGCCTGAGGTTCTATCCCTCAGTACCAAAAGACAAAGCAAAACAACTCATTTGAGTCAAGGTCTCTCTGTAGACCAGGCTGGCCCCATACTCTGCCTCTGCCCAACAAGTGCTAGCTAGAATTAAAAGTGTAAGCCACACCAGGGAAAATTTAAATAATTTAGTCACAGGATTAGCGGTTTCCCTGCGTGTACATCTGTGTACCGTGTGTACCGTGTGTACGTCTGGCGCCCTTGGAGGTCAGAAGAGGGTGTTAGAACTTCTGGAGCTGGAGTTGCTTACAGTCGTGAGCCATCAAGTGTGTGCTTGGAATGGAACCTGGGTCCTCCTTGGTAAGACCAAGTACTCTTATTAGCCACCTCTCCAGCCCAGAGAAGCAAGAGTGCAGTGCCCAGGGAAGGGAGACTGTCACAGGCCTGTGGATTTGCCCCGAGCAGCCCAGGATAAGGAGCGTCCTGGAAACCAGACAGCAGAGTGATGCTCTGGAACCCGGTTCTAATTCATCGCTCTCCACAGACTGGAGGACTCTGCACGCCATGTGGCCAGCTGCGGGCAGAGTCAGGCTGTGAAGCCTCTGCTTACAGTCTTACTGTGGACCGCTTCCCAGGAAGGAAGAACCCACCCAGGCCTCTGAAGGCCAGGTTGGACATGCTCCAGAACACCATTAAAGGATGCCAGGAACCTCTCTGCTCTCTAAGGAGTGGAATGCTGGGCTGCACCCAGCGCCTTCTCCCTGTGGTTTCTGCCTCGTTTTTAGAAACAAACTCAGAGAAAGCTCTTTCCCAAAACACAGGCAACAGCATGCAGTGGTGTCCTTACAAACAATAGAACCTCCCAGGCCTACTTATTACCCCACAATCTTTTTTTTTTTGGAGCTGAGGACCGAACCCAGGGCCTTGCGCTTGCTAGGCAAGCACTCTACCACTGAGCTAAATTCCCAACCCATTACCCCACAATCTTAAGATCTGGGAAGTTGGGCGTAACCAAACATGTCTGTAATCCGTTTATCTATATAGAGCCGATGGGGGTGCGGGCTGGGTGTGGGATTGCTTGCCTGTAATCCCAGGAGGAAGAGGAGGGGAGGTCACAAGTTACAACCCAGCTAGGCTACAAGAGACCTGTCTCAAGGTTGGAGAGATAGGATCGGGTGCTATCCTTGCAGAGGAACCAACCATGGGGCAGCTTACAATGATCTCCAATTCCTGTTGTGGGGAATCTGATGCCCTTTCCTGGTCTCCAAGGGCACCAGGCAAGCAAGTAGTTTGCAGATCTACAAGCAAGCAAAATACCCATATGTAAGAAAAAATAATAATAAAAAACCAAACAAATCAAAAACAGGATTGAGATGTCTGAATGTGTAAAGGCCTTGCTGTGAGAGCACACTGAGCCAGGTGTGGTGGCCACGACTTTGATCCCAGGCGTTCGGCAAGGCGGAGGCAGGCGGTTCTGTGAGTTCAAGGTCAACCAGGTCTACAGAGAGAGAGAGAGAGAGAGAGAGAGAGAGAGAGAGAGAGAGAGAGAGTTCCAGGGCAGCCATGGGTCTAGAGAGATCTTGTCTCAAAAAAAACAAAACTGAAAAGTATGACCAATGAGTTTGGAACCCAGAACGTATAACCTGAGGCTGTCCTCTGAACTGGTGTGTACAGACACATGTGTGCACAACACAATACTCATGAATCTGAAGTTCTCTCTTCCCTCCCCTAGTAGAGCAGACAAGGGAGGACAGGCAACAGGCCGGCTGTGGCCGACACTCGGCTGCCTCCGTCCTGCTTTCGGCCCTCCTGGATGCTCATCCCATCCTGTGTGCTGGACACCACGGTTACAGAGACAGAGAAGTAAAGATCTCAGCACCTCGCCTGGCAGGAACCACGGCTAGAGTTCCCGACCCAACTCCAAGTCCTGGTTATTCTCCGCTCTGCTTCTTGTTCTGCTTCAGAGACCTGTTCCTACAGCTCCAGGCTGTTCACCCTCGGTCCAGGTTCCAGCCACCCTGAGGGGCTACCCCAACCTCACGGTCAGACTTCGACTCTGGGTTGAGTCCAGGATACTCAGAAAAGAGTGCCTCAGAGCACGAATCCCCAAATTTTCCCTTCGGCAGCAGAGACAAGTGTTCAGTGCTAGGGCTGGTAGACACACAAGTGGGAATGATGACAGCTACCTGATGACAGAAAGCCAACTCAAGAGGGGGAAAGAACCTCTGGAGTCAAGGTAGCTGCAGCCTCTACCCAAGTGGAACCCAGGTTCTCCCATGCTTTGAGCCCTCATCCCTATCCATTAGAGGTGAAACGCAGCCCATCCCTTCACTACCCCAGCCCTGATGCATGTGAAGGTATGCCCTGTGCCTTAGGGGTTCCCGCAGGACAGGATCAAGGGGGCAGGACTGACCGGTCATGTGTGGAGAAGCTGTTGCTATAGCGCGTGTCTTTGGCATACTTGATGACCAGGCACTTGTACTGGGCGATCTGGAAGCGCCTTACTCTCCTCATCAGCTCCGTGCTGCAAGAGTAACCAGGCAAGATGAGGCCCGAGCCAAACGCGGGCTGCCACCGCCACCTAGTGTCCAGCCAGAACCGCACGCGTTCACCACATGCTGTTCTGAACAAATTTCCATTTATAATGAATGAACTTCTTTGACAGAATCGCCAGAGCTTGCTTCTGGGCCCCAGGTCTCGAGCTTCGGCCTCACCCTCAGGTGAGGGACAAAAGTGAGGTGACACCAGGCTGTTCAAGAAGAGTGGGGTGCCTGGTGTGGTGATGCACCCCTATAATCCCAGCACAAGAGATGAAGAGGCAAGCGGATCTGAGTTCGAGACTAGCTTGGGCCACATAAAAAGATTCTGAGTTAAAAAAATTAAAACAAAGTAAAAAATAAAGCAAAGTAACCCCGAGTAGTGTGTGTGTGTGTGGGGTGTTACTCGGGGTGGGACTTCCAGAGGTCAGACCCTCACCTCAGAGAGTTAATTGGGCTCCAAGGCTTTAGGAGAGCTCGCACGGGGAATGCATAAGGAAACTGTCTTGGAAAAGGTGCCCAACTCCCAAGGGACACACTTGGGAGTCCGGTGGGCTCCTGGGGATGTGGACTGGGTGTTTTCAATTGTACCCCGATGTGGTCCGCTTCAGCAAAATAGGGTTCCCTGAGAAGAGGCTTGGGCGGGAGGGAGGCAGGAAGCCAGCAAAGAGGATTTTGGGCGGGAAAGTAAGCCCAGAGGTGGAGCGGCCTTTTCCGCCTAGTCAGAGGCCTCTGGAAAGATGGGGGAGGTGGGAAAGGAGAGCTAGGGTCTGCGGAGAGAGGGAGACCCACCGCCCCGAAGGCCCATTCATTCATTACCTTTTCCCTGAGAACATGGGCCCGAGAATCACCTAGAAGAGAAGTCATCTTACGGGGTTTCCCCTTGCACACCCCTCACCACCCACCACCCGATCCCACCCAGACCCCGCACCTGGATCTGCCCCCGGGTCTTGCTGGGGGAGATGGGCAGCACGGTGGGCAGGTTGATGTAGCTCATGGCGATGGGGTAAATCCTAGCACCCGGGTCCTTGAGTGGAGTACGTTAGTCACACACAACGCCTCCCACAGTGCCCCTTGCGCGCCTAAGCACGGAGCAATCGCCCGGCAGGGCGGAGCCTGGTGAGACCCGCCTCCCCTCTCAGTCCAGTGAAAACCCTGGACTCGACTAAGCCCTCGGGATCTGGCCATGGCTCTTCCTTCCTCTCCTTCTCCCGGCCAGGCTCCGTGGAGGACCTTGTCTTCAGAGGTAGGTGTGGTGCAACCGCTCCGAGCCGAGACTGGAATTTTAGGAATTTTAGGATGCCCACAAACCAGATTTCCTAACCTCGAGTGCCAGATTTCTTCATTTTTCCTCGTTACAGGGTAATTTTAGCCTGTTAGTCTGGTTTTAAAGACAGCGAAAACTGAAGTCCTGCAGAACTAAGGGGTTGAGGGTTCGGACCTTATTCTGAGGTTGTGCAGTGTGGGGGTCTATGTTTCTGTAACCACAGTCCGAAAGATGCCAAGGCAGGGGTCCCTGCTGTGAGTGGCTAAGCAAAGCAGGCACCTTCTGGGACAGACAGACAGTCTTGAGAATTTCCCTGCTAAAAATCCTCTGGCTCACACTAAGCATGCCCAGAAACCTTTGCACTCAGGAGTTTGTGGTTGGTTACTCTGCCTGACCGTGGTTGCTGCAAGAGTTATCTACGGTGGTGTACACAAAGCACGACAACCCATTTTGGCGATTTCTGAAGTTAATTACCATTCCGTAATGATTTCTTGACTGGTTGGCTTGTATTAAACGGGGTTCTTCGTTTTGGTCGCAGACAGACATCATTTAGAAACTGTTCAAAGTTAGGAACATTGTGTTGTCGGTGGTGGCCCACGCCTTCAATTCCAGACAGACGAAGACAGGCGACTTGAGTTCAAGGCCAGCCCGGTCTATAGAGCCAGCTCCAGGACAACCAGGGCTACACAGAGAAACCCTATTGAAAAATCAAAAAAGAAAAAAAAATAGATTTTTTTTAAATCAGTCGTAAATCCTAGTATTAAAAAAATGAAGGCAAAGAAAGGGCTGGATTGATGGCTCTGCTGTTGAACATTCAATGCTCTTCTTCCGGAGGACCGGAGTTAGATTCCACCCATCAGACAGCTCACAACTTCCAGCCCCAGAAGGGACTACTCCCCGATTCTCCGGGGTTGTAGAGGGGGCTGCACCCCCGAGTGGAAGGGCATTTACTCTTATATTGAGCACACGGGTGAGCCTCTGCTGGGGCGGGAGGTGGAGGTGTGGCTGGAGGCAGAAAAGGCTTGAGGGAGGACAAATTCTAGTGAGACGCCCAGATGATGTATGCATTTCAGAAAAAAAAGATTTCTGGGCAGATGTGTATAATCTCAGCACATCCTGGAGGCTAGTCCTCAGACAGCTACATAGTCACAAGAGGCTCCATCTCCAGAAACAAAAGGACAACAACAACAAAAAAATGAGGACGGTCCAGTGCCAAGCCCGGGCCCTGGCATCCAGCAAGGTACCTTACCGGTACTGACCTGAACAAGACGGTGTATAGCACCTAAGGCGCACACTGAACAGGAAGAGGCAACTGTGCTTGAGCAACGCACACCTCCCTTCTAGCCCTCTAGGCGATTAGCACGCCCATCATACCAAAGAGCAGGAGTCCTAAGCTGGAGACAACCAGTAAGAGGTGGAGGTTGACGGTGCTCAGCCCCCGGCCTTTGTGTGAAGACTGTCTTCAAGATTCCGATTGTTGGGGCTGGGGATTTAGCTCAGTGGTACAGTGCTTACCTAGGAAGCGCAAGGCCCTGGGTTCGGTCCCCAGCTCCGGGGAAAAAAAAAAAAAAAAAAAAAGATTCCGATTGTTGTTCAGGAATCTGTCTCCTGCTTGCTTTTCTCTGTTACCTGTGGGCATCTCACACTCTCCCCGCGTGATGCTGGAGATCGAATCCAGCACCTCACACGTGCAGCACCTCACACGTGCTAGGCAAACCCTCCACCGTTGAGTTATGTCCCCACGTTTTACTTCGTTTATTTATAAACGGGGTCTCACTCTCTAGGCCTGGATATCCAGAAACTTGCTCTGCTCCTGCCTCAGCCTCCGCCTCCACAGAGTGCTGGGATTACAGCGGCTGCTTAGCCACACCTCAGCTGCATGGCCTCCTGCATCAGCCGTCTGGCTGAGCGGACATTTGTAAACTGACCTTTGACTTCTTCTTCCTTACCTCTGACCCTGTGACCCTGTACGTGCCTGGGGTCAGACTACTGTCCTCCCAGGAAAACAGCCCGTACCACTTGATCGGTTATGGCCACACAGCTGCCTCACCTCCTGTGGTCTCAGTTCCTATAGGAATGTGGCCCCCCAGTGCCATTTACAAACCTCATGTCTCATGAAGGCTGTTAGCTGGTTAAAGGCACGGTTGCCACTAGGGAACCCCTTTGTCACCCTTTTGGAGGCATCTTAGATGTTCTGCTGAGATACCCAACGGGCAGCTAGTGGAGGGAGTGGGGAGTGGAGGCTGATGGGGCTTGAGAAAGCTGCTTGCGTTACAGGGTCTTCTCAGGGCAGAGAAGTAGAGAAGATCAGCCGTCACGGGCAGGTGGGGTCGATGCACCCCCTGAGAGGGAGAGTCTCACAGGGTTCTGTCTGTCCACAGGAACTGGAGAAGCAGTACTCACCCAGAAGATGGGTCATCCGCATGAAACCAGAGGAAGTTGTCGGGAATTTCATGCAGATAGGAAGCCAGGGTACTGTGGGACTGTCCCAAAGGGACCTCGATGTATGGCCGCTTCTCTGGGGTTGGGGAGGGGGCTGCACCCCTGATTGGAAGGGCATTACTCTTATATTGGGCACATGGGTGAGCCTCTGCTGGGGCGGGAGGTGGAGGTGTGGCTGGAGGCAGAAAAGGCTTGAAGGAGGCCAAGTTCTAATGAGACTTCCTGGTTGGCTAGGGGCCTCTAAGCTCTAAAGCTATGGTTCTCAACGCATAGATTGAGGCCCCCTTTGCGGATTGAACGACCCTTTCACAGGGGTTGCCTAAGACCATCAGAAATATCAGATATTTATATTATGATTCATAACAGTAGTAAAATTACAGTTCTGAAATAGCATTGGAAATAATTTTATGGTCGGGGGTCACCATACCACGAGAAAGTGTATTAAAGGGTCGCAGCATTAGGAAGGTTGAGAACCACTGCTTTAAAGGGACATTCTATGGTTGGCACGGAAATTCAAACTAAAAATAGCAAAGAAAGCGGGGTACTGTTACTTTTTTTTTAATTTTTTGTTGTTGTTGTTGTTGTTGCTGTTGTTCTCTTTGTAGCACTAGCTGTCCTGGAATTCACTCTGTAGACTCGGCTGGCTTTGAACTCAGATTCTCCTGCCTCTGCTTCCCAAGTTCTGGGATTAAAGGTGTGCTCCACCACTACCCACCTCACCCAGCTGTTTTGAGTTTAATTTTTTTTATTTTATTCTGAGACGGGGCCTTTCTGAGTAGCCTAGGCTGGCCTCAAATTTACTATGTAACCCAGGCTGGCCTTGAACTCATTAACTTCCTGCCTCAGGCTCCAGAGTGTTGGGATTACAGGTGCCAATCACTATGCCCAGAAATATGATGGGTGGGATTCTTCCCAGCATGCACTGCCCTGGGTTAAACTCTCTGTCATAGAACTGGCACGGTGAGTGCATGGCTGTAATACTAGCACCAGTGAGGCCAACCAGAAGTTCAAGGTTATCCTCAGTTACATAATGAATGCTAAGATTGGGATACTGAGACCATGATGGGGGAGGGGATCAAACCTTTGTTCCCTTTAAAGCAATCAGAGCTTGGGTCTTCCCTCTGCCCCAGGGTGCTGAGGTGCTGTGGTGGATGCAATCTTTGGTGAGGCATCCATGCTGGGTGGGGAATTGCTTTGAGGTGGAAGTAGGCTGTGGGAACAGCTGTGGTGGATGCAATCTTTGGTGAGGCGTCCTTGCTGGGTGGGGAACTGCTTTGAGGTGGAAGTAGGCTGTGGGAACAGCTGGCTGTCTGCTCAGAGCGGGAGTCTGAACGCTGGCCAAGTGCCAGGTCTCAGCAGACTGACCAAACCCTTGCCCTTGGAAGTTTTCAAAATAGAGAGAGGGGTGTGGGGAGGATCAGGCTTTGGGGGCCACCACATGCATATTCTCCTTGGCCTCTTACTGTGGATTGGAGCTGTTTCTGAACTCTAAAGAGTCCTCACGGTGGCTGTCACAGTAGGTATGCGGAGATGTGTGGCCTTGGAGTGAGCACATTCGCCTTTCTTTCTTTTTTTTAAAAACATTTATTTATTATATATAAGTCCGCTGTAGCTGCCTTCAGACACACCAGAAGAGGGCGTCGGATCCCATCACAGATGGTTGTGAGCCACCACGTGGTTGCTGGGAATTGAACTCAGGACCTCTGGAAGAGCAGTCAGTGCTCTTAGCCGCTGAGCCATCTCTCCAGCCCAGCAGGAGTTAAAAAGCCAGCCCAGCAGGGGAAGGAACTCACTAGCCAAAGCCCAGGGCTCAGACTAGGCCACTGTGCTGGACGCTCAGAACCCTCTGTGGTCAGCTCTCAGGAAGTGCTAGCAGGGCTGTCCTGCTGGTGCACACTCCCCTCCCCAGCCCCACCCCCAATCGCAGCGCTCACAGACAGGCTCCTCCAATGCTCTGTGCTTTCCCTGCTCACAAGCTTGCCTTTCCCTGTGCTCCTTGGATTTGACTGAACTCTGAGACTGAGCCACAGGCCCTGTTCTCTACCCTAGCCTTATCCCGACCTCTCCACCTTGTGGGGGATGACCATGTACTTCTGATCCTCCTGCCTCCACTCTCCTATCACTACAGGACTACCCAGCTAGGTTGGTGTTTTATTTGTTCTAGAGTCTGTAACAAGGACTGGCGGAACAGCACACACACACACACACACACACACACACGTTCAATCCCAGGGTTCCTTCCCCAGCCCCCAAAACAAACAAGATATAGAGACTGGTACAGCTCATAACTGATGCTGACATTAAAACCTGTTCATAGGGGCTGGAGAGAGTGGTTAATCTCTAGCAGCTCTTCCGGAGGACCTGTGTTTGATTCCTAGCACCCACGTGGCAGCCCACAATTGTCTGTAATTCCAGCTCCAGAGGGTCTGACAGGATTCTCTGGCTTCCTCAGGCACCAGGCATGTATGTATGCATATGACGCTCAGACATATCTTCAGGAAACTACTCATAAAATCAATTAACTTTTTTTTTAAAAAAAAAAGCATATTTACTAAATGAAGTAAAAAAAATCAAAATGCACCAGACTCTGAAGGCTGGGGAGACAGTTCAGTGATTAAGTGCATGCACTGCTCTCGAAGAGGATCAGAATCCTCCCAGCTCACAACTGGCTCTAACTCCAGCTCCAGGGGATCTGAAGCCCTCCTCTGACTTCCACAGAGAACTGCACACGTGCGCACAGGGAGGTGCACATACACACATAAATAGAAATAGAATAAGCCTTAAAAACACAAAAATCGAGTCTTATCATTTCAAGAGGCTGAAGTGGGAGGTTCAAGGCCAGCCTGGGGTACGTAGCAGTTCCATGTCATCCTGGATAAATGTGTCTCAAAACTGCAGAACAAAACAGTGTACTCTGCCGTCCGAGGATCCCAGATGTTGAAATTCGTAGATAGGAGGAGTTGTTCAAGGTCACCCTCGGCTAGGTAGGACTCTGAGCCAGCCGAGGTTGCATGAGATCCTGTCTCAAACCAACAGAAGTTCCCAGAGAGAGACAGCATGCTTGACTCCGTGTGTATAACCTGTAGTGAGCTCTGGTTTCTGCTTCCCACTGACCAGTCCCTCCTCATGCTTGGATTCATTTGCATGGCCTCTGGCCCCTGCTTGCACTGTTAGACTGCCAACACAGCATTCCAGTTGGCTCTGGACCATGACTTCTAGAACCTGGGGTTTTGTCTGTAAGCATTTTGGCTCTTTGGGTTATGAATATTTAAAGTCTACTTCTCTCTTTGTTACGAAGTTTATTCTGGGGTGTCTTGAGAAAGCCCTCTTGTGTTCCTACCTATGGGTTCAGAGCCTGGAGGGTATTCACACTCTGGGGGAGGTTGTGCATCACCTCAGATTTGTGTCTCGAGCCCAGTGAGAGTTGTCCCAGGAGGCTGGTCCTTCCTTGTTAATTAGGTCAGCGGTGCTTTGAATATCTGAGACTTCAGCCAAGAACAAAAGTGTGGTTTTGGCATCAAGATAATCTAATTCAGCCAGGGAAGTTGTCAGGACTCTTAATAAAATCACTAGCTTTTGATCAACCCCTGTGTTGACGAGACCCTGAGGCACACACTTCTCCCTGGTTGGAAGCGTCTGTGGAGGACACCACCAGTTCCCTCCTATTGGCAAACAGGGCCACCCTCTGGCCCAGAAGTCACACTTCCTGGAGGTGCTTAGTCCCAGGGTCAGGAGGTTTGTGACACCCTAAGCTAACCCATGCATGGCCGTGGTTGGATCTCAGCCAGGGAGTGGCCCCAAGGGATGCTGGTTGTGACAGATGCTGATGTCGCAGGTTTTGGGGGTTCAAGGAGGAACAGGAAGAATAGAGGGGGTGTCACTACCTTCCAGGGACAAAAGAAGGCAGAACCCACCAGGGAGTCTCAGTGCTGGTGGGAGGGGGAACCCTGAATCGAGATAGGCTGTGAAGGGAAAGTCCTGAGCAACTGTCTCAAAGAGAGGAGCAGGGGGCGGGGCAGGGGCGGGGCAGGGGCGGGGCAGGGCACAGCCATGTTGCTGGTAGAGAGAATGACTGTGACCATTGTATGGGACCTGTGTGATCTATGCTTGTTCTTTACCTAAGGAAATACTTCTGTTTGTCTTAGGACAGGCTTGCTCTGTAGCACAGGCTGCCTTAAGACCCAACTGCCCCAACCTACCGGGTGCTGGCAAGTCACAGCTGAATCTCTTCTCCTGGTTCTGTGTGGTCTCTGTTGACTTCAGGTTCATGAAAGTCTGTTTTGCTATTGTCCTTTTATGAATGTGTGTGGAGTGTGTGGGTCTGGGAGATTGAACTCAGATCTTCAAGCTTGGTGGCAAACCTCTTTACCTGTTGAGCCATATCACTGGCTCCTAAGGTGCTTTCTTTCCAGAAAAAAAATTTACTAGCATACACTGTAGCTGTCTTCAGACACATCAGATCTCATTACAGATGGTCGTGAACTGGGATTTGAAGTCAGGACCTTTGGAAGAACAGTCAGTGCTTTTAACCACTGAGCCCAGCCCCCTAAGGTGCTTTCTCAAAGTCTGGTTGATGGTTAACATATCTGGAGTTGATCTTTTGTGGTGTGAGGTATGAATCACTTGGATATTAACTCTCCCAGTACTGTTGCTCTTAACCGCCGAGATTCTACCTCTCCACAGCCAGTTTTTGTTTAACATAATAAAAATCTTTTTTAGAAGGCACTGTCTCCAATTCAAATGTCCCTGTCCCTAATTAGATGGTCTCAAGATTATCCGTTTCAGGGTGACAAAGATGGCTCAGTGAGTAACTGGTGCTTGCCATGGGAGCCTGGTAACCTGAGTTTGATGGACCTTTTTTGAGACCCTGTCTCAAAAAATAAAACAGGGAGACAGGTGTGGTGGTGCACACCTTTGATCCCAGCCCTCCAGAGGCAGAGGCACGCCGATCCCAGAGTTCAAGGCCAACCTGGTCTACAGAGCACATTCTAGGACAACCAGGACCACACAGAGAAACCCTGTCTTGGAAACACAAACATCGAACACTTTTTAAATCGATAAATAAAAGTAAGGCAAAGACTGAGGCTCTGGCTCAGTTGATGACGAGCTCTGGTCGAACGTGAGGACCTGCGTTCAGACTTGGTGGCAATCACACTCCACACACACAAGATCTCTGCTGACCTCAGTTAGATCCCTAGTAACTGTGGGGACGAAAGGAAAGGATAAATTCCCCTAAGTTGTCCTCTGACCTGCACAAGCATACCTCGACACATTGACACCTTAACATGTACACACAAGCACACTGAATGAATAAAAATAATTTAGAAAATACGCCGCTTTTCCCAACACCTAGGTAGGTGTGTGCTATCTAGTGGCGAACGGAATCAGAGGGCACTGAAGTGGCGGCAGCCAGCCGCAATGCCTTCTGGGACCACGGGGGTCACTTGCCCGCAGATGTCAGGGTGGGGGCGGGGCTCCAAGCGGAAGCTGCCTCTGCTGACCACTTAACCACTGAGGAGGCTGCTGCAAACTGCCCAGAGCTTGCAGTATCTGGGGTTAACTGACAGCGACTCATCTGCCTCTGCAGCCACCCAGAAGGCCCGGGCCACCAGGAGGAACCAGCTGGATGTCTCCTATGGAGATGGTGTAGGGGAGAAAATGGATATCTACTTTCCGGATGAGGATTCCAAAGGTGAGATGGGCAGCGTGCGGGGCCCATGGTCCCCTGGAGACTGCCGGGTGTCTGGCTCACTAGCGCCCCCTACCGTTTGTTACAGCTTTCCCCCTCTTCATGTTCTTGCATGGAGGATACTGGCAGAGTGGAAGGTGAGTTGGAGAATGTAGGTTGACTAGTGAGCATGAGTCACCCTTCCCCAGGACGGTGTTCCGGAGCTGACACATTACCAGCCTGCAAGAAGAGAAGCTCGACCTTTCACATCTTGTGGCAGGAAGTCAGAATCGAGGTGCTGAGGGGCCTGGCTAGAGGTGCAAAGGGGGTGGTGTGCTCTGGCTGGGTGTTCCTCAACTTGTGGCCCTGTCTCAGCTTTTGCTTTCGTCCTCACATGGTTACTGATGCGTGTGTCCCAGAGCTCCCTCTCATAAAGACACCACCTCAGGGCTGGACACATGGCTCAGGGGTTAAGAGCACTGGCTGCTCTTCTAGAGGTCCTGAGTTCAATTCCCAGCCCCCACATGGTGGCTCACAACCATCCGTAATGGGATCTGATGCCCCCTTCTGGTGTGTGTGAAGACAGCTACAGTGTACTCATAAATAAAAAGCTAGTAAAAAATGTTTTTTAAAAAGGCATCGTCTTGGGCTGGAGAGATGGCTCAGTGGTTAAGAGCACAGACTGCTCTTCCAGAGGTCCTGAGTTCAATTCCCAGCAACCACATGGTGGCTCACAACCATCCGTAATGGGATCTGATGTCCCCTTCTGGTGTGTCTGAAGACAGCTACAGTGTACTCATATACAAAATAAATAAATAAATCTTAAAAAAAAAAAAAAAGGCATCGTCTTGGGGCTGGGGATTTAGCTCAGTGGTAGAGCGCTTACCTAGGAAGCGCAAGGCCCTGGGTTCAGTCCCCAGCTCCGAAAAAAAGAACCAAAAAAAAAAAAAAAAAAAAAAAGGCATCGTCTTAGATTTAGATGTCCTTGTCCCTATTTAGATGATCTCAAGATGATCAATTTCTAATTTGCAAGATGGCCCGGTGGGCAAGGGACTTGGAGTGTTTGGTGCTTTGGAAATAAGAGCAGGGAAGCTAAGGCAGCAAGTTCGAGACCAGCCTTGTCTCAGAAGACACGAAGCAAGGTGGGGTGTAGTGGGTCAGTGGGACCTGGGTTGCATTGCTGGTACTGAATCAAATTCAGCATGATGGCACGTACCTCCGATTCCAGCCCTCGGGAGCTGGGGAGGTCGGGATCAGGGTTATCCTCGGCTACATAGGGAGTTTGAGGCCAGGCTGGGATACAGAAAACAGGAAGTTTGTGTCTACTCACGCATGCTGCATACACACTAAATGGATAGACTTGGTGTCCCTGTGTTGAGAAGAAGGGTGTTTGGGGTCTCGGAGGACACCACTGTTCTGAGGACCGTCCTGAGATGCCTGTCATGGGAACCCTCCCGCCCCACAGCGCACTCATCTCTTTAATTTTTCGTCTTATTTGGCCGTTGTATTTATTCCACTGTGCTGTGCTTTTCACCTTCAACTCTCACAACTTGCAAAGACAGGGAACATAATTGTCCTGTTTTCCAAGGGAGGAAGCCAGCCTAGAGATTAAAGTCCGTAGTGAGCACAGCCTATTCTTTCCCTCAGCACAGTGTCCTGTGTGCATGGGATTATCTGCCGCAGGGCGTGTGTGTCCAGGACCTGAGGGACGAAACGTCACAGTCAAGTTGTCTCCACTTGTCACGTCTTTATCTTTCATTTTCTGTTGCTTCGGTTTTTTTGAGACTGGGTCTCTTAGCTGAGGCTAGCCTCAAACTCACTAAGTAGCTGAGGGTGGCCTTGAACTCCCGATTCTTCTGCCTCTCCTTCCCAAGTACATATTATATGCATCATCATCATTTTGTGTGTAGCGTGTTTGCCTGCATGTGTGTGAGTGTGCCACGAGCCCGCCTGGTGCCTGCAGAACTAGGAGTTCCAGATGTTCATGAACGTCCATGTGGGAACTGAGGGATGAACCTTTGCGTGCTGGAAGAGTAGCTAGCACTCTTAACCCACGGGCCAGCCTCCAGCCCCCTGGCCGCTTTTGTCTTTCCACAGTAAAGATGACTCGGCGTTCATGGTAAACCCACTGACGGCACAGGGAATTGTGGTGGCCGTCGTGGCTTATGACATTGCACCCAAAGGTAATAAGGGTGGCCCCTGAAGATTTGGGGGCCAGAGCCCCCCTCCCCGGTGGATTCTGACCGAGCATTTTGCTCTCAGGCACACTGGACCAGATGGTGGACCAGGTGAGCCGCAGCGTTGTGTTTCTGCAGAGACGCTATCCGAGCAATGAGTAGGTGTCTCATGGAGGCCCTCTGTAGACCAAGGGAGGGGTAGATCTGTGGAGCCCAACCGGGACTGGGACTTCCCATGCCTTAGGGAAGTAGCCGTAATCCAAGTCTCTGTCTCACCCAGGGGAATCTACCTCTGTGGACACTCTGCGGGAGCTCACCTGGCTGCCATGATGCTCCTGGCCAGCTGGACCAAGCATGGCGTCACACCCAACATCCAAGGTTCCTTATTGTTTGTCAAAACAGAATCTGGTATCTGACCTATAAGGGCTCTGTGGGTACGGGAAGAGCTGGCCAGACAGCTCTTACCCTCTCTGGAGCCATGGAGGATTGGGCAGCTCCATCTAGGCCCAGCCCCGGGCCTGAGCTCCTCTCCTTCACAGGCCTTCTCCTGGTGAGTGGGATCTACGACCTGGAGCCCCTCGTATTTACCTCCCAAAATGACCTTCTGCACATGACCCTGTGAGTCACCTGCCCTCCCTCTTCTCCAGTACCCCCACCCAAGGCCTGTCTCCCCTCTGCCCTGACCTCCACTGTCCCATCCCAGGGAAGATGCTGAGAGAAACAGTCCGCAGCGACTCTTGGAGGTGGCTCCAGCACGGCCTGTGGTTCCAGCCTACCCTGTGTTGGTGTTTGTGGCTCAGCACGATTCTCCAGAGTTCCACCGACAGTCCAAGGAGTTCTGTGAGGTACCGCCCACAACCAGCTTAGCCCCTGTTCAGCATCGCGTGATCTCCCTCTCTGGACCTGGTGGTGCACATACGTACTCCCGATTACTCCGGAGGCTGAGGCGAGAGGGTCATGTGGTCAGGGTGTGCTGTAAAGAGAGCCCAGGGCTAGCCTAAGGAACTTAGTAAGACCTTGTTTCAAAGTTTAAAAAAAGAGGGGGCGGGGGGGCTGGAGAGATGGCTCAGTGGTTAAGAGCACTGACTGCTCTTCCAGAGGTCCTGAGTTCAAGTCCCAGCAACCACATGGTGGCTCACGACCGTCTGTAATGGGATCAGATGCCCTGGTGTGTCTGAAGACACCTACAGTGTATAAAAAATAAATAAATCTTTTAAAAAATATTAAAAGAGGGTTGGGGATTTAGCTCAGCGGTAGAGCGCTTGCCTAAGAAGCGCAAGGCCCTGGGTTCGGTCCCCAGCTCCGAAAAAAAAAAAAATATTAAAAGAGAGAGGTTAGGGTGTAACTCGGTGGTAATGGGCTTGGTAAACATAAGCCAGGCTCTGGTGGAATCCCCCAAGGACTGTAATAAATACAAATCCTGTCTACCCAGACCCCAGGACAGTCATTTTCTCATTCAACAAAACCATCCAAATAAACTTGCCGTGCACCAGACACTGAGAGCTACCTCCCCAGCCACACTCTTATGCCCGCCCCACCCCCATTTCTATCCAGACACTACGCCTTGCAGGATGGAAGGCCTCTTTCCAGGAGCTGTGTGGTGTGGATCACTTTGACATCATAGAGAATCTGACCCGGGAGGATTATGCCCTCACCCAGGTGAGGTTCACCCCTCCCTGCAACAGTCTTTCCACATGGACTGCGTGGATCCCACTCCCTAACATGGCCACCGTGGCCAGGGCGGCAAGAGCAGGGGAGAAACACTGACCCGTGTCTAGATGCAAAAGCCAAGGCCAGCTCCACAGAAGGGCATGTGGCTAGTGTTTATTAATTATTGTTGAGACAACGTCTCACTACATAGCCCTTCTAAATAGATGCAGCTGCCCTCAAACTTGTAGTGATCCTCCTGCCTCAGTCTCCTGGGGTGCTGAGATTAGAGGTGTATACAACCATATCAGGCTTGCTACAACTTTGACACAGAGAATACCATGAGCAATTCAGAGAAGCCAGCAGGATGGCTCACTAAGTGCTGGAGAGATGGCTCAGCGGTTAAGAGCACTGACTGCTCTCCCAGAGGTCCTGAGTTCAAATCCCAGCAACCACATGGTGGCTCACAACCATCTGTAATGGGATCCGATGCCCTCTTCTGGGTGTGTCTGAAGACAGCTACAGTGTACTTATATATATAAAATAAATAAATCTTAAAAAAAAACAAAAGGCTCACTGGGTAAAGAAAGGTACTTGCTAGGGTTAGGGATTTAGCTCCGTGGTAGAGCACTTGCCTAGCAAGAGCAAGGCCCTGGGTTCGCTCCTCAGCTCCTGGAGAGAAAAAAAGTACTTGCTGTCACACCAGAGAACCTGGGTTTGACCCCCAGGACCCATGAGGTGGAAGGAGAGAACCACTTCTCGAAAGTTATCTTCTAACCTCCACATGCGTGCCATGCTGTGTGAACATACAATAAATAGTCCTCTTAAAGTCCAAGGATAGGGGTTGGGGATTTAGCTCAGTGGTAGAGCGCTTGCCTAGCAAGCACAAGGCCCTGGGTTCGGTCCCCAGCTCCGAAAAATAGAAAAAAGAAAAAAAAAAAAAAGAAAAAGTAAAAGTCCAAGGATAAAGCTGGACATGGCGTCGTACGCCTTTAGTCCCATGCTGGCGAGGCAGAGGCAGGCAGATCTCTGAGTTTGAGGCTGGCCTGGTCCTATAGAGTTCCATGACAGCCAGGGCTACCCAGAGAAACATTTTGAGGTGAGAGGGGCCAAGGATAAATAGAAAAATGTGGCCAGAAAGCTGATAGGGATAATTCTTTTTGTTTTTTTCTCCTTTTGCTGATAGGATTGACTGGCTTGATTTTATTTTCAGGTGCTGGGGATTGAATACTGTATATGTGTGTGTGTGTGTGTGTGTGTGTGTGTGTTGACATGAGGCATCTTCAGACACTCATGTTTTTAAAATTTTAATTATTTTATATAAGTACACTGTACACTGTCGCTGTCTTCAGACACACCAGAAGGGGGCATCAGATCTCATTACAGATGGTTGTGAGCCACCATGTGGTTGTTGGGAATTGAACTTAGGACCTCTGGAAGAGCAGGCAGTGCTCTTAACCTCTGAGCCATCTCTCCTGCCCCTGACAGACTTTTAAAACACCTTTCTGTTACACTTGCCTGTCTACTCTGTATGTGTGGAGGTCAGAGGCTGACTTGCTGGAGTTGAGTATTCTTCAACAGTTCTGGGATCAAACTTAGGTCGTCAACTTGGTGGCAAGCACCTTTACCCGCTGAGCCATCTCATTAAGGTTTTGAACCTGTAATCCTTCTGCCTCCACATCCTGTGGACTCCGGGACTAGTTTAGACCTTTTATTTGCTTGTCTATTTATATTGAAACATGGTTTTACTATGTAGCCTGGCTGGCCTCACACCCAGAGATCCACCTGCCTCTGCCTCCCAAGTATTGGGACCAAAATTGTGTGCCAGCACCAACAACCGTTTATTTACACGGCCATCCATTCCTGGGCTTTTCTGTCTTCTCTTCCCCGTGCAGATCATTTTGAAAATGATCTTCCAGAAGCTGTGAGGACACCCAGTCCCCAGCCTGCATGCACCTCAGAGAGCCTCCAAAAATGAAGTGACCGTTCCACCTCACGCTGGCTTGCCTGTCCACCCTGTATAGTCTCCCTGCTGTGAACACATTCTCCTCTCCCGCCATTCTTCGCCCCACTGAGATGGAACTCCGGGGAAAGCCTGCAGATTGTCACTGGGAGATACACACAGCCACCACCTGGCCAAGTCTGTCCCCCAGCCCCACCCCTCGCCTGCTTACAGGGCGTGGCAATCACCCTCTGGCTGGCTTTCTATGGGAGTTAGCAGTATCAGTGTGGACTGGCTGGGGCTGAGGCTGTAGCTGAGTGCTGGAGTTCTGCCTATCTCCTGCTGCAAGAGAGGGTGGGGTGGGGAGAAGAGATGAAGCCAGAAGGCCAGACTGGCGAGACCGGCCAACCACTGGGGGATGTAACTCAGTAACTCGCTGGTAGAATAACCAGCCAACACGCATAGGATCGTGGGTTTTAACAAGGAAACCTGGTATTAACAAGGAAAAAAGAAAAGAAAAAGGCAGGGGTAGGGTGGGGGGCATGCCCAGTGTACACCTGAATCCCAGCACTGAGGCAGGAGGATTGCTTGTGAGTTCAAGACCAGCCATCGCTAGACCCCGTCTCAAAAAAGAAAAGTGGCTGGAGAGATGGTTCGGTGGGACAGAGTGCCTGGCACTGAGCCTCACAACCTGTGTTGGGTCCTGGGGACCCATACGGAAGCAAACCACCATGCCCCCCCCCCATTGTCCCTTGTCTGCCATGTATATGTGTTTAGCACACACACACATCCATACATGATGATGGTGATTAAAAAGAACCCATGTCGGGCTGGAGAGATGGCTCAGTGGTTAAGAGCACTGACTGCTCTTCCAGAGGTCCTGAGTTCAAATCCCAGCAACCACATGGTGGCTCACAGCCATCTGTAATGAGCTCTGATGCCCTCTTCTGGTGTGTCCGAAGAGAGTGACAGTGTACTCACATACATTAAATAAATAAATAAATAAATAAATAAATAGAACCCATGTCTGTGCCCACTGTGTGAACCGTCAAGGATTTCCTCAGAACTGTGCCATCCCAGTGAGGCCGCCTGCACCGAGACCGGTGTGTGGCAGGTTTCTGCAGCACACCCCGTAGCCACTGGTCCTTCTGAAACAGCAGGTGTGGGATATTCTATTGGGTTCTTGTAGCTACCACCCTTTCCTACCCCAACCCCTTCCGAACCCCCAGCACTAGGAAGGTTAGAGGGGAAAGGGGGGGAGTAGATGCCCTGCTGGTCAGGGGTGTCAAGATCCTTGAGGCAGCAAGTCATCAGACAATAAATTAAGCCGCAGGGGATGCAGCAGCCACCTCTTCTTGGGGCTCTGGCCTTTTTATACCCCCTCAAAAGTCCCCAGAATTCCAAACGTGAGCTATGTGCAGTTGGCCGACCGATGCCCCTGCTAGGGCACAAGACGAATGACCGCTGCTGTGGACAGTCTGAAGCAATGCCATACCCCACACCTGGGATCAAAAACAGAAGCACAGTCACACAACTGGGTTTTCAAAGAAATAAAAAATTCTCACTACAGTGGCCATTCCTGCTTCCTTTCCAAAGCTTCTCTCAAACTCACCTGGTGGGGCCTGCCAGCAATCCCAGCACTTGAGGGCTCTTTAGCTCAGGTCTAATTTGTGATGGGTTTCTCTGTGTCTGGTTTGCTTTTTATGTTTCTGTGGTAAAGGCCATGACCAAAGCAACTTGAGAAGGAAAAAGTTCATTTCATCCTACGCGTTTCAGTCTGTCATCCAAGGAAGCCAAGGCAGGACCTTGAGGCAGAAACGACCAGAGGAAGGCTGTGTACTTTCGCTCCCAGCCTCATGCTCAGCCACCTACAGTCCAGCCCTACCTGCTTAGGAATGACACCGCCCATGGTGGTCTGGACCCTTTCACATGAATTAGTAGTTAAGACAGAGTCCCACAGACATGGCGAGAGGCTACTCTGATGAGCAGTTCCTCAGCTGACAGTTTCTCTGCCTGGATGTGTGTTCAGGTTTGTGTGACATTGACAGGTGACACCATCTACATCTTACATCCTGACAGTTGTAAGCAGCAGAAAGGCTGCGTTTCCATGCCTTCCCCTTCCCCATTCTTTCCTGCCAAATCAGAGGCTCATGCTGAGCAGAGAATTCATTCGGAGTATCTGTGTGTTCTATCATTGCTCCTTTGTGTGTGAGTCCTTTGTGGGCAGACACGCTAAGCCCTAGTTGTGTCTTATCACCCACTGGGGACTGTGCAACCAGTTCTCCCCCATCTACTTTGGGGTTTGTCTGTCCTTATCCGGGTATCAATGGTATCACATGACTTTTCAGAGAGGATATGAACAATGCATCTACTTACCTCAGAAAGGGCACCAGCAACAGACCAAAGGAAGATCCCATTGAGTCTAGTACCCAGGGTGTTTATTACTGACAGGGGACATGGTTGACTCAGGGCAGCTGCGTCCCTGAAAAGCCCTCACAGCATGGGTGACAACTCACTTCATTCCTGGAGCTACTGCGTGTGGTTGGCTCAGGCCTTTCAGCATTTACTGACTTTATAAGCTAGCAGCCAGGCCTTGCAGCTCCCCTGTGGTTCGGAGCTGAACATTGCTGAGCCTTCTGGCTCCCTACAGGAGCGAATGTTTCAACCTAGAGGAGATAGCTAACTACAGCCATCTAGAAAGGGTCAAACATCAGGGCCGAAGAGGTGTCTTAGCGGTTCAAAGCACAGTTTGGCTGTGGCAGGCTTGAGTTCTAGTCCCAGCGCCCACAACCGCCTGTAGCTACAGTTCCAGGAGGACCGGACCGCTCTGGTCTCTGGGGGCACTGCGCAGAGTGATTCAAAGTACAAATAAATCTTTCACATAAACTTTCAGATTCAGGTGACTACAAATAACTTGTATTGGAACATGGCCTTGTTCATGGTGGCCCTTGTGTTCTGGGGCAGGTGGGGTACCTGCGACACAGTCAGTCTGGCCCCGGCGAAGGCTTTTCTCTGTGCTTCAGTCTGGGCTGGGTCCCTCCTGACGTCGGGCGTTTATAGTGGATGAGTTTCTCATTCCTAGGACTCAACTCCAAGCACCTCCCGACTCAAGGACGGCCTATTTTATGACTCGGTTTGCAGAGATGGAGTCCACTGTAGTGAAGAGGCATGGAGCACGGGGCTGCTGACTCTAGCGTCCAAAGACCAGGAAGGATGCTTCCTAGATCCCGAGAGGGTCACGTGTGCGGAGTCAGCCATGTCATCTCGGTCCAGGCCACCCCACAGCCTGGGCTTCTCTCTGAGTACCTAGTAGTCAGGAATATCCAAAGTGAGCCAGGCTGAGACCGGGGCATTGCCATGAATTCAAATCTGGGCTCCATAGCAAGATCGAGTATGGGCAGTCCCGTAGCAGAGCCACAGAGCTCTGATTCTCACTTCCGGTATTTGTAAGTTACCGGGACATTCTCATTCATTCCGTAAGCTTTGCGTTTGTGAAGTTGTGTGAGGGTTCTGAACAGATTTGTGTGAGGCCTTATGTGAGGGTTCTGAACAGATTTGTTCATTACCTGTAGCGAGGCCTTGTGTAGCACACGCTGGGGGACTCCCTAGGTGGCTCCAGCTTCTGGCATTCTCTTCCGGCCGCCATTGGTACTGCATAGGTGGCTGGCATGTATTCCTTCTCCAGCCCCAAACATAAGCCAAGCATGGGAGCACCTGCCTGTTGTCATCCGACCACTGGGGAGAGAGACCAAGGAATAATGAACACTGCCAGCTTGAAGCTAGCCTGGGCTACATAGTGAACTGCCTGGCATGGGTCCTGGGAACTGAGCTCATGCCCTGGAAAAGCAGGACCTGTTCTTCACTTTGAGTCTCCTGCGCCGCCATGCCTGGCTTTCTGAGCGGCTTTAAGGTAGGTTGGGCTAAGCCAGGATGTTGAAGTGGTCAGAACTAGGAGTCCATCTTTGACTTGGGATATCGATTCCTAGTGGAACAATAAGATGCATTTTTAGTGACATACATAAAATGTTCAACCATATGCTGCAGCACGGTCTCAGACTGTGGAAGCCACAAAATTCCTGGGCTTCTGTCTATGTATATATGTATCTATACATCTATGTATATATCTGATCTATCTATCTATATCTGTATATGATATATCTATGTATCTACATCTATCTATTTTTGTTTGTTTGTTTGTTTGTTTGTTTTTGAGACAGTTTCTCTATGCAGCCCTAGCTGGCCTGCACCTCATAGTTAGACCAGGATGGCCTCAAGCTTAGCGATCAACTTGCCTCTGCCCCCCTGGGACTAGAGAAGCACACTACCCCATGAGTCTCTGTATGCACGTGACAATGAATATAAAGGGAGAAGTCTAGAAAGAGCTGCACTGACGGTCTCTGTGTCTCTCTGGAGGGTAGAGTGCCAGGAAGATGTAGAGGAGTGCTTGCTTTCTCTGGATTCTTTGAGTCTTTTTTTTTTTTAAGGGTTTATTTATTTTATAAGTACACCGTAGCTGTCTTCAGACACACCAGAAGAGGACATTGGATCCCATTACAGATGGTTGTGAGCCACCATGTGGTTGCTGGGACTTGAACTCAGGACCTCTGGAAGAGCAGTCCATGCTCTTAACCACTCTCCAGCCCTCTTTGAGTCTTTACATGAGAGTTGGAAGAGGACTTCGGTGTTCTTTGAATTAGCAACATCAAAACTCTCAGAAACCTTGTTGGAAGCTGGGAGATGCGAATGTGATAGTTGTGACCAGAATCCACTGTGGAGTTACAAAGGAAGTCAGTCAGGGCCATGGGACCTCAGTGACTGTTTGTAACCCATTCCTGGAATCTCTCTCACCTGAGTTACTCCCTGGGCTGTACCCTAAAGTAGGCATGAGCGAATGTAAATAAACACACAAACATATACATATATGCTCTGCTATATGTAAATATGCATGCATAGAGAAAGGGGCTGGGAGCCTGTTAGGCAGTAATACCAGCATCGAACAGGCAGAGGCAGGAGGAACATAGTAAGTTCAACAGAGTGAGCTTTAGGTCATTGGCGGGTGGGGGTGGGGCTAGCTAGACTGGCCAAAGCCAAAGATGGCTCAGTAGGTGAAAGACCTTGCTGAACCAGCCTGGCCACCTGGGATCCCCAGGTGGAAGGAGAAAACCCAACTCTCAAAACCTGTCCTGGGGGTTGGGGATTTAGCTCAGTGGTAGAGCGCTTGCCTAGCAAGCACAAGGCCCTGGGTTCGGTCCCCAGCTCCGGAAAAAAAAAAAAAAAAAAAAACTGTCCTGGCTACACTCTGCACACACACACACACACACACACACACACACACACACACATCCATCACACATACATAAACACCAAGAACAATCAGTAGGTTTTTTTTTTTTTAATTTATCACTCTTATGTATATAGGGAGGTATGTGCACCTGAATGCAAGTGCCCACAGGGGTCTGAGCTCCCGGATCCCCCTGGAGCTGGGGTAACTGGAAGTATGAGTGCTGGGATTGAACTCAGGTCCTTAAGGAGAGCAGAGTCGCGTGCTCTTCACTGCTGAGCCAACTCTCCCGTCTCCAAAATCAATACTTTTTAAAAATTAAAGATGCTACTTTAAAACGTAAAAAGCTATCCCTTCCCCTTACGAAATAGGAATTATTGGGCTGGAGAGATGGCTCAGCGGCTAAGAGCACTGACTGCTCTTCCAGAGGTCCTGAGTTCAGATCCCAGCAACCACATGGTGGCTCACAACCATCTGTAATGGGATCTGATGCCCTCTTCTGGTGTGTCTGAAGGCAGCTACAGTGTACCCATATATATAAAAATAAATTAATTAATTAAAAAAAAAACCCAGAAGTTGTCGACTGAAAGAAGTCAGTGGCCTATCGTGGAGCTGAGGACCAATGGCCTCTCCCTGTACCTCACAGGACAGGAGACACGTTGTCCTACAACTCTCAGCAGCCGGGTGCAGTAGACAAGGCAACAATTACTTTATTTATCTTTTTCTCTAGATTTCCATGCGATTATTTATAGATAGACTGAAGGGTTTACCATTACTTGGTCTCCTTGCTTTGAAAATGCAGGAGAGTTGGCCCAGTGACTAGACCCCTAATCTTTTCCTGGTTCCCCAGTGACCCTGGCACTGACCCAGACTACAAGAAATGGTTCTTTCATAGATGCAAACCTCATGCCCTGGCTCTTAGGATACTTGTGGAGACTTAGGATACTTGGGTTTTTAGAGATAAGGCCCTATCAAGTTGCTCTCTGGGGGGCTGGAGAGATGGCTCAGCAGTTAAGAGCACTGACTGCTCTTCCAGAGGTCCTGAGTTCAAATCCCAGCAACCACATGGTGGCTCATAACCATCTGTAAGGAGATCTGATGTCCTCTTCTGGTGTCTGAAGACAGCTACAGTGTACTTATATATAATAAATAAATCTTAAAAAAAAAAAAAAAGTTGCTCTCTGACACTAGCTGAGAAATCAGGGCCTGGTTGCCTAGTATCCAGGAGCTGCCCATAGGTTAACTCCAGAATCTGATTTCACCTGGCCTCAGGAACCTTCCAGATTTTCCCCAGGAGCTCTGAGTTTCCACATACCCATTGAATAACCTGGCTAGACGCTTGTCTAGGAAGCACAAGGCCCTGGGTTCGGTCCCCAGCTCCGGAAAAAAAAAAAAAAAAAAAAAAAAAAAGAATAACCTGGCTAGAGCAGGAACAGGCAAGTCAACAGACAGCTGTGGGCAGAACTGTGGCGACAGGTTCTGTTACATAAGCGACCTTAGCTGCTCAGAGCAGGTTACTGAATAATCAGGCTGGGGAGGGGACACAGAGAACAGGCAGGCCTGGGCAGCAAGTGAGAAGAAATTGGAGTCTGGAGAGATGACTCAGCAGTTAAGAGCACTGGCTTTTCTTCCAGAGGACCTGGGTTCAATTCCCAGCACCCACACGGCGGTTCACAGCTGTCTGTAATTCCAGTTCCAAGGAATCCGACATCCTTAACCCAGACGTGCATCACAGACACACACGCAGGCGAACACCAATGCACGTACGATAAGACTAAATCATTTTAAAAACAGAGAGGGGCTGGAGAGATGGCTCAGTGGTTAGGAGCACTGACTGCTCTTCCAGAGGTCCTGAGTTCAAGTCCCAGCAACCACATGGTGGCTCACAACCATCTGTAATGGGATCCGATGCCCTCTTCGGGTGTGTCTGAAGACAGCTACAGTGTACTTACATACATAAAGTAAATAAATAAAATATTTTAAAAACAGAGAGAAGAAATCAAGCGGTCACTTGACTGCGGAAGAGGAGAGGAGCCTCTTTTGGGTTGATACAAATTATCAGTTCTTGGTTGTTTTATTCTCTCACATGGAGGAGGATCCAAATGCTTTGACCTCCAACTGTTGTGACATTGCCGTGACACTGCAGTGTTCTTAGCTAATCGGGACTCATCAAACAGCAGCCGGACAGTGCCAAGCCAACCTTGGCCTTTCAGCTGACCCCTGTTGTCCTTTTGTTCATCTCAGCCCTGTTTAACAGAATCTCTCATAGTTTATTTTTATGATTAAGCTGAGAAATAAATCCAGTCCGCCAGCCTCTTACCCAACTCAGAGTTGGTGATCTCAGTGGTAGAGGTGAACACAACATATCAGATAACGGGAACATCGCACATAGCGGACTTTGCTAAAATAAATGAAAATTCAAGAAATTTACATACTAAATGGTGATGGCTAGAAGACGTTTGGCTCTGGCTAGAGAGATGTGCTGTGGACTTGGTCTAACACTTGTATTATGTTAATTGGGTTCCCCCCACCCCCCACCCGGAGAGAATCCACAGCAAGACACTGAGGGTTCCTGCTCTCAGTTGGTTTTGATTGATAAAGTTGCCAGTGGCCAATGACGGGGCAGGGAGACAAGGGTGGGACTTAAGGATTCCCAGGGAAGAAACAGGGAGGTGCAGGAGGAGAGAATCCCCATGCTGGGAAAGGAGTAAAGACCAGGCCTGAGAAGTCAGGATAGAGAGACAGCCTACATGTAAGAGTTGGGGAAGAGGGGCTGGGGATTTAGCTCAGTGGTAGAGCGCTTACCTAGGAAGCGCAAGGCCCTGGGTTCGGTCCCCAGCTCCGAAAAAAAGAACCAAAAAAAAAAAAAAAAAAAAAAGAGTTGGGGAAGAGTGGCCCCGTGGCCCCACCCCCCAACCCTGTCTAAGTAATACCTCAGGGAAATCAGAGGAAAGCGCGTTAGCCACGTGGAGGTTTGGGAGTGGCCCAACCATTGAGCTGGCATATTAAAATATAATGCACTGTGTGTGTGTGTGTGTGTGTGTGTGTGTGTGTGTGTGTGTGTGTGTGTGTGTGTGTGTGTGTGTGTGTGTTCCATTCAGGAGCCCAGAACACTGGGGCAGGTATCGAGGACCTACCAGAGATGGCTCAGAGGTTAAGATCTTCCAGAGGTCCTGAGTTAATTCCCAGCAACCACGTGGTAACTCATAACCATCTGGTGCCCTCTTGTGGCCTGTAGGTATACATGTAGGAGAACGCTGTATACATAATAAACGAATCTTTAAGAGTTTTGACTCGGCTGGGGAGATGGCTCAGTGAGTGTGAGCCCTGTGTTCTTACTCGAGTTTGAGTCCCGGTGCCCTTGCTAAGGGCCAGGCATGGCCCCGCCCCTATGTATCTGTAAACCCAGAACTGTGAGGGGCAGAGAAGAGAGGACCTGTGGAGGTTCTGGTAGCCAGTTTAGTTGAGGCTCAGTGAGAGACTTTGTCTCAAGGGAATAAGGTGGAGAGCATTAGAGTATGACACTCATTTTACTCCTTCCCTAGCATTGGGGGGTGGGGGTGGGGGCTGGTAGGGAAGCAGAAGTGCAAGAACCCAATAAAACAACACAAAACACACACACATACACACACACAACACTCCCTAGCGCCACAACAACATACAAGCACACACATTTGACCTGGGCCAGGGGGATAGCTGTGTTGTCAGAGTGCTGGCCGAGCATGCATGAGGCCCTGTTGCCTGGTGTATAACAATGTCAATGTGCTCGGTGCCTTCAGCCTTTGTGTTTAAAACAGTTCTGAGACAGTAACTATAGTTTACCCTATAAAACCCTAGACAGTTGTAGTGGTGGACGTCCCCCCACGGGAGATAGGGTGGGGACGTAAAAGTCCATACTTTAAATCCCAGCACTAAAGAGGCAGAGGCAGGCAGATCTCTACCTGGTTTATATAGTGACTTCCAGCCAGGGCTATATAGAGAGACCCTGTCTCACAAAAACAAAACAAAACAAAAACAAACAAAACCCAAACACACACACTCCCCCACACACACACATTCACACTCACACTCTCTCCCACACACCCAAGCATAAGCGTGATAGAGGGAAAACGGTAGCGGTGACTGGAGACACGGCTCAGCGGTTAAGTTCTATGACTTTTCTAGAGGACTCTCCCTCATTGAGTTCCCAGCACACGTGTGACTCACATTCCTGTAACCTGGTTCAGGGGATGTGAATCCTTCCGGCCTCCATGGGCAGTGCACACGCAGATGGTTACATATACATACATGCAAGCAAAACACTCGTACACATGTATCTTATTTACTTTTGGTTTTTCAAGACGGGGTTTCTCTGTGTAGCTCTGGCTGTCCTGGAACTCACTGCAGAACAGTCTGGCCTTGACAGAGATCTGCCTGTCTCTGCCTCTGGGATGTACAGCTGCACACCTCACCACTGTGTCTTTTTTTTTTTTTTCTTCTTCTTTCTGTAAATTACTGAGTTCAATTAGTGCTGCCGGTTGGAATGCTGGCTTAGGGGCTTTTCACTGGACCACGAATGTTACTTTGTAATAAAGAGCTTTGTTCCTGAAGGATTGGGTTGGACTCCGTGGTCTAAAAGTTGACCGTCTAACATGAATATTTTATGATCCTACAACTGGTTGTATCGTCCCAGTATTGATTACAATGGAATCTCTAGTCAACAGCTAGAAAACACAGAGTTCACATGGAAAGGAATGTTCCTCTAGAAAACCCTCAGCCCAAGTGGCTGGGATTGAGTGACAGATACTTTGGAAAGGACAGAGCTTTGTCCTTGCTACTAAACATTTTACAGCTGTGGAGTCTCACACCTGGCAGTCCCCTTAGGCGTGAATATCTCTCAGCAAAGGCTGAGGAGCAAAGTAGAACTATGACAAAGGATCAAGCACTTATGCCTAAGTGGGGGGAGGGGCGGTGGAGGATTAGAGTGGGGGATGGAGATGAGGACATAAAAAACAAAGAACCTATTGTTTTAGGGCTACTATTGCTGTGATGGAACTCAGAGACCTGAGAGACCTGAGGTTAGGCTGATTCTGTGACAGACTTGGAATTGGCAGTTAAGAAGACTGGGCCTAAGAACTGGGCAAGTCCATGCAAGCCAATTACTAATAGAAAACTCCAGGCTCCAACCTTCACGCCCTGATAATGGTTTTTGAATGCCTAGAGCTAGAGTAAACTAAAGATCTTATACCCCGGAATTCCAATGTGCTTTAAAAGGAGCCTGCGAGCTCACTTGGTTGTCCAACTTGGTAATGGGAGGCCCCAGCATGCTGGACTTGTGCAGAATAAAACACTCTTTGTGTTTACATACTATTTGAGTCCAGAATATCATTCTTCAGCGAATCTTAGACTCTTACAGACCAAAGGCAAGTTGGGGAGAAAAGAATTTATGTGACTTACGCTTCCACCTCACTAGTCCATCACTGAAGGAAGTCAGGACAGGAACTCAAACAGGACAGGATCCGAGAGGCAGGAGCTGATGCAGATCATGGAGCGTGCTGCTTACTGGCTTGCTCAGCCTGCTCCCGTATAGAACCCAGGACCACCTGCCCAGGGGTGGCTCCACCCACAACGAGCTGGGCCTTCCACATAAATCACTAATTAAGAAAATACTCTACAGGCTTGCCTGCAGCCCACTTTATAGACTGCAGCCCATTTTCTCAATTGGGGTTCCTTCCTCTCAGATGATGCTAGCCTTTGACCAGTTGACATGAAATTAGCCAGTTCATCTACCTTGTCAGGGACTCAGAAGAAAATTACTACTGTAACACTGGGCAGGAGAGGAATCTGAGCTGTCTGTGCAGGGCTGACTCAAAGACAACTTAAGTTGGGACTCACAGTACATACACCTGTTGCTATTTCAAATGTTTATATTTATTTTTATTTATTCATTTTACATCCCACTCACTGTCTCCCTCCAGGTCATCCGCTGCCAAAATCCTCCCCCCATACCCTCCCCTTCTCTTCTGAGAGGGTGGGCTCCCCCTGGGTATCCCCCCACCCCAGTACATCAAGTCCTCTATGGGACTAGGTATATCCTCTCCCTCTGAGGCCAGACGAGGCAGCCCAGCCAGAAGAACATATCCCAGACAGGCAACAGCTTTTGGGATAGCCACCCGCTCGTTTGAGACCCACATGATGACCAAGCTGCACATCTGCTACACATGCTGGGAGAAGCCTAGGTCCTGTAAAGTGTATGCACTTTGGTTGGTGGTTCAGTCTCTGAGAGCCCCAAGGTCCAGTTTAGTTGATACTTTTGGTTTTCCTATGGAGTCCCTATACCCTTCAGAGTCCATACCCTCCCCCCTATTCTTCCATAAGAGTCCCCAAGCTCCATCCAATGTTTGGCTGTGGGTGTGTCCAACCACCTGAATCAACTGCTGGGTGGAGGATAAAGAGCAATGCCTGAGACCTTTAAAAATGAACGAATGGGGGCTGGGGATTTAGCTCAGTGGTAGAGCGCTTGCCTAGGAAGCGCAAGGCCCTGGGTTCGGTCCCCAGCTCCAAAAAAAAGAACCAAAAAAAAAAAAAAAAAAAAAAGAACGAATGAACGAACGAATGAATGAATGAAAATGAGGACGTGCCCACTCCACGTTTGGTGGTAGAGAAGGGTTTGATTGTAGATATGTAAAGTACACCACAGGCATCTGGAAGAGTCCTGTCTGAACCGGGCCATGAGAGATGAGAGGAAGTGATGAGAGAGGGCAAGAAAGGGGAAGCAAACCAAGAGAGAAGTGGAGAGTCTGGGAGCAAGTGGTAGACATGGCTGGACTATA